>NC_133534.1:55258466-55601591 GCF_048544455.1 Silene latifolia | reverse complement strand
TAGATGTAAAACGTGGTAGAAATGTAATGACAGTGGTAGTGGATTGGAAGTTGTTTCAAGTAGTAAGAACTAATCACATTTGCTGATGTTTTATTTTGCGGATAAATTAGTGGGGTGGAAGGAGGGTGCATTTGTGGAGGGTGATGACTTTAACGAGGATAGTGATAATAAAGAAGATTATACTGATAAACTTATCTTTACCCTATCAATCCAAATTAAAGTAAAATCTTAATTCTAACAGCATTGTCGAGAGCAAGGGTTAGTTTCCATTGGATTGTGGATTTTTCTAGAAGTAGGGGTTTAGTTTATCACTTGGTTGGATAAATTTGAGAGAAGTTTCGAAAATAAGGATCGGTTTTTCAAGGGATGAAATTGTTTTAGATCATGTGTGTGAATAGGGAAGAAAAATAGTGGTCTGGGTGAAGGATTTTGTTTCAAATGAGAAGATGGGAGGCAAGACTATTGTTATACGGGGGGGTGTCATAAGCAGCCCCAGCCATGTAGTATTGCGTTGGAATTTGGTTCACATTCAAAGGTACGTCTATAGTTTGACCGGGAGATATAACATTTAACTACCTGTAAATGTTTTTACGTAACTACCATTTAACCCAACAATGATTAAATTATGGTTGTTATTCTAAAGAAGAAGATTTGTTGCATTATTGAGTTGATTATGCAAAGTAGATATTATTGTTTTCCTTGAGCAATTGAAAAACAAACAGGTATTAATGAACAAAATCTAAAAACTGTCAGTCCCAAGTATCATATATATAAACTTCATATTGGTTTTATTTTCTTAAAAAAACAACATTGCCGAGAGCAAGGGTTAGTTTCCATTGGATGGTGGATTTTAGTAGAAGTAGGGGTTTAGTTTTTCACTTGGTTGGATAAATTTGAGATAAGTTTTGGAAACAAGGATTGATATTTCAAGGGATGAGATTGTTTTAGATCATGTGTGTGAATATGGAAGAAAAATAGGGGGTCTGCGTGAAAGATTTTGTTTCAAATGAGAAGATGAGGGCCAAGACTATTGCTAGAAAGGGGGGGGGGGGGGGGGTTGGTTCATAAGTAGCCCTAACCATGTAGTATTGCGTCGGAATTTGGTTCACATTCAAACGTACTTCTATAGTTTGACCGTGAGATATAATATTCTAACTACCTCTAAATGTTTTTACATAATTACAATTACAATTTGATCCAGCAATGATTCAATTATAGTTGTTATTTGAAAGAAGGAGAATTGTTGCATCATTGAGTTGATTATGCATAGTAGATATTATTGTTTTCCTTGACCAATTGAAAAACAAGCATATATTAATGGACAAATTCTAAAAACTATCAGTCCAAGTATCATATATATAAACTTCATATTGATTTTATTTTCCTAAAAAAAAAGTATTTTATTAATCAAACACTCTTTTATTCTCATATCAATATTATGTTAACGGGAATTATTTGTTGGTAATGTGGCATACATAAAATCTTAGATATGAATCTTGTACTATATGTCTATATTCCATTTTATTGTGAAATTTATCACACATTATTTTAATATCCGTGCAATGCACGGGCAAGAAAACTAGTTTAAGTTAAATAGGTCTTTAACTTAATTCATCCCTTTTGACTTTTTTTGGCAGTGTGACAACTGCGTTAAACTCCTCACCTGAGAGCGGTACTTTTTAATTATTTCAAGTTAAATAGGTCTCTAACTTAAGCACCCACTGTAATGCGCCATTGACTCAAAGTCTCGACGAACTTTTAGTCAAATATCCCCACAAAATCAAACTTGTTCCTCGATCTTACGAGTCTGGAGTTCGATCCTTGATACAAATATCGTTCGTTTATTTAAATTGCTTCTGGATTTGTATCATATGATATCAGAGTTTCGGCTCTTGTTTTCCCTAAATCTAGACGGTCCTTGGCGTGTCAAAGCCAAGCTGTTAGTTGAATTCCTGATTGCGATTGGAGTTCAAGGTTAAACTCGAGCAGATAGTTTGAGGATTGATCGATTTTGATTACTCATCTCAGGAGTACGATTCTAGTAACTTGTTATTCAAGGCGTGACGGTTACCCAAAAAAATACTGTTCACATGTACTGTTCATCTGAAGGGGAAAAAAAAGACAAAAAAAAGAGACATGGCAGGAGTGTTCGACATTAAAAGCATCTACGTATGAGGACAATGTTAAGTTTGATCCGACATTGATAGGTCGTCAAACCATCAAACAATAGTTTTAAATCCAGCAAACAACTAGCAAGTGGTAAGTCGGAGTCGATCCACGAGACAATGTGCTTTGGGTTCTAAGTCTATCTATTTCAACTTATGCAAGTGTCACAATTGGTCGAGGTTGTGTATCTTCAAATGTAATGTAAAGCAATGTAAGTATGAAAAGTGAGAAATGTAAACAATTGATTAAAAGTAATAGGGTGTCTTGGGTTCAAAGAAGCAAAGAAATGATAGACCTAATATATAAGTTTTGTATTTGGTCAAGGTCATGGTAGAGTAGAGTAGGGCCGGAATTTTTGGTCCTGCGGTCCATAGGCAAGTTGGGTTAGCTTCCACGTACATCCGGTCTTCCCACTAATATAATTCATGGTCTAATAATCCCCGAGGCTTCCGATCTTACGAGCATTATTAAAAAGCTAGAGAATAATGCTAGGTTGTCAATCAAGCATTTAATCAAACATAACATGTACACTAGGCTAGAACTTACAACAACAAGTTTAATCAACCAAATAACTCATAAAGTATGGATTTACCCTTCAATAGTTCCTCTAATTCCCCAATAACCCTAACGACAAGACTACTCACTACATATCATGGTTACCATGTCAACAATGGTGTCAAACATCATAAAACAAGTAAACATGTATGATGACTAAACAAGATAATAAGCAAAGGATTAACAAGAGAGAGAGATAAAGAAAGTATACTAACAAAATAAGGCAAAAATGAACATAAATAAGAAGGATCCTTGAATGGAGATGAAGACTTGTCACTAATTTTCAATACAAAACCCAAGAGATCCAAATGTAAACTATTGAAAGAGTAAATTGCAAGAACAAAATTGAATGATTGATTATTGAAAGATTAATGTAAATTGAGGAAAGATTAAGGAGTAATCTAAGAAAGTTTTCTAATCTAATCTCAGGAAGCTTCCTACTAATGAAGCATTAACTAGTCTAAAGAGACATCAAGGCCAATCTAAGGGAATACAACCTTAGAATTATTACAAGTAGGTATATATATAGTAGATACAAGATTAAGGGAAAAATGGCCAATACACTTGAAGTTCGAAGATGGGAAAGTAGTGCCCCGTCCGGGTTGGCCAGGAGCTCACCCAAGTTGGTGCTGGAATGGGTGAGAACTGACTGGGAACCCACCTGGGTTGGTCTGGTGCCCGCCCGGGTTGGCAGTTAGCTCGCCTGGGTCAGGGGATTGCTCGCCCGGCCTCCTCTGGTAAATCCTCCATTCTTCAATTACTACCCCATAATCCGTGGGGGATGGCTCTAGGTCTTGAGGATTGACTTCTTTAGCCTCAAAATATTGCTACGACCTTTTAGTTTCCATCTCTTCTTTATGCTTGGTCATTAGTACCGTCAATGTAGCTCCTAAATGCTCCATAATTTCTTGATTTCCGCCTAATTTGCTTCCTTTCTTACACATGGGTTAAAATCTTATAGAAAATCAAATAGGAAGCTAAAGACGCCGAAATGACCTTAATATGCACAAAAAAGCACGTGAAACGGAGTTCATTAATGTAACACCCCCATAAGTCGGGATCCTTCCTCAAGGCAACCCCAACACATGAGAGTGTCACAAGACTTGGTTTTCCAAGTTTGTAATGCGAACAAACGAATATAAAGCAATTTAGGACAACGATTTAAATAGATAAACTGTAGTTAGATAATTATTTACATGTTAAGAGATACAAATACCATCCCATTTAATTACAACCATATTGAAATAAGAGGTGGAGTCTAAGAGTAAAAAACTAGACAACAAGAGTGATGACAACAAAGTGAAGACTGCTCCCCATATGAGAGAAAATCATCATATGGTTCACCACAGACATTTTGAAAACACATTGGTTAGCTCCAATAATATAAATGTTCATGAATGGTATGCTACTATGATAATCTACATGAGTATGCAAATAAGAATTCAAGTATCCGCCTCCAACACATCAGTGTCAGGGACACATCCACGACACTGCATCACACAACTAGGTACTCGGAACACGTCCCTGGTACCGGGCCCGAGATGTTGGAGTAGTGTCCTCCACAATGAGTGCGTTTACATATTAAATCTCGTAAAAGGAATATCGGGGATTTATATTATTTATTTGTCAGCTGGTCATCGTTAATCGGTAATGATTGGCTGACTAGAGTTTGACATTACTGTCTTGTGACGGCGGTGATCAGCTGATCCCTTTAGGTCACACCTATAGGATGATGCCCAAATAGAATAAATTAATTGTTTGTATGAGATACGAGATAATTAATTCCTTGTATTATTTGACTCTTAGTTAGTCACATAAATGTATTATTTGATAACGGGTTACGAACTCGGGACAAAGAGATTTATTATTTAATTATGAGATATTTAAATAATTAATGATTAGAATTTATTAATTAATTAATTTTATGCGATATGTGTTTTTTGTTTTGAGATGGAATTAATTAGCTATTTAATTTTTACAAGAGGTTGTAAAATTAGCTAAGTGGGATAATATCGACACATTGTATATTGATAAAATGGTCTTATGATTACTTAATGGTTAAGTAGTCATTGGTAGTTAATTTGTATTATTTAAGTGTTAAATAATTAAATTAATATTTAATTATGTAAGATAATTAAATATAAGACTTATAAGCATTTGTGGGGCAAATGTCGAAAACCGAAATGGACTCAAATATGTCCACTTGTACCGGTTTTATGAGGACATCACAAGTGTACATTAAGTGGCATTTTTCCACTTAATATTGTCTCCACATTTGCCTATAAATACCCATGCAATTACACCATTTAATATGTTGGAAAAATTTGAAGAAATTTTTGGTCTTTAAGGGTGCTTTGGCCGGTTTCTCTTCATCACCAAGAGACCAAATTTTTTTCTTATTTTGTTCATCATTTTCGTCATAAAACACATATAAAAACTAACTAATAATATTATCAAAGTAATAATATTAATTATTACATCAAATATACAATTACATGGTTACTACTACTATTAACTAGTTATTAATTTTAGTAGTATTTTAGGTTAATCTTGGGTGCCACCAAAGGAGATTACCTATATTGGTAATTGGTGTTCTTGGAGGATCATCCATAGTTGAATAGCTCAAGAACTATAAAGGTAGGAGACCTTTGTAGTGCCCATATTTGCTTTATAGCAATGTAAGGAATTTTTGTCTAAAGATGGTTTACAACCATCTTTTATACTTTTTATTTGCATGCATGTAGATTTAGACCACTTTAAATTAATTTGTAATTTTAATATCATAAGATGAGTATTAATTTGGTCTAAATAACTAACAAGTGGTATCAGAGCATTATTAAATACTTGCATGTTGTCTTAAGACGATTTTAGTAATTTATGAGATAAATTAATAAAATTGATATTATGTTACTAAAATTCGTTTTATCACATAATATAGTCTTGCATGTAAATAATCTGGTCTTAGGATGATATGGGACGAAAATTTGATTTTTGTTAAATTTTTCCACTTTTTATAACTTAAATTGGCATAAAATTGAGTAAAAATGCATTAAAATTAATTAAGAGTTAATTAAAATTGATTGCATGTTAATTTTATGCATATTTATTTTTAAATAATCACATGCATGCTCTATTTATGAGATAAGTAGATACTTTAGGTTAATGTGATTAATTTAGGTAGTTTATTGATTTTTATTTGTTAAAAATGGGTAAATAATAGTTATTTTGTAAATAAATATTGATTTAACTTTAGGGTTCGAAATTTTTGAATTTTTAGCTCCTGGAAATTGTTCCAAAATGTACAAAATTTTATTTTAAGTCATTTCAATTTTTTTGGTTTGATTTAGAATTAAATCGTAAAAATTGTCGCTTTACCGATTAAATTGTGAAATCATTTTAAATAAATTTTAAAATTAAAAATTTTCACTTGCATGACATTTTTGGTGTAAGACCAGAATGTTCATGGTTTTGAAATTTATTTTTCCATAAATTTTTATATTACATGGAATTTTTGTATGATAATTGTGAATTATTATATCATTTTTTTTTTGTCACAATTGTGTTTTAATTCCCATATAAATTCAAGATAATTGTTGAGAATAATTATTTTGATATTAAACCAGATTAGTATGATAAGTAAGTCATAAAAGTGTTTTAAGAATTGATTATGAATTTTTATTGGTAAAAATTCCGTCAAGGCAAGCTCAAATGATCGTTGTTGGTAAGTTAGACGATTTGGCATGTCATTTTCCATAATGCATTTTATTATTCATTTAGATGAATGTTTTTTTTAGAATTATAATTATGTAATTTTTCCTAATATGGTAATAGGTAGAAGTTGGTATTTCCCGAAATGTAGGGGAATATTGACTTGTTTTGTAATTAATTGCGATTTCGCATCGCCTAAATTGTAATTAGTTAATAGTTTTATTTTGACTTTATTAAAAATTGTATAATAGGGTATTGTTATATAATTTAATTATTAGTAATTAGATGAAGCTACTAAAGACGGAGTTTTCATGAAGACGGTGTTTTCGGAAAGGCGTTCCGAAATCCTAAAGAAGGAGGCCAATTTATGAAGACTCAAGGGATCAAGGAGTTGGTTTCCGAAGTGTAATAATTTTAGTTAATTAGATTAACTAGGTGGCCTTATTAGGACTTGTTTGTTTTAATTCTTTTATGCATTCATGCCAAATCGTCACTACATGTTTTATTTTTGTTGTTATCGATTTAATTGTCTAGCATTCACCAATTTAGTTCACTTAAAAGTGATAGACAATTAAATTGATAAGATCTCTCACATTTGTTTAAAATTGAGATTAAGCCTTACCAAATAATAGCACCCATGAATCCCTTCTTCATTAGAGGTAGGTTCGGATCACCGAGGTACACTCTTTTTACGTTGGGTAAGTAGGGTAATAAAAGTTATTACGCTTCAAAATTGGTTGGACTCAACGGGATAAATATGGGTTGAATCGGTCCACCGTGCCCATATTTATTCTGGGGCTAAAAGATAGATTTTAAGAAAATCCGTCAACCAAGAGTTCTAGTAGTAGAATCAGTCAAAATATTGACTCACCAAATTTATATAAATGTGGGTTGAATCGGTCCACCGTGCCCGTGTTTATGTAAAATTGGATCTTGGAATCATTTATATAATTCAGTGGGAGATCATTATATAAATGGGAACTTGTTAAATAGTTTCACAAGTTATATATTTCTAGACGATAAATGTTAATTTTTCCTTTATTTCCTTTGTAGTAATCACGATGGCTTCTACTAGTGAAACCGCCACCATAGCTAGAGATTCATGGCAACGTTCTTTTATGGACAAATATGTATTAAAAGCCGACAGTAGTAATTTTGAAGATTGGGAAGAACAACTTCGATTAGCTGCCGCAGGTGATGGCAAATTACGCTACCTTGTCGATCCCTCTCCCCCATCGCCTAGTACTAGGGCCACTGCCGATGTAAGGGAGGCTTTTTCAAATTATCAAAAGGAATCCGCTGCAATAAAAAATGTTTTGATTTTTTCAATGGATCCTGCTTTACAAAGGCAATGTGTCAAGTTTCGTGATGCACATGAAGTATTCTCGAGGCTTTCCACTATGTTTTCTCAAGCCCCGAGAATAATTTAGTATGACACCGCTGTTCGTTTCTTTGAGGCTAACCTCAAAGATGGTCAACCTGTAAGTTCACACGTACTTAAAATGATTGAGTACGTGGAAACTTTAGAGGGGTTGGGATGCAAGATCCCCGACGAACTTGTGGTGGACCGAGTGCTCCACTCTCTCTCGCACGTCAAGGGATTTACCCAATTTAGGGTAAATTACAATATGACGAACATGAGAAAGAGTTTACATGAGCTCCATTCTCTGCTTGTGCAAGCATAGAAGGACATGGGATTGAGTGGGAGTACGAGGAAAGATGTGCTTGCGATTAACGTGAAGGGGAAGAAGCAGTTTAAGAGGAACGCAGGTAAGAAGCTCATTCAGGTGGAGGGCAAAGGTAAAGCAATTGCGAATTGCTCTACCAAGCAAAGACCTATAAAGGGTAATCCTCTTAAAGATACTTGTAATTATTGTAATAACAAGGGACATTGGAGACGTAATTGTACAAAGTACCTGGATGACATAAAAGCTGGCATTGTGAAGCTGACATGTAATTTCTCAACTGAATCTTTTATGATAGACATAAATTATGCTTCAAATACAACTTGGGTATTAGATACTGGTTGTGGTTCTCACTTGTGTAATCATTTGCAGGGCCTAAAAAGCATAAGAAAGCTAAACAAGGGTGATGTCGATCTCCGAATGGGAAACGGGTCTAAAGTAGCTGCCGTCTCTGTAGGAACTTATGTACTTAGTTTAGCTTCGGGGTTGGAGTTACATCTTAATAATTGTTATTTTGTACCAACGCTATCTAGAAATATAATATCCGTATCTGTGTTAGACACAGAAGGGTTTTCCTTTGTAATTAAAGACAAGTGTTGTACTTTTTCCCTTAATGGGATTGTATATAGTCAAGCTATTTCAATCAATGGTATTTATATTCTAGATACATGCAACGATGTTTATCATTTAGATAATAAAAGACTCAAAATAGGTGATCCTAATCTATCTTATTTATGGCATTGTCGATTAGGACACATCAACGAGAAGCGCATTAAAAGACTAGTGTTGACTGGTGTAATTAAACCTTTTGATTTCGAATCATTTGGTACATGCGAATCTTGTCTTCTTGGCAAGATGACTCGTTCACCTTTTCTAGAAAAATGATCTCGAGCTAGTGAGTTATTAGGTTTAATACATACCGATGTTTGTGGCCCAATGACAGTCACTGCTAGAGGTAATTATGACTATTTCATTACTTTTACCGATGACATGAGTAGATATGGGTATATCTACTTAATGAGGTATAAAAGTGAAGCTTTTGATAAGTTCAAAGAGTTTCAGAATGAAGTAGAAAACCAATTAAATTAGAAGATTAAAGCATTACGATCAGATCATGGTGGGGAATATTTAAGCAATGACTTTAAAGATCACCTTATAAACTGTGGTATTGTATCTCAGTTAACTCCTCCTGGCACACCAAAATTAAATGGTGTGGCTGAAAGGAGGAATCGAACTTTATTAGATATGGTTCGATCGATGATGAATCAAACAGAGTTACCTAAGTCATTCTGGGGTTTTGCCATTTTATCTGCTGTACAATCACTTAATAAAAGTCCCACTAAAGCAACTGATAAAACTCCATATGAGATATGGAAAGGGAAAGTCCCGAATCTGCGATACATGAAAGTATGGGGTTGTGATGCTTATGTCAAGAGTAAGTCTGACGATAAGCTTGCATCTCGTTCTGAAAAGTGTATTTTTGTAGGCTACTTTAAGGAAACTTGTGGATATTACTTCTATAATAGTAACGAGAACAAAGTGTTTATGGCTCGTGAAGCTGTCTTTCTAGAAAAAGAATATATTTCTAGAAGACAGAGTGGGAGAAAATTCGAACTTGACGAAGTTCAAGAGCCACAAACTGATATGACAATACATGAAGATGTTCCTTCTACGCCTGAATCGGTTATTGTTCCTTCTGAACCTAGGAGGTCAGAAAGGGTTAGTCGCCAGCCTGATAGATACCTTAGTATTATCGAGGAAGATGGTGACTATGAGGTTTTACTTTTAGAAAGTGATGAACCCAAGACCTATAAAGCAGCTATTATGAGTTCTGACTCTAAGCTATGGCTCGAGGTCATGCAATCCGAAATGGATTCCATGTACGATAATCAAGTATGGGACCTGGTTGACTTACCTAAAGATGTTCGACCTCTTCAGTGTAAGTGGATATTCAAGATTAAAATCGGCATGGATGGACATAAAGATGTCTACAAAGCTAGATTGGTTGCAAAAGGTTTCACTCAGGTTCATGGTTTACACTATGATGAAACTTTTACACCAGTTGCCATGCTTAGATCTGTTCGGATAATGTTAGCAATTGCTGCATTTCATGATTATGAGATATGGCAAATGGATGTCAAAACCGCTTTCCTGAACGGGTTTCTGGAAGAGGAAGTGTTCATGACACAACCTGAGGGTTTTGTGGATCCTAAAAATCCTAACAAAGTATACAAACTTAAGAGATCCATTTATGGTCTTAAGCAAGCGTCAAGGAGTTGGAATCATCGTTTTGATCATGTTATTAAACAGAATGGTTTTTCTCGAAGTGTTGAGGAACCATGTTTATACATGAAGTTTAGTGGGAGTAAAGTTGTTTTCTTACTTCTTTATGTGGACGACATATTACTCATTGGGAATGATGTTGATATGCTTGCTTCTGTTAAGAAGTGGTTGGGAAATCACTTCCAAATGAAATATTTGGGAGAAGCTCAGCGCATCTTGGGTATCCGGATCTATAGAGATAGACCCAAAAAGATATTAGCATTGAGTCAAGAAGCATATATCGATAAGATTCTTGACCGATTCAATATGAAAAACTCCAAGAGAGGTTTTCTACCTATGAGTAGTGGGATCACTTTGAGTAAGTCACAGTGTCCTACTGAGCCTAAGGATATTGAACGCATGAAATCGATTCCCTATGTTTACGCTGTTGGATCGATCATGTATGCTATGATGTGTTCTCGTCCTGATGTCTCGTATGCTTTGAGTATGACGAGTCGTTTTGAAAAACTCCGGTGAGAGTCACTGGATAGCCGTCAAGAATATTCTGAAGTACTTGAGAAGGACTAAAGATTCATTCTTAGTGTTTGGAGGAGAATCTGAATTACGTATAAGAGGTTATACGGATGCCGGTTTCAAACCGATAGGGATGATTTGAAATCCTAGGTGGTTTTGTCTTTTTGTTGAACGGAGGGGCGGTTTCTTTGGAGAAGTTTCAAAGAGTCTGATCTGCGATTCTACAACGAAAGTTGAGTACATTGCACCTCTGAAGCTGCAAAGGAAGCTGTTTGGATTAGGCAATTTTTAGAGGGACTGAAAGTAGTTCCGACCGCCGAGGATCCTATCACTTTGTATTGTGATAACAGTGGGGATATTTTTCAAGCAAAAGAGCCCAAGTCTAGTAATAAGTCTAGGCATGTACTTAGGAAATTTCATGTAATTAGAGATTTAATCGAAAGGAAAGAAATTACAGTTTGTAAGGTTGAGACAGCTGACAACATCGCTGATCCTTTAACCAAGCCATTGTCTCAAGCTAAACATGATAGTCATGTAGTTTCGATGGGGTTGAGACGAATGCCAGAACTGTTGTAAATTATATGATATGTAATAATCAAAATATTGTATTTATTATTTCATATATGATAAGTTGCATTTATCGTTATATTCAGTTTTATGTCTGAATTTATATACTTTGTTTTCTCCAAATAGGTTGTAAAGACAATGTCGAACCCTATTAAGTGAACTGGATTAACATTGTATTTTGTCCCTAGTTACTTAATGATGTGACATCTCGGAGTGACTAGATTGTAAGGCGATAGATGACAGGTTCGACTGTCATATGGTCATAGTGATGACTGGTCGATTACATAGACATATTGTGAGACAATTTGTCGGACAGTGATCGTTTATAGAGTCATTTTGTTGCTAGGTCGTGGCGAGGACTTCTATTTATTCCTTCGAGTCAATTCTTTAGACTGGTGACTATTTGTCTGAGTTGGTACGGTTTTCCGGTGGCTTTGGTTTTTGTTCTAGGTCTCACCGTAAAAGGAGGCCGATGAGCATTTACTGGGTCATTGTGATATGTATCGAACGAAGAAAATAGGTCAACAGGATTGTCCTTTTAAGTCATATTTTATCTCAAGGCCACTCGAGGAGAGATGACTGTGAATGCGTGGCCACGCTCGGATGCGATCTATAGTAGATTATCCGGTCAGACAGTCATTCTCCTGATCGAGGAAATCACTTTATGATATGATCACGTGCAAGAATGACCTGAAAGACATCTTGCATTGAGTGAGAGATATTATTGGATAAGAGAATTGGTAACGCACACTTGTGTCAGACAAGTGGGAGATTGTTGGAGTAGTGTCCTCCACAATGAGTGCGTTTACATATTAAATCTCGTAAAAGGAATATCGGGGATTTATATTATTTATTTGTCAGCCGGTCATCGTTAATCGGTAATGATTGGCTTGCTAGAGTTTGACATTACTGTCGTGTGACGGCGGTGATCATCTGATCCCTTTAGGTCACACCTATAGGATGACGCCCAAATAGAATAAATTAATTGTTTGTATGAGATACGAGATAATTAATTCCTTGTATTATTTGACTCTTAGTTAGTCACATAAATGTATTATTTGATGACGGGTTACGAACTCGGGAAAAAGAGATTTATTATTTAATTATGAGATATTTAAATAATAAATGATTAAAATTTATTAATTAATTGTTAATTAATTAATTTTATGCGATATATGGTTTTTGTTTTGAGATGGAATTAATTAGCTATTTAATTTTTACAAGAGGTTGTAAAATTAGCTAAGTGAGATAATATCGTCACATTGTATGTTGATAAAATGGACTTATGATTACTTAATGGTTAAGTAGTCATTGGTAGTTAATTTGTATTATTTAAGTGTTAAATAATTAAATTATTATTTAATTATGTAAGATAATTAAATATAAGACATATAAGCATTTGTGGGGCAAATGTCGAAAACCGAAATGGACTCAAATATGTCCACTTGTACCGGTTTTATGAGGACATCACAAGTGTCCATTAAGTGGCATTTTTCCACTTAATATTGTCTCCACATTTGCCTATAAATACCCATGCAATTACACCATTTAATATGTTGGAAAAATTTGAAGAAATTTTTGGTCTTTAAGGGTGCTTTGGCCGGTTTCTCTTCATCACCAAGAGACCAAATTTTCTTCTTATTTTGTTCATCATTTTCATCATAAAACACATATAAAAACTAACTAATAATATTATCAAAGTAATAATATTAATTAGTACATCAAATATACAATTACATGGTTACTACTACTATTAACTAGTTATTAATTTTAGTAGTATTTTGGGTTAATCGTGGGTGCCACCAAAGGAGATTACCTATATTGGTAATTGGTGTTCTTGGAGGATCATCCATAGTTGAATAGCTCAAGAACTATAAAGGTAGGAGACCTTTGTAGTGCCCATATTTGCTTTATAGCAATGTAAGGAATTTTTGTCTAAAGATGGTTTAAAACCATCTTTTATACTTTTTATTTGCATGCATGTAGATTTAGACCACTTTAAATTAATTTTTAATTTTAATATCATAAGATGAGTATTAATTTGGTCTAAATAACTAACACGAGAGCGACTCAGATCCCTTGCCAAACGTCGTGTCTCAACCACACAGGTCCCTCCAAACTCAAGTCCTTAATGTGCACATCCCTCTTGGAGTGGGAAGCTCCAAAAGGCGACTCAAGCGTAAGACGGTCTCACAACCATCTTACGTCTCCTCAACAACCATGTAGCACAACCAATGTCAAATCTAACACATTCTCCAACATGCAACACCACATAGAATGACAATCACAACAAGTAGTATGCTTCTCAATAACACAACTCATGACATGTAATAAATGCTCAATTCATCAATAATTCACCCTTTTGTACCAATGTCCCATAAACATGTTATAATGCAATTTACCTAACAATGTGAAACCAACAATGCTTACCCAACTTCTACATTTATGAATATTATCAAACAACAATATACCATCAAACCCCAATTACCATCATGTTATAATACAACTACTGTAATACTCCGTATTTAATAATTATATAATAATAATATTTTATTATATTTAGCGAGTTGAGCTTGAGACGGAATAATAATAATAGTAATAATAATAATAATGGTAATAATAATAATAATAATAAGTTGTAAATTGTAATGATAATAATAATACGCAGTACGATATACTATCTATGTATTATATACGTATACCACACTCACCTTATGTACCCTCCACCCTACTTTATCTACCAACCCTTATCCATTTGTAATCTCACAAAATTCACCACCCATCTTAAGAGAGAAAAGAGGAGATGAGAGGAAGAGAAAAAAGAAAGAGAATTATGTCCCTCCGCTCCAAGTTCGTAAGGTAAGACCGTCTCACTAGCTTATATATTATTTTATTCGACCCTCTCAACCTTGACCACCCTTGACCATTTGATGACCACCGTTGACCACCCATACCCACGTTTGACCGAGTGTTTTAATGGGTTATAGCAGTTTTGTGCGACCGTCTTAAGACGGATTTATGACCCACCTTTCGTGGTTGTTTTAGGCTGGTCTTGAGTGGGTTCTGTCGAGGGGAGTGAGGAGGTCATAGTGGTGGTCTTGCGTGGCGGTTTAGGTGGTTGTGGTGGCAGCGATCTGGGGTAGAAGGTTGGGTGTACGGGCGGTTTATGGTTGTTGTATGTTGTTGTTGTTGTGTCGAGTAGTGGTGCTGCCAACGTTGTGGTTGGTGGTTGCTTACTAGGTCCACCGTGGACAGGGGAGACGATGGTGGTGGCCGGCGTCGACAGTGGGGTCGGCTAGTGGTGGTTGGGAGTTGTTGTTGTTGTCGTTGTTGTGGCCGGCTACTACTGTTACGATGGCCGTGGTGGTGGCCGGTGGCAGCAGGAGAAGACCATTGTGGTGGTGGTGGTAGTGGCGGCTCACGGTGGTTCTAGAAGGGAGTTCGGGTGTGGATTTTGAGTTGGATTTTAAATAGCTTTAAGACGGGTTTTATTTAATTAATTAATTCATATTTAATTAGATTGGATTAGATTAGCTAGTAATTAATTATATTTAATTAATTATATTTAGGTGACGGTTTTTGTGGAATATTGTTTTATTCGGATTACTTATGGAGAATTGCTAAAAGGTAGGTTTATCTTACTCAGTTTCAATATTGTGTTTATTTACTAAATGAGTCATTTATTATCAATTGCATTGAGTGAGTCGGTAATTGGTATGTTATATGTTATATCATATTTATTGTGTTGTCTTGTATGTCGGAGGACATGGAGGTTTGATTGGTTACTTGTTATATGGAGACGGAAGGCGGTTGGGAGATCGTCTTCCGCTTGAGTCACCTCTTGGAGCTTCCCACTCCAAGAGGGATGTGCACATTAATGACTTGAGTCACGGAATGACTCGTGTGGTTGAGAGTTGAGACACGACGTCTGGCAGGGGACCCGTTGGCTTCCGAACCCGGTACGTCTGTGCGTGTCCCGGTACCTGTTTGTGGTTGTTGGTATGTCTGGGCGTGTCCCGGTACTAGTGTGTTTGTCAGTATGTCTGGGCGTGTTCCGATACCGTGGTGGTGGTTGTTTGATAGCGGTTCATTCATGTTATAGTCGTGTTGCATAGTCACACTCTTTGAGTTGAGTCACACTTTATTTATTTTTATTGAAACTGACGTTTTTCTGTCTGTGTAATTGTCACCTATTTCCGGAGTGGCATGTGTCGATCCATATGATATTTCCGATCATATGGGGAGCAGGTTAAGTACAGGTTTGCTTTTTGACGTGATCGGGATTCGGGCCGCACTACGGACTTTGGAGTCGAGTACATAGTCACTAGGTAGATGACATAGTCATAAACGAGTTGTATGTCATTTATTTATTAGTTTATGTTTCTAATAACTAAACTTTTTATTTATTTAATAAAGTTTCTTAATTGTAATTCTGATTTCACTGCCTCGGGAAACCGAGACGGTAACATTTCCTAATTACCTTGGCTGGGTAAGAAGGGGTGTTACAAAGTGGTATTAGAGCGACAATTTAAGAACCTAAATAAATGAACCAAAATGAATTTAGGAGTGTCTAATAAAATGAACCCGACATGAGTACAATAGGAGGTTGGTTTTGGGTGAGAAGGATCCCTTATTTCAAAACTAGATCATATTGTTCCGGTTGGTCACTACGTGGGTGGTTATGAGTTGTGAAACGTGAAATGTAGCATTATTATATATACTTGTGTTATAATTTTGTTGAGCATCTTGCATGATTTACTCACCCAAATGAAATGTGACCATGTTTGGAAGTTGGATGAAATAATCAATAAGCGTAACGTGTTTTGGGGCGGTTGTTATATGTCGATGTGTGAAAACTATGTGAAATGTGGTTTGATTACATGTATTCTATAACAAGTTGATATGAATCTTACATGATGTAGTTATTCATTTGGTACATGTTAATATGCAAAAATTGGATGAAAGGAACAATGTGTATAACGCGTTTTGGTGAATGGTTATTACGTGTTAGAGTGTGAGTAGTGTTAGCTACGTCCTTTAGGATTTCAATACCGTATATGTGTTTGAATTTCATTAATGCTATAGCTAGAGTGTGATTAGTAATGGTTATTAGTAAAAATAGTTGCTAGTATAAGAAAAGTAATCCTTAGTCGGAAATTGTAAACCATAGAGAAGCACCCAGCCGAGTACGAGCTAGTACTCGATCGAGTACCAGTTACTCGAGCGAGTGAACCCTACCACTCGACCGGGTGGACCAATATCGAGAAACTTGAAAAATTTCTGGAAGTGAGTCACTCGACCGAGTGGCGAAGGCACTCGACCGAGTGGACTATCACTCGACCGAGTGGACTCAGCACTCGACCGAGTGCCATTTCCTGGGTTGTGATATTCGCAAGATTTGTATTATTACCTTGTTTCTTGCATTTCTTCATCATTTCTTATAGCAAAAATACCAAAAATCTCTTGAAATCTTTTTCTAAAACTCCATTATTGATGATTGTTGCTTGAACTTAGGTTTTCTACTCCATTTTATCCACTTAATTCTTGTTAATTAAGCAATGTAAATGGTTTTCCCATCACTCGTAATTTGTTCCAAATCGATTTCGTTTAAATCCACGCAATTCCTCCAAATTTCGCCAATTAAATGCATGCCTTTTTTGATTCCTTATATTAATCACCTTTTTATACCATTTATGATGTCAAGTGCAAAATTTTCATGTTGAATTTTGCCCAATTTTTATTTTATGAACTCGAAAATGTATGTTCTTGAGTTAATAATTTGAGTTAGTATTTGTTACTTGGTTAATGGTTTAACAAGGACTAAAGTTTGGTTGTTGTTGCTAATTATTGTTGTACATTTGAACTGTGTCTTGAAATTTTTTTCCCAAAATTTCAAAGCCTTGATGTCGATGTTTGAGTTTCAATTTATCTTTCGTGTTTAAAAATTTAGTCTAGAGGTCATTATCCTTATTAGTAACGGCATGAACCACTTTGAATCAAAATTTCACCGTAAAATGTTATCCAAATCTTTTAAAGTTTCATTTTAAAATGAATGATTCTGATCTTTGCACCCGATACTTGACCCCAATTGTTTCTTGGTATTTAGTGCTTGTGGGTGTTGTGTTGTGTTGTAATAAACTAGCAATTTTGCCTTACAAATGGTTCAAGATTTAGCATTTATGTTAGTTATACCGATGAATTCGATTTTATACTCCATTTATTTTTGTCTAATTATGTCGTGAAGATTCAAATATTGTTTAATGATGTTAGGCATGGTCTCAATATTTGAAAATGTTATTTTAAAGTTTCTTGAATTAATTGAGTAGTAAGATTTCAATTTTGTTAATAATGCTATGTAATGTCTTAAGTTGGGAATTTCGCCTTAAAATATTGCCCAAATTTTTGGATTTTCCATGTGTGAAAACTTGGCTTAATTGTCTCATAGTGCCCCAACCTTGTCAATGGTGATATGTGTAGAAATTATAGTGTTGATGCTCAAATTTTGAGTTTGTGCTAATTACTTGGTTTTATTGTTCCGCGAGTTTACAATTTTGTTAATGATGCTATATATGTGCTTAAGTCGTGAATCTCACCTTAAAATTTTGCCCAACATTTTTTATATATATACCATGGTGTATAAGATTAAGTTTTAAATTTTGTATTTGAAACGGAGTTTCATTGTTTCGTAGTGTTGCAATGTTTGTTAATAATGTGTGGTCTTACTTACATATGGATCAATGCTTTGTTTACCTTTTGAGTCGTATAGTTTTGATGAGTAAAGACGTGTAGGTAATTTTTGAGTGGTAGTTGGGCAAATGCTAATCATTTGTGATGAGTGGTGTTGTATGTGAGAGTTATGGGTGTGAAACATGTGTTTTAATGGGATTGATGTGAGTTTGTTCATTTGATGTGGATTTGAACCGTGTAAGTAGATAGATATATGATGTCGTGAAAGAGTGAAAGTCATTTGATGAATGAGGGTGTTCTTGGTCTAAATTTCGATTCGATAAATTAGATTCGATAAGTGGTGAAGTAGGTATCCTGAATGAGGTAAATTGACTTTGGAGTAAGGAATCTTTTATGCTAAGTAGTGATCCAAATTTATGGGTATGGTTAACAGATTAAAATGAGAAGCTGAGTTGTGATTTTGGTATACGGTTCTTATTTGGAAATTAAGAGTAGAAGAGAGTGGCTTTAGCTTGCGTAAGGTGTCATGAATTGAGTAAGATGATTATATGAGGTAATTTGTGGATAATGAGTGATGTGCGATCTAAGTTGAATATCTATTGAGCGTTTGAAATCATGGATAGTGAATGAAGTTGAGTTGCATATTAAGGAATATTAAGCATAACTTGGAAACTTTGGTTGATAGATGATTGAGATACATGATGGTAAAATTAATATTACCAAGCTGGGTTTTCGCGGTCATGAGAGTAAGGGTGTGGCATGTAATGCTTGAGGGTTCAATCATATTGTCGAGGTAGTTGATCTTTCATGTTATAGAGTGTAGCCGTTTAAAGGGGAAGTAAGTGTGTATAAGTGTGAAAATGGCTATATGAGACTTGATCCTATGAGTGGTAGTATATATGTTGTTTGTAAACTTGCCTCCCAAACGTCAGGAAAAGCGTCCATAGTATACATCGTGATCTTGTGGTAGTGTCCATTTGGGTGATGATGTTGTCATTATTCCTTGAGAGTAATGAGTAGGTAGGGTCGTGTCCATGAAATAGTATAAGTGTTGTGGCTACCTATGCGCCTATTATGGTTGTTGATGATGGTATAATGATACCGTTGCCAAGTATGGGAGAAAATAGAACGGTTCCGAAAAGAACTATGAAATAGTATGTTTGTGTCGGTAGTATGTCTCAGATGTTTTATCTTAATTGTGTAATGATGATGGCCATAGGGTCAAGAGTTATGCTTAAATTCGGTTATTTAATGTCGTGTTAGTCACCATCGGAGTCTATTAGCATTTATGTGATGAAATAGGGAAGTTTGGAATCGAGTTTAGAATGAAAACATTCTGCCCCAGGTGACACTCGACCGAGTGCAACATGCACTCGACCGAGTGGTCGCCTACTCGGCCGAGTGGCCTCCTACACTCGACCGAGTGGACTGCTTTGACCCTTGTTTTGTTGGTATTTGACCAAATATTGAGCATGTACCCTTATTTCGCGGTTTATATTAGTTGACTTGTGTTGGATGACCATGATTGACCTTACATGGATGATATGTGTGAATTGTTTATGTTTGATTACATGGTGTGGCATTTTGCAAGTAAATGGAAAATTTTTGATTCGACATGAATGAATTGATGACAAAAAATAATGTGATAATCTTGTTTGATGTATGTTAATCGACGTGATTTTATTTGGTTTTGTAAAAGTAAGAGGAAATATGCAAATTAAGTTTTGCATAATGATCATTCGCATGATTTTGATTGTGGTCTTCCGTTGGAGCGGAAGTGTTGATGATAGATGGGAACGGATATGGAAACACATGTGTGATCATGTGGTGGATTTGACGCGGTATACGTGTGGCATGATGTCCGAAAATGGGAATGTTGAATATTGTTGAGTCACATAACGAGTAATTTTGTTTGCATTATTTGATTGTTTCCTAGAGTCCGCATATTCGTGATTGATGTGCATACATGTTAATGTATGAGATTTGACGTGATATAGATACGTAATAGTAATAATCGAGTTATACCCCGTGATAGGCTAATGCACACCTATGTAAAAATAAATACCCTAGACATAAATGAATGTAGTACGTAGGGGTCGAATCCATAGAGAGACGGTAGTTGTAAATTAGTTGTTATGGAGTGAATTTTATCTTGAGTCGATGAGGTTGATTGACTGATTTGATTTATGTTGATGTAAAAACAATAATAAAGAAAGAGTCTAGGGAAGTCGGGTCACACATGCAAATATATGTAAATGCTTTATGTCAAACTCGGATTAGATAGTAATGATAATTGTTTAGGCTTAAAGACACCCACCTATCGATATTAGTGTCAACCATAGACCGTGTCCTAGAGAAACACTCGTTTATGACTAGATCGTCCTACTACACATGCTTAGTCTAATTCATTTTCGCGCCTCTCGACTTATAAAAACGAATTAACAAATTTAATCAAAGATTGTGATCAAGAATAAAAGATTAACAATAAGGTACAAGCATGTTATAGAAAGTTAGAAACTATTATATGATCACTAAGCATCCTAATTTATCATGTTACAAATACTTTTTATGCAAGACTCCCTTTACCGCCTAGACAAGATATACTACTCTTGCATTATGTAAATTAAGCTAATGATGAACAAAATGATAAACATAATGATAAAGAAATAATACTAGAAATAAATTACCTCAACAATGGAAATGGAATTGGAATTGAAGAACAATGCAAAAGGAAATAACTTGGAAATGAAATTGTAATTTGTAATACTTAAAGGAAATGATAAGAAACTAATGAAAATTAAACTACACTAAGCTAATCTAACTACTGAAGTTTAGAGAAAATTTTATGTGGAAAAATGTGTGTGTGAGAGATGTGTCAGAAGTATGTGAAGTCTACACCCTTTATATAAGAAATGAGGGGTGAAACTTAAAGTAAATACAAGGGGTCAACCTCAAATATTTTCTCTTAATTTCTTGATTAATTACCAAAGGAATCCTAAGTGAGCTATTAACTCAACTTCAATCCTCCGGTTAAATGCTTAGTGAGCATCCTAAGAGCATCTTAAACTTCACTAAGCATCCAAAGTTTCCACCTTAGTTGGACTTCAAATCTTGGGCTTGACTTTGCATAAGACTTTATTTTGCACTTCTCATTCTAATCCATATCTTTATGCATGCAAATCCATGTAACACTTCAAGGTTGGTCCAATGTTTGCTTCTTTACTTAGCCTTGCTTCTAGTTACTTGCACAAGTGCTGGAATAAGCTTCTAAAAGTTCAACTTCCTACAAAATGTGACAAAACATGCAAAGACAACTAGAATACAACATTAACTCATAAAATCACTAAAGTTAGTGCAATAATCATATAAACTTGAGCTAAAATAAGGAGATAAAGTCTATATAAAATGGACTTATCAAACTCCCCCAAGCTAAACTCTTGCTTGTCCCTAAGCAAGAAACCATATCCCATCAATTGCAATATCCTGAAACAAGCTAAGCATAATGATCCAAAACTCGAAACAACATGGACAAAAGGAATAATGCAAAAATGTAACACCCCGGCCCAAACCAGGTCGGGAGCGGTTACTTATGATAGCTCACCAGGCTGTGTACATGGCTCACAGATCAACACGGGTCCTTTATAGCATATTTTATCCTCACTCATGCGCATCCCGAGAACCTTCCCAGGAGGTCACCCATCCTAAGACTACTCCCAGCCAAGCACGCTTAACTGTGGAGTTCTTTTACATGGATTATCATAAAAGAAAGTGCACTTTGTTGATATGAGTAGTACTTCCAATCCCTTTAAGCACTAGTCATTTAAGCCTATCACTGGACCTCTTTAATTAACTTGGGACGTTACAAAAAACATGGATGAGATTTATATGACGGCGTAGGATAGAAGACTTTGAACGAACCTTTAAGCTCTTGCATGATCTTTTGACTAGTGGACTCTCACGATGCACTCAAACTCATTTGTATGTAAAAGGACATTTTGTGTGAAAATACTCACCTATCCTCGACCCATGAGAATGTGCCCGTAATCTAATATGGTAATCATTTCAAAACCACAAGTCAAAACATTCATATGCAAACATGAAAAAAAAGCCATATGGGTAAGAAGAAGGTAATTGGAAATGGGTAGAAATGGGAACAAATGATTATTGGAAAGTGGAGCTAAGTCAAGCTAACAACTAACCAAAGTGTGCATGGATGCTCAATTCAAATCCCGAACCCAAACCAAATGATAAAACTCGAGCCAATATCAGTGAATCGACTTATTTTGCAATACAAAACATAAGTGAACTTCCCAATTTCTTTTGAGTAATAACATGGAAGTCACTAAACATAAATTATTCTTCTTTTCTTTTCTTTTCATGCTTCTCTTTCTTTTTCTTCACTTTTTGTTTTCATTTTTCATTTTTCATTCTCATCTTTCTTTCTTTTTCCATCATTTTCATTTTTTTTCTTTTCTTTTTCTTTCTTTCATGATTTTTCACCAAGCTCACATTGATAATATATAATAAGAACATCCCAAATGAGCACCCAAACACACATGAAACGGTTACTAGCTCAACAAGGTAGGCATGTTTATATGTAGCTAGTATAATGTGTGAAAATGATGTGGTAAAGGGCTAAAATGGGCAACAAAACAATGTGAATGGCTTCATGCTTACAAGATATGAATGCAATGCTTAATAAGAGATGAACTAAGAACCATACTTATGCGTTTTGATAAAACACACACCATAAGGAGACCTACACTCACCTAAGAGAGACCGGATATGGATGCATCGGTCTAAGGAGGTTCTACCTTACCATTTTGTAGCTTGCCAATAGTCAAGATCAAGCCTATTCGGTTCATTTTTCATCTCCCACCTACTATGCCAAGACATCCCCATGTAGCAATTATGCATCAAGTAAGAATAAATCATTAGCTATAAGCTATCATTAGGATAAGCAAGAGGGCATAAAACACATTTTTATGACCAAAGTAGGCTATAAGCAAGCAAAAACAACACAATTTTCTCAAAATTTTCACATTTTTCCTAAATGCAACTACACTACAATGGAAATGCAATCTCCCCCCAAACTAAACACAACATTGTCCTCAATGTGCCAACATGTAAATCCCCCAACTAAACCATAAAATTGGTTCAAAGCACATAAACAAGAAAGACAAGAGGTCAAATTTAATGGGTTGCAAGAAAAATAAACTAAAGTGCAAAGTAAAGAAAACGTACTAGACCAACTAGCCTCCCCCAAGCTAGAACGTATACGAGGGACTCTTCCATTCATCAATAATTCAAGAAAAGGGCCAAAAATTGAAAGTTTGATGAAGGAATGATGTTTTTGGGGATGGCAACCCCGATCGGGGTTGACCGAGTTTAGGCTGATTTTGACTTTTCTCCATAATTCTTAATTCCGCCCCGTTGATGAAAGTTACGACCCCGAACGAGGTTTCGTGCATGGGGAAGCGTGCATAACCTCATCGAGACTCCTTTTCTTTATTTTTCACCTACAAACCACAAAAAGAAACACCGTCAAGTCTAGTAATTTTATTTCTAATTCTACGAAAACATTAAATTACGGAAAATTAAAAACAAAAATAAATAAAAGCTTGGGTTGCCTCCCAAGAAGCGCAAATTTTAAGTCTTGCTAGACTCCTATTTTTCGGCCTTCGTCCTCCTTAAAAAAACAAGTCAAAGCCCTTAGAAGCCGATCATATACCTGTGCATGGGTAATACAAAAGCAGATTTACGCAATTGATAAGATTAACGCATAAAAGATCAAAGGATAAGGATGAAAAATCTAATCAAAATGCGCAGAAGAGACTTCAAAAACAACCACCGTATTACTCCACTCGTCAGCAAGAGAAGGAGCATCATGCTTAAGACCATAAAAATAACCGTTAGTGCACAAATTATAATCATGAATGGTCTCAATTCGGTGGTATAAAAACTCTAAGTGGCAGGACTCATAAAAAATGGGGGGCGTATCCAACTTAACCTTCATATTAGCATTACTAAGTCCTCCATCAACTTCGAATTGGTCAACTACATCCCATGTGAAAGGATTTTCAAAGGTTTCACATGTCTCGGGTAAAACCTCATCCGTTTCAGTATGGTCGGGCTCAAGCTTATCCAAGGCACATTTGTCAACTACCTCCTCCACGAAATGGTAAATTGGAGAGACAATAGGGGGCATTTCAATAATGAAAGTCGGTTCATCGTCATCGTCATCCAATAATTCAAAATGGTTATAGTTAAAAGACTCACATTGGGAGGTTGGGAGAGCATGAGGAGGGGAAATAATCTCACATTGGCTTACTTCCTTTTGAGAAAATTGTTCCAAACGACCTTGAAGCACTTTGAGCTCCTCTTGGATACGCCACACATCGAATTGGTGCGCTAACTCTCGACATTCGGCAGCCATGGAATCTAAGAAATTCCAAAGTTCCGGCCCAATCATGTTGTAGAGACTCCCATTACTCATCTTTAGAGCCAATCAACGGGTCTCAGAATCCATGCCACCAAGCACGAAATGACCCAAGTAATCATTAAGGACATGTCCAAGGGAGATGAGACCATCGCAAAAGTAGTAGAATCGGTCAAGATAGTCATGAAAAGACCCATATTGGAGTTGTGGGACGAATTCGTAACTCATTATGAAAGGCCAAGCTTTATTACCTACAAAATAGGCACTAAAACTACAAAGAAACCGTGAGAATATCCTAAGGAACAAGTGTTCCCCGAGACAAAATAAACAAGATAAAATTCAACAACTAATTAGCAAACAAAACTGTTTACCCGGCAACGGCACCAAAATTTGATAGGCTATCGCACACCTATGCAAAAATAAATACTCTAGACACAAATGAATGTAGTACGTAGGGGTCGAATCTACAGAGAGACGGTAGTTGTAAATTAGTTATTATGGAGTGAATTTTATCTTGAGTCGATGAGGTTGATTGACTGATTTGATTTATGTTGATGTAAAAAAATAATAAAGAAAGAGTCTAGGGAAGTCGGGTCACACATACAAATATATGTAAATGCTTTATGTCAAACTCGGATTAGATAGTAATGATAATTGTTTAGGCTTAAAGACACCCACCTATCGATATTAGTGTTAACCATAGACCGGGTCTTAGAGAAACTCTCGTTTATGACTAGATCGTCCTACTACACATGCTTAGTCTAATTCATTTTCGTGCCTCTCGACTTATAAAAATGAATTAACAAATTTAATCAAAGATTGTGATCAAGAATCAAAGATTAACAATAAGGTACAAGCATGTTATAGAAACTATTAGATGATCCCTAAGCATCCTAATTTATCATGTTACAAATACTTTTTATACATGGCTCCCTTTATCCCCGAGACAAGATATACTACTCTTGTATTATGTAAATTAAGCTAATGATGAACAAAATGATAAACATAATGATAAAGAAATAATACTAGAAATAAATTACCTTAACAATGGAAATGGAATTGGAGTTGAAGAACAATGCAAAAGGAAATAACTTGGAAATATAATTGTAATTTGTAATACTTAAAGGAAATGATAACAAACTAATGAAAACTAAACTACACTAAGCTAATCTAACTACTGAAGTTTAGAGAAAATTCTATGTGGAAAAATGTGTGTGTGAGAGATGTGTCAGAAGTGTGTGAAGTCTACACCCTTTATGTAGGAAATGAGGGGTGAAACTTAAAGTAAATACAAGGGGTCAACCCCAAATATTTTCTCTTAATTGCTTGATTAATTACCAAAGGAAGCCTAAGTGAGCTATTAAATCAACTTCAATCCTCCGGTTAAATGCTTAGTTAGCTTCCTAAGAGCATCTTAAACTTCACTAAGCATCCAAAGTTTCCACCTTAGTTGGACTTCAAATCTTGGGCTTGACTTTGCATAAGACTTTATTTTGCATTTCTCATTCTAATCCATATCTTTATGCATGAAAATCCATGTAACACTTCAAGGTTGGTCCAATGTTTGCTTCTTTACTTAGCCTTGCTTCTTATTACTTGCACAAGTGATGGAATAAGCTTCTAAAAGCTCAACGTCCTACAAAATGTGACAAAACATGCAAAGACAACTAGAATACAACATTAGCTCATAAAATCACTAAGGTTACTGCAATAATCATATAAAATTGAGCTAAAATAAGGAGATAAAGTCTATATAAAATGGACTTATCACCCCGTTATAGATATGTTTACGTATAACCAACATGAATTGGGAATTGTTTATAGGATTTTAGATTGGAACCGTATGTTCGACCTGACACTTGACTTTTGGGAGGCTCGTAGAGTAGGGTTATATCATTGGCATTAGGACCATATCTGATTTATTTATGAATTTGCAATAAGTAAGAGAGAGTGTTGAACTAAGAACATAGTCATTTGTGGAACTTAGGAATGAGTGCATGAGACCGTATTTTGAGGTTGATAGTTGAACTTCGGGACAAAGTTCTCTTTTAGGGGGAGTGAATGTAACAATTCAGAAGTTTAGGAAAAAGGAAGTACAGAATGTGAGGAAGTAGTGAGAGTCGCTAGGAAGTATTGAGATTTACGAGGAAGTAGTGAGAGGGGAACACTGAACTTTGGGAAGAGAGTACACATGAGATTTGAGGGAATAGTCAGAAAGGGAAGAGTAAGGTGAAACTTCGGGGACGAAGTTTATTTTAAGAGGGGAAGATTGTAATACTCCGTATTTAATAATTATATAATAATAATATTTTATTGTATCTAGCTAGTTGGGCTTGAGACGGAATAATAATAATAGTAGTAAAAAAAAAGGAATAACTAACTTTCTCTCTAGGTCTAAAATCTCTGTATTTCCGCCATTGATACGGACCTTGCGTAGCTTTCATGGCGCGGGGGAGGGGTCGTCCTCCCAAAGGGAGAACATCTATGGATTCCTTATCGCCTCCTGCTCCTCCTCGTACCATTCTTTCTCGCAATTCTCCTATAATCACTCCAATGCCGGAAGCTCAGGTATGGCCGATACGACAATCTCTCTTGCTTAATAATCTCGCTGTGGACGCTGTGGCAAATTTTGCTAATAAAAACCCTAATTCTGCACCAATTGGACCTAATTCTGTGAATTACATTCCGAATTCGGTTTTAATTGAACCTAATCCTGCAACTAGTGTTCCTTCTGAAACAATTGGGCATGATGTTCATCTTGAATTCCCAAATCCATCTCAGATAGTGGTTTCCCCCATATCTGTCTCTAGATTACCTGATACCACTGTAGTTCTTGAAGCTAAGGCCACAGATATTGGGGCAAAGAATGATGTTCCTAATATGTCTGCTTCGACTCCTACTGCAATGGCGTCTGGTCCTACTGTTGTTGCTAAAAAATGGTCTGATGTTGCTAAACCTATAACACCAATTGGCATGGGTCTTTATTTTTATCAGGCAAGTAAGTCTGCTGAGGAAATAGATGTGGTTCTTGAGGACATTGTTGATGAATTAAAAATCTGGGAATTCACACTCATGGGGCACTTGCTTGGATCTAGACCAACTTTGAAGCAAATCACTGAATTTGTTAGTAAGAGTTGGAGTCATATTGCTTCCCCAGTAGTGCAGTATTTTAAAAAAGGGTGGTTTAGTTTTTGATTTTCCAGTGAGGAGGAGATGAATAATGTCTTAAAGGATGGTCCCTGAAAGATGGGTTCCTACTCACTCATTCTTAAGCAATGGCACCCTTCCTTCTCCTTTGAGATGGAGAAAGTTTCCATTGTTCCCATATGGGTTCTTTTCCCTGACCTAGACCCATACCTTTGGTCTCCTACTGTGTTGAGTAAAATGTCTAGCAAGATTGGTAGACCTATGTTTGCTGACTTGCCTACTACTAATAAGGAAAAGCTCTCATTTGCTAGAGTCATGATTGAAGTTGACATAGCCTCTAACCTTCCTTTGGAGATTTCCCTCAACATACCCTTTGGCCCATCTGTTCAAAGAATTGAGTACGAATGCATACCACATTACTGCTCAGAATGTGGCAAAATGGGCCACCTGAAGCAAACTTGTAAACTGAATAAGGCCAAGGTCCTTAAAGCTCAAGAGCAGAAGAAAAAACCTCAGTATGTTGCTAAGATTAGCCCTAGTGTGCTAGGTGGTGCTTCAATTGCCACATGGGTGAGTACTGGTTCCCTGGACAAGGAGATGAGCTCAGACCCTAAAAT
Source organism: Silene latifolia (assembly GCF_048544455.1). Taxonomy (NCBI): domain Eukaryota; kingdom Viridiplantae; phylum Streptophyta; class Magnoliopsida; order Caryophyllales; family Caryophyllaceae; genus Silene; species Silene latifolia. The sequence goes on along the minus strand of NC_133534.1, from coordinate 55,573,224 downwards.
TGGCTCAGTCTCTTCCTCCTCAGAACTGGTCCCATCAACTGTTGGAATTGCAGTACACTCAGAATGCAACAGGAAGGACAAAGCTAGCCAGTCTCAAATAGCCTTGAAGAGATACTCCTTGCTTGTGTCTGCTTCAACATCTATAATTGGAAACAATCCCTTCACTGTTCTCTCTCTCCCTGAAGAAGGAGAAATTATTACTGACACCCCTGACAATACAGTGGGGGATCTAGCAGAGGTTGAGTAGTGCCCTAACCATAGCTCAAAGGAGAATTTTTCTATCACTGAATCTGCTGCAGGACAAAACCCTTGTGTGCTAGGTGGTACTTCAATCCCCACAGGGATGCAGACTAACTCCTTGGGGAATGAGGAGAGCTCAGAATGTCCATGACTAGGCTTACCTAATTCCTCCTCTGAGTTGGTCTCATCACCTACTTGGATTGTAATGCACTCAGAATGCACCAAGAAGGACATGGTTAAAAAGTCTCAAATAGCCTTGAAGAGAGACTCTTTACCCATGTCTGACCCTATAATGGATGTTCCCTGTGAAGATAGCCCTGCCACCAATACTGAGCCTCTTGCAACTGTTGACCAGGGTTCTAGCTAGATCTCTGGACTATCTGCAGTTAGTAGTGATGTTACACCCTGCCTGGATACTGGACAGAAAAGTATCCTTGGGAATTCTCCTAGCTCTGGTGTACACAAGCAGGGTCTCACCTGTTTACTATCTGCCCCCCCGATAATAAGAACCCATGATTATTTCTACTTGGAATATTCGAGGATTTAATAAGCCTATCAAACACAGTGAGGTGAACCATTTTCTTAATGATAATAAAGTGGATGTGTTGGGTTTACTTGAAACCAGGGTAAAACAACATACGGCTAAGAAGATTTTGAGAAATAGCTTTAGAAGATACAATGCTTTCTACAACTACAACAAGCATAATAATCGTCGTATATGGCTCCTTTGGAATCCCACTAATACCACTGTTGATATCCTGGAGGAGCACTCCCAGGTGGTTCATTGCAAAATTAAACACCTGGCTACTGGTAGAATGTTCTTTTTCTCAGTTGTTTATGGAATTAATAATGCTGGGATTAGGCAAAAACTTTGGGATTCCTTGACTAATTTTGCTCATAAAAATGAATGTTAGACAGTTATGGGTGACTTTAATGTCATCAGATATCCTTCTGAGAAAATCAGTCACACCCCTCCTGTTCTCTCTGAATTGTTTGATTTCAATTCTTGCCTTTAGAATAGTGGTTTGGATGATCTCAACGGATCAGGATGTGACTTTACCTGGTTTAACAAACAAGAGATGGCAACCAGGGTTTACTCTAAGCTGGATAGGGTCCTGGTGAATGACAATTGGAGTCATCACTTTTCCCAAACTACTGCACACTTCTTATCTCCAGGAATCTCTAAGCTATGGTACAATCAGAGATTCAAGAAGAACCATTGGAGAAGCAAATGGATGAGTTGTAGCATAGGCTGTCTGGTTTATACTATTTGGCAGGAAAGGAACTTCAGAATTTTTGAGGGAAGGGAGAGATCTTCCCAAGCTTTATTCAAGGAAATACAGTTCATTGTTAACACCTTACTCCTTCATTCAGTTACTGATTGTGTGTACTTGGATGTAATTGAAGCTCTCAATACATAGGAATACTTTTTGTATAGCTAATAGAAAGTAATAGGACATATATTGTATAGTGGATATTCTTTGTAAAAAACTCATGTAATCCTTTTTATTTGGAATATATGATAAATACCCTTCTTGCAAATAATAATAATAATAATAATAATAGGTTGTAATGATAATAATAATACGCAATACGATATACTATACATGTATTACATACGTATACCTCACTCACCTTATATAACCTCCACCCTACTTTATCCACCAACTCTTATCCATTTGTAATCTCCCATCTTAAGAGAGAAAAGAGGAGATGAGAGGAAGAGAAAAGAGAAGAAGAATTATGTGCCTCCGCTCCGAGTTCGTAAGGTAAGACCGTCTCACTAGTTTATATATTATTTTATTCGACCGTCTCAACCTTGACCACCCTTGACCATTTTTTGACCACCGTTGACCACCCATACCCACGTTTGACCGAGTGTTTTAATAGGTTATAGCTGTTTTGTGCGACCATCTTAAGACAGATTTTTGACCCATCTTTCGTGGTTGTTTTGGGCTGACCTTGGGTGGGTTGTGTCGAGGGGAGTGAGGAGGTCATAGTGGTGGTCTTGGGTGGAGGGTTAGATGGCTGTGGTGGCGGGGATCTGGGGTAGAAGGTAGGGTGTACATGCGGTTTATGGTTGTTGTATGTTGTTGTTGTTGTTGTTGTGTCGAGTAGTGGTGCTGCCAGCGTGGTGGTTGCCTACTGGGTCCACTGTGGCCAGGGGAGACCACGGTGGTGGCCGGCTTCGAAAGTGGGGTCGACTAGTGGTGGTTGAGTGTAGTGTTGCGAGTTGTGGTTGTTGCGGGTTGTCGTTATCGTTTGTTGTTGTCATTGTTGTGGCCGGCTACTACTGTTACGATGGCCGTGGTGGTGGCCGGTGGCGGTAGGAGAAGACCACCATGGTGGTGGTGGCAGTGGCGGCTCACGGTGGTTCTAGGAGGGAGTTCGGGTATGGGTTATGAGTCGAGTTTTAAATAGCTTTAAGACGGGTTTTATTTAATTAATTCGTAATTAATTAGATTACATTAGTTAGTAATTAATTAATTATATTTAATTAATTATATTTAGGTGACGGTTTTTGTAGAAGATTATTTTATTCGGATTGCTTATGGAGATTTGCTAAAAGGTAGGTTTATCCTACTCAGTTTCAATATTGTGTGTATTTGCTAAATGAGTCATTTTATTATCAATTGCATTGAGTGAGCCGGTAATTGGCATGTTATATGGTATATCGTATTTATTGTGTTGTCTTGTATGTCGGAGGACATGGAGGTTTGATTGGTTACTGACAAGGCTAAAGTCGTATCAACTTAATCAAAGTAAACCTAAATTACTACTAACTAATAGCTAGCGGTAAGAAGGGTCGAATCCACAGAGAGGCGAGGTAATTATTCTAGTTTGTTAATATTTAAGTCTGTCAAGTAACCAATTTGGGGGGGTTTTGATTGTTTGTTTTCTAACAACTAATAACAATGTAAAATAAGGATGAATAACAATAATATTAAAAAGTCTAGGGATTCGAGTTCACTAGGTAGTCATACGGGGTGTGATTTAATTCATTGAAAGAGCTAATTATGTTGTTTAAGGTTATATGATCGGTCGATTCAATATTCCTTTAGATATAATTTAACATGCAATCGCTATCATTAAATTATCTCTATTATGTTATCGTGGCCTATATTGATTCTAATCCAGTCAGTGAAAGTCTCAATTCGCTATACTAGTCAATTAACCCTGGCCAGTAATTAATTTACTAGAATAAGAACAATAACATGAACAAGAACAAACAAGCAATTTTAACTATCAAATCATTAGTTTAATCCCCTTCTAACAACCTAGATTCCCCTTCTCCCTAGATTAACGTATTAGCTACTCATATTAAAGGGAAGAACAATGATAGCAATAATAATAAGAAACATGATTAAAAGTATAAAAGATGAATAAGCAATTATAATTATTGAAGAAAGATTAGAACAATAGCGTAATTAAAGGCAATAGATCCGAACAATAATAATGAAGCTAAACTAAACTAGGAGTATTTGAGAGAGTTTTTTTTTTTTTTTTTTTGAGAAGCTATCTACGAAACTAACGGAAAATAAAGCGTAAATAAATTAGGGTACGACTTTGGGTATTTATAATGAAACATAACCGACTTAAGGAAAATTGCGGAGAAGTAGTGAACACTTGGTTCCTCGATCGAGCCTAGGTCTACTCGATCGAGTCACCACTTCCTCGATCGAGCCTGGGTCTAGTTGATTGAGGCACCACTCTCTTCAGCTTTTTTCTTCCTGTTTTCTTCTTTACTTTTCTTCCTTTATTCTTATGGGTTCACGTGCCATACTTCGTGTATTATTTCATGCCTACTCCGCGATGCCCATTTCATTCCTTTGCTCTTCAAATGCATCATTCCTGCATTAAACATCAAATAGCGGAAGTATCAACGTTCTAACATAAAAGGCATGTAATTAATATAAATTAGCACGAAAACCGTATCAAAAGTAATTAAAGAGAGGCATAAATATGTATATAATTATGACTCATGAAACTCCCCCAAACTATCTCTTTGCTTGTCCTCAAACTAAGCAACACACAATACAAAAGGCAATCATACAAATGGCGAATAAACAACTCAGAGCTAATGTTGATGCACATACAAATCCTAAGGTATCCCTATTTGTAACAGAGCAATGACCAAAGTGTACCAATAAAACAAATTCAAAGGTACGGGAAGTAGAAAACGTAGCTCAAGTCTCAAGTCACCACACTATAGACAAATGCCAAATACCTTTCGATCTTGCAAGACAAATTAGTCAGATTCTCGCGGATTTCACTCATGCACTCATAAGTATGTAAGGGTGAGTTATATGTAAGATAGAAAGAAGTAGAACACTCACTCGACTTATGAAACATGCATGCAATCTAATGTGATAGAGATTTCCCCAACTAATATGCAATCACCAAATGTAGACAAAAGTACATGTATCAAGGACAATTAGGGTGGTGAAAGGGTTAAAGGGATAGAAATGGTTTGTGCCAAAGTACGTTATGGATATGTGGAGCTACAACGGTACTCGCAGCGCTAAACCAAAACCAATTCTATGATAATAACTACAAATGAACCCAACTTAGAGAAATGATCTTAACTTTACAACACATGAGAGCGTATGAAATACTCTCCAAAAATGCATTAGACTCTAACGACCATCCTTTTGATCCTTGACAAAACCAACTGAAGCAATTCTCTTTTCTTTTCCTCTTCTTTTTTCGATTTTTTCTTTCGTTTTCTTTCGTTTTCTTTTTTTTTTTGCTTCATATTTTTCTTTTTCCAACACAAGGATACAACACAATTGCTAAATAATGATCTTGCTAGAACTTGCTAGAACCACATGACCACAATAAGTCCCAACCCAACCATAATAGCAAAATAAACATGATAAACAAGCAACTGCGACTATCCCGAAAAGGTAGGCAAATTATTGGATTGTAGCTTGATGCGTGTCTTTTATATAAGGTTTTCACCTCATTTTTACACGCATTTCTGTGCCTTTTATGTAGCATCTGGCTACAAATACCCCCGAATATTCTACTTTGGTCCGTTATTTGTAATTTGCAGGAATTGACCGAAGAGAAGCTAAATCGAGCCTTAATTGTCCCAATTGTATGCATTCATGGAAAATAAGGAGCCGGAGCTGGGAAATCTAACACTTGGAAGACGCATGAGCTGAGTTCGGGAAGCAATTCAAGTCCTAACGTGCCTATATAGCTCGATCGAGTGATTCACTACTCGATCGAATGCTCTATATACTCGGGATGGTCGATCGACCGTTTTAAGGAGCCATCGAGGAGTTTTTGCAAGAGCTGCTCGATCGAGTGATTTGTATCCCCTCGATCGAGTGGTTTGGTGATGATATTGCTCGATCGAGTAGATTATTCCTACTCGATCGAGTGGTTTCGTGTGCTTTAGCTAATTTCCGCCTAATCATATTATGGGCTTTTGTAATTAGTCCGTAGATTAGGTTTTAGGATGGATTTCTAGTATAAGACTAGAGAAGAGTAACTACGGTTCTCATCTCTTCCACACACACGTGAGTTTGACTCTATTTCTTGTCACTGTTCTTTGGATTTTGCCTTTTTTTTACTCTTGCTACTCGGATTTGGGATACGATTGGTATTTTCGCTCTACTGTTATTCTTAATTTCATTACTGCTTTTAATTCTTCCCTTCTTCTAAATTGTTATCATTGCTTCAATTGAATTGTTGTCAGTTTTATCATTATGTCTAGTTTTAATTATCTGTTCGTTGTTATTGATAATTCAATGGTTATGAGTAGCTAATTTTCTTATGCTAAGACTATAGGGGATCCGTAATATGAAGGGAGAGTAATCGATTTATTAGGTTAATGCTGGTACTGTCTTTGTTGGCTAAATGCTACAATTAACTGTATCTTTCTAATTGAGTCGACGCAATTAGACCTATAATTCCTAGTGATCTTTGACCTGGACCGAAAGGTTGGAAAAGGTAGACTAGTAGCGAACAATAGAGTATCTTAGTGAGGATGAAAGTTAAGCTGTTTACACTTTAGGGTGAATTAAGGACCGAAAGGTGACGTTCGCTACCCCTTAGACCGCATTTGGATTGACCTGAGACCTAGATTACTCGACCGGATGATTATGGTGAACCGTTTGTCTTAGCTACTTTTCTCTATCTGTTTTCTCCTCCCTTTTATTTCCCTTTCCCTTTTTCTCTTTAGTTAGAAAATCACATTTTATAAACCCCCAACTTGGTTACTTGACGAACTTAGATTTAGCTGACATTTTCCTACCTCTCTGTGGATTCGACCCGACTTCCCTAGCTATATTAGTTAGAGCCAGTTGGTTATTTTTGACAGGTACGCGACAGACGTGTCAAATTTTGGCGCCGTTACCGGGGAGGTGGCGCAAACTTGTTGCTTTAATTAAGTTTGTCTCTCGTCTCAGGGAATTTATTCCTTGAGGCCGATCTCATTTCTGCAAAGTTTTGGTTAGTTTGCAGGTTAACTTTTGCTTTGAAAGTTTATTCGCCAAGATGCCTACTATTACGGAGCATAAAGAGCCATGTGGTAGATGTGGCGCGGAAGGGCATGATCCTATCTTATGCATGGAAAGTGTTGAGCGCGTTCTTGCCTACCAGAAATACAAGCAGGGAGTTCCTTTCTCCCAGCTGTATGAAGAAATCAAGAATGATTCTACCCCTTCTACGCCAAGACCACAAATAGGTCTCTCCTTCTGCAAGAGAAGAAATTGCCGAATTAAAATCCATCATGTTGAGTATGGCAAAGATGTCACGGCAATCTGAAACGGTTATATCGGAATTGAAAGAACAAGTCGCGCAGTTAACACTCGCGACAGACCAAGCCAAGCTTCTTCCAGTTTGTGATCCAGTCAGTGTAGTGAATTTTCAAAATGACCTTATTCATGAAGAAGACGAGGTCTTGATAGCTGATGATAACTCGGATGATGATCTAGACGAGTTTTTGAAGGAAATACTTGCTGCGTGTGCTGTAACCACTCGATCGAGTGACTCTTCTACTCGATCGAGCGGTTCTAATCATCCAGTCACTCGATCGAGTGAAAATGGCGATCGATCGAGAAGCACAGAATTCCAAGTTGGTCGATCGAGTGACAATATTACTCGATCGATTAACTATGCTGATGAAATCACTCGATCGAGTGACAAACATGGTCGATCGAGTGAAATTGGAAAAGTAATTGGTCGATCGACTGATAAAAGTACTCGATCCAGTACTTTAAGTGGCGGGGATTCTAATTTACTATCTATCACCGCTACCGTGTCATCTTCCCCTGCTGTGGAGACGTCACGCATTGACAAGGGTAAAGAAAAAGTTGCGGGACCGCTCATCGCTACCAGGATACCCTTCCCAAGTCGTCTGAAGGACGCAAGGATCGAGCAACAGTACGGTAAGTTTGTGGACATCGTGAAGAACCTCCAGGTAACTGTCCCTTTTTCCGAACTTGTTACTCAGGTACCCACTTACGCTAAGTTTATGAAAGATATTGTGACACGTAAGAGAAATTTGAGTGAATTTGAGACGATTTCATTTATGGAAGAGTCTAGTAACTTGCTGTTAAATAAGGCCCCTCCAAAAATGAAAGACCCGGGCAGCTTTTCTATTACTTGTGTCATAGGCAATATGGTTATTGATAAGGCCCTTTACGATTTAGGTGCTAGTGTCAGTGTCATGCCCCTTCCTGTCTGCAAGAAACTGAAGATGAGTCATTTCAAAGTGACTAACATTACCCTACAGATAGCTGATAGATCTGTTAGGAGGCCCTTAGGTGTCTTAGAGGACGTGCCTGTGAAAATAGGCAAGCTCTACATCCCAGTAGATTTCATTGTTTTGGATATAGCTGAGGACACTCGGACCCAAATTATCTTAGGAAGACCATTCCTTTGTACAGTTGGGGCCGTTATTGATGTCAGACAAGGGCGTCTGACTCTTGCAGTAGGGGATGACGCTATCACATTCAGTCTGCCCAGTACTTTAGCTCGCCCAATGATAGAGGACACTTGCTATTTGGTCGATATCATTGATGAGTCTATTTATGACTTCTGGTCGGGTTCTTTTATGAAGGACCCACTAGAAGCCCTTATGCTTTTTGATGAGTGTGCAGATAGCCCAGACGACGATGACGCTGCGTTGGATTTGCTTGTTGATGATTTAGATGAGCATGAGGGAGAACGGGTGGAACAAATGATTAGCACTCTTTGCTCCATTGAGGTAAAGGTACCGGAACGTAAGCCTCTCCCTTCTCATCTTAAATATGCTTTCTTAGACGATACGAGCAATATCCAGGTCATTGTCGGTGCCAAGCTTAGTGATGATCAACTGACCTCTTTGTTAGCTGTACTTAAGAAAAACAGAAAAGCAATGGGCTATTCACTGGACGATATCACGGGGATTAGTTCCGATATTTGTATGCACAGGATAGAGCTGGAGGAGGATCACAAACCTTGCAGACAGGGTCAGCGCCGGCTAAACCAGAAGATGCAAGATGTCGTGACGGCTGAGGTAATGAAGCTGCTGGATGCAGGTATTATTTATTCTGTCGGTAATTCTAGATGGGTGAGTCCAGTACAGGTGGTCCCGAAGAAAGGAGGGACAACTGTAGTTAAGAATGAGAAGAATGAATTAATACCTACTCGAGTAGTAACTGGTTGGCGGATGTGCATAGACTACAGACAGCTGAATGCCGCCACTAAGAAAGATCACTTTCCCCTTCCTTTTATTGATCAAATGGTAGAAAGGTTAGCTTCTCATAAATTTTTCTGCTATTTAGAAGGGTATTCAGGGTTCTTTCAGATCCCTATCCACCCAGACGATCAAGCTAAGACTACATTTACCTGTCCTAAGGGCATTTTTGCGTACCGCAGAATGCCTTTTGGTTTGTGCAATGCCCCTGCCACCTTCCAAAGGTGTATGATGGGGATATTTTCAGAGTATATTGAGTCTATCATGGAAGTTTTTATGGACGATTTCAGTGTATATGGAAGTGATTTTTCTAACTGTCTGTCTAACCTTGAGAAAGTGTTGCAGCGCTGTATTGAGGTTAACCTTGTCTTTGAATCGGGAGCAAGTGCCACTTTATGGTCAACGAGGGAGTTGTCTTAGGGCACTTAGTTTCTGATAGGGGAATAGAAGTTGATAAAGCGAAGGTGGAAGTGATTCAGCAATTACCACCTCCTGTTAATGTTAAGGGGGTGAGGAGCTTCCTTGGTCACGCCGGCTTTTATCGCCGGTTTATCAAGGATTTCTCCAAAATTGCTAAACCACTTACACAGTTGCTACTTAAGGACGCCCCTTTTCTGTTCACTGATGCTTGTCTTTCTGCTTTTAACAGGTTAAAGCAGGCTTTAGTCTCTGCGCCTCTCATACAGCCTCCCAACTGGGACTTGCCGTTTGAGGTCATGTGTGATGCGAGTGACTATGCACTAGGTGCACTAGGAGCGGTGCTTGGCCAGAGGAAAGACAAAGCCTTGAATGCTATCTACTATGCGAGCCGAACTCTGGATGAGGCTCAAGTGAAGTACACTACCACTGAGAAGGAGCTGTTAGCTGTAGTTTATGCCTTAGAGAAGTTTCGTACTTATTTAGTTGGGTCAGAAGTCACTGTTTTTACTGACCATGTAGCTTTGAGGCACCTCCTTGCTAAGAAGGAGGCCAAACCACGGCTACTGAGATGGATACTCCTTCTTCAGGAGTTTGATTTGCAGATCAAGGATAAGAAAGGAGCTGAGAACGTTGTAGCTGATCACTTGTCGCGACTGATGCGACAAGAAGGGGAAGATTCTCTACCCATTGATGATTCTTTTCCTGACGATACTTTAATTGCTGTTATATCGTCTATTGTTAACCAAGAACCTTGGTATGCAGATATAGCTAACTTCGTTGTCAGTGGCAAGCTGCCGCCTGACCTTTCTCATCAGCAGAAGAAGCGTTTTTTGTATAACGCTAAAAGCGGTATTCAGGATGATCCTTACTTGTTTAAGGAATGTGTAGACGGTCTCTACAGACGGTGTATTCCGCAGTGGGAGACCAAAATAGTCCTAGAAGGCTGTCACTCCTCTTCATATGGTGGTCACCACGGTCCATCGCGCACCGTGGCTAAGGTACTTCAGTCTGGTTTTTACTGGCCTTCTTTGTTTGCTGACGCTAAGTCTTTTGTTTCAGCTTGTGATGCTTGCCAACGATCAGGGAAGATTTCAAAGAGACATGATATGCCACAAACGGCATCCTAGAGGTTGAGGTTTTCGATGTCTGGGGCATTGATTTCCAAGGACCGTTCCCATCCAGTAAAGGTAACAGGTATATCTTAGTAGCTGTAGACTATGTGTCAAAATGGGTTGAGGCAATTGCTTCACCCCATTGTGATGCTAAGACCGTGATAAAGATGTTCAAAAAGATCATATTCCCCCGTTTTGGTGTCCCTAGGGTCGTCATTAGTGATGGGGGGATGCATTTTAAAGAAAAGAAGCTCACTTCCATACTGTCTAGAGTTGGTGTCCAACACCGGCGTGGTTTGGGGTATCATCCCAAAACTAGTGGTCAGGTAGAGGTCTCTAATCGCGAGTTGAAAGAGATCTTGTCTAAGGTAGTTTCTAAATCACGGAAGGACTGGAGTCTTAAGCTAGATGACACATTATGGGCTTATAGAACTGCCTTTAAGACACCAATTGGTGCATCACCTTATAGGTTAGTTTATGGGAAATCGTGTCACTTACCTGTTGAACTGGAATGTAAGGCCTGGTGGGCAATTCGTGAGCTTAATTATGATCCTAAGTTGTGTGGTCAGAATCGTCTTTTGCAGCTAGATGAATTGGAGGAGTTTAGGCTTAATGCCTATGACAGCTCGCGCATTTACAAGGAAAAGACGAAGAGATAGCATGATAAGAGAATCCTACCTCGGGAGTTTCATGTTGGGCAAAAGGTGCTGTTGTTTAATGCCCGGCTGAGACTATTTCCTGGCAAGCTGAAGTCCAGATGGAGTGGTCCTTATACGGTGACAAATTGTTACAAATTTGGATCTGTGGAGCTTGAAGATTCCGAGGGGCGTAGATTCAAGGTGAATGGTCAATATGTGAAGCATTACCACGAGGCGACCAAGGCACAATCGTGTTGAAGTCTTGCGCTTCGACGAGCTCGACGCGCCAGTTAATTGATGCCAGAAAGGTCGTGTGGGACCTCTTAAACCAGCGCTCTCCGGGAGGCAGCCCGGACTGTTTTATTGTACTTTTGTTGAGCTATTTATTTTTCTTTAGACTTACGTTGAACTTTAGACGCTGTTTTATGAACTTCCTACGTTGTTTTCTTGCTTTTTATGCGTGTTTTGCAGGTCAAAGTACTCGATCGAATGATATTGTGTTCGATCGAGCACTTTCTGAGGCAGCTATCACTCGATCGAGTGATATTCTCCTCGAACGACCAGAACCTGACTCGCTACTACTCGATCGAGTGGTTTTTCATTCGATCGAGCCCTTCCAATGCAGCAGTTCATTCGATCGAGCTGTTCCAAGTGCTCGATCGAATGGTTTTGACTTCCAGCTGTTGTTTTACGTCTATGGAGCTACTGCTTGACTTTCTTTGACCTCCCATGTTCGTGGTCGGTTTGGGGAGGTCCCTCCTTATGACGTTTTGTAAGTTTTCCGACTCCACCTCTCCTTTTCCTTTCATTTTGCATTTCCTTCCCTATTTTTGGTACAATGAGGGCATTGTACGGTTTGGTTTGGGGAGGTATGCATCCATATCTGTGTCTGCATGTTTTCTTGCATTTTTGCTTCCATGTTTATTATTTCCGCATGCATTGTTGTTTGTTTAACTTCAAAAAATCATACAAAATTTTCAAAATTTTCAAATTTCATGTTTAATTTTGGGTCGGAACGTTTGAACATTGACGCTACTTTGAACCCTTACTTGAGCCCTGCATATTCTTGACATTTAGTTGGCGTGGTCATGTGCATAATCTACGAGTTTTTGTTTCTTCTTTATCTGAACGAATAGACTTTATTCATTATGTCGGCAAGCTACATTACATTCTGAGGCTAGAGCTTATTAAACTGGTGACATTCATGACCGGTTTCATTTAGGATGTGAGTAGTACTCTCTTTAAGACATGTAACATCAATTTGCATAAGCATGAGTCTAGTCTTCTTAATACCTGTATGCATTCGATCTGTGGATGGTGACACGTGTTAGGAGAGGCAGTCCCCTTTATTTCATTCTACCCATGAGCCTCTCATAGCCAAATTGCCCCTTTTGTCCTATCAACTACTTTCTATAATACTTCCTACCCTAGTTGAGCTAGTAACGAGTAGTTCTTGGAATGTTTTATTGCAATATGGTTATTTCATCTGATTTCAGAAGATGGTGGAGGAATTGAAGGGAAAGAAAGAAAGAAGGATAATGTCGAATTGTTGAAAAAAAATGATGAAAAAAAAAAAAGAAAAAAAAAGGAATGAAAAGCGAAAAATGCGAAAAAGAAAAGAAGAAGAAAAAGAAAGAAAAATTACACATGAAAAAGAATGAGAATTGTATAATGATTCACACTCCCATGTCTTATCTATATTTTATGGGGAGTTGACGACTTTTGGTGTTTTGAGAGTTAGTGCATAATTTCGCACCGTTTTATCTTGCTATCATGAGTACGAAGTTGGGATGCAATCTATATTTGGATCCGTTGTTGCTAGCCTGGCTATTAACCCCACATATCCAAATTCATTTTAGCCCCTTCTTACCCATTACCTCACTTACCCAAATGTAAGTCCTCGGCACGTGTCTTGGTCATTGGTATGGTTGGAATGCATATGTACGGTTGTAGAGACTTTATTCATGTTAACTGCATGCATGTTCTTATAGGTCGAGTTAGGTGAGTGTCTGATTTCTTCCTATCTTTCACATATATACTCACCTTGTGCCTGATTTTGAGTTACGAGCGATCCGTGAGAGTCCGACATCTTTTGAGTCTTGCAAGGTCGACGGTTCAGTAAGTTTGAAACATTAATTTAACTCGTTTGCACTTTTCACTGCCACCTTGTCATGTTATCGCATTAAATTGGTTCTAGTGGATGATTTGTAGCTGATGCGTTGGTCCCGTTCCATTGTTCACCCTTAGTTGCATTCATATTTGCTTGGGGACAAGCAAAGGTTTGGTTTGGGGAGATTTGATGCGTGTCTTTTATATAAGGTTTTCACCTCATTTTTACACGCATTTCTGTGCCTTTTATGTAGCATCTGGCTACAAATACCCCCGAATATTCTACTTTGGTCCGTTATTTGTAATTTGCAGGAATTGACCGAAGAGAAGCTAAATCGAGCCTTAATTGTCCCAATTGTATGCATTCATGGAAAATAAGGAGCCGGAGCTGGGAAATCTAACACTTGGAAGACGCATGAGCTGAGTTCGGGAAGCAATTCAAGTCCTAACGATATAGCTCGATCGAGTGATTCACTACTCGATCGAATGCTCTATATACTCAGGACTGGTCGATCGACCCGTTTAAGGAGCCATCGAGGAGTTTTTGCAAGAGCTGCTCGATCGAGTGATTTGTATCCCCTCGATCGAGTGGTTTGGTGATGATATTGCTCGATCGAGTAGATTATTCCTACTCGATCGAGTGGTTTCGTGTGCTTTAGCTAATTTCCGCCTAATCATATTATGGGCTTTTGTAATTAGTCCGTAGATTAGGTTTTAGGATGGATTTCTAGTATAAGACTAGAGAAGAGTAACTACGGTTCTCATCTCTTCCACACACACGTGAGTTTGACTCTATTTCTTGTCACTGTTCTTTGGATTTTGCCTTTTTTTTACTCTTGCTACTCGGATTTGGGATACGATTGGTATTTTCGCTCTACTGTTATTCTTAATTTCATTACTGCTTTTAATTCTTCCCTTCTTCTAAATTGTTATCATTGCTTCAATTGAATTGTTGTCAGTTTTATCATTATGTCTAGTTTTAATTATCTGTTCGTTGTTATTGATAATTCAATGGTTATGAGTAGCTAATTTTCTTATGCTAAGACTATAGGGGATCCGTAATATGAAGGGAGAGTAATCGATTTATTAGGTTAATCTTTGGTCTTGTCTTTGTTGGCTAAATGCTACAATTAACTGTATCTTTCTAATTGAGTCGACGCAATTAGACCTATAATTCCTAGTGATCCTTGACCTGGACCGAAAGGTTGGAAAAGGTAGACTAGTAGCGAACAATAGAGTATCGCAGTGAGGACGAAAGTTAAGCTGTTTACACTTTAGGGTGAATTAAGGACCGAAAGGTGACGTTCGCTACCCCTTAGACCGCATTTGCATTGACCTGAGACTTAGATTACTCGACCGGATGATTATGGTGAACCGTTTGTCTTAGCTACTTTTCTCTATCTGTTTTCTCCTCCCTTTTATTTCTCTTTCCCTTTTTCTCTTTAGTTAGAAAATCACATTTTATAAACCCCCAACTTGGTTATTACTTGACGAACTTAGATTTAGCTGACATTTTCCTACCTCTCTGTGGATTCGACCCGACTTCCCTAGCTATATTAGTTAGAGCCAGTTGGTTATTTTTGACAGGTACGCGAAAGACGTGTCATAGCTCATAGGATGTAATTTAAGATTGGCTACAAGGGTTCAAATGGGCTAACAAAGCGGATAATGTAAAGCTTATTTGAATGGTAAGAACCGCCTATCCACATGTACTTAGTCAAATGAAAGCAATAAAAGTATCAAGAAATCAATGTCACACTTATGCAGTTTGATATTACATATTCCACAAGGAGAAACCACACTCAAGCCTAATTAACAATGAGACCAGTTTATTGATGTTCCTGGCCCTGGAAGCTCTATAGACCTCAGAATTTAAGTAGTTTACCAACATAATTGTGTCAAATCTAATCAATATAAGGCATGTTAATACGATTAAGACTCGAGTTATGAGCTTTGTTTCCATGAATAACGGGTCAAAATAATGTACATGAACAACTATTTGGGATTCAAATGCAAAAACAATGCAATTTAATATCATTGTTATTAAATTCACCAAGACTCGACCTAAAACAAAGGAAAAACATGTCTTTGTGTTTTATAAATTTTTTAATTTTTATGGATTTTTGATATATAAAAGCACACAACAATAAATAAAGCACACAACATAATTAAACTTCTCTCCCAAACCTAAATACCACAGTGTCCTCATTGTGACACCTACAACATAGCAATCACACACAAATCTAGCAACCTAAAGGACGCAACTAACAAAAGGAATGAAAAAGAAATAGATAATACAATAAAAAAAGAAGGTACAAGGGAAGAGAATACCGGGTAAGAGCGTAGAAATTCCCCCAAACAAGCTGCAAAAATAGGGAAAAATATCAACCGCGCAATTCCTATCATCGTCTGGCTATGAATTAAACCCAACGAGCAAGGTTACTCGATCGAGCCTGCCAGCACTCAATCGAGGAACCATCTGGCGAGCAAATTTTCCGCATTTAAAATAAATGCGCACATAAATCATAATCAATACAAGTTAAAGCTGGTAACAGCAAATCGAAAAGTAGCGCATGTGCTACACAAAAGCATAAGTATCACCAATAAATAGTCCAAGAGAAAATAAATGACAAATAAAGTTCATGCTCATCAAACTCAAAATCTAAAGCAAAATATGAGCAATATTCGTTGTTCTTCAATTCATCATCACTTGGTAGGAGATAGGGCACTTCATCCGTCATAGGAGCTTCATCAAAAACTTTAACTGGCTCCTCTCTAAATATCTCTGCTTCCAAAGCATCCAATTCGGCTTCTATGTCAACACTCTCATCACAGCTGTAAAGTAACTCAGGAGGAGGTTCATCTCCATAAATAAATCTCTCTATTTCATCCACTTCCTTGCTCCATGGATATGACGCAGCAGCAGGGGCGTCAGGTGGATTCCTGTCAAAACACAAAGCAAGACAATCATCAAAAGTAGGATCAAGAGCATTAATCATATGACAAGAAGCTTTTAAATCAGGAGGACGTTTTAAAGCATTATCAAGAACAAATCGAATAGTGTCATCCCCAACTCTCAGTGTAAGACTACCATCCCTAACATCTATGAGTGCTCCTGCAGTGTGAAGGAATGGTCTACCAAGAATGATGGGTACTTGAGAGTCCTCAGCCATACCCATAACAATAAAGTCAACTGGAATGAAATACTTCCCTACTCTAACTGGCACATCCTCTAAGACACCTAAAGGATTTTTTAAAGATCTATCGGCCATTTGTAAGGTCATATTAGTGATACGGAGTTGACCCATATTTAATTTTTTGTAAATTGAATACGGCATGACACTAACACTAGCCCCTAAATCACAAAGGGCTTTATCAATAGCTATACTACGAATATGACAAGGAATAGAGAAACTCCCTGGATCCTTAAGCTTTGGTGGTGAGTTAGATTGTAATACGGCCGCGCACTCTTGAGTGAATTCTACTGTCTCAACTTCATCAAAAGACCGCTTCTTGGACAAGATCTCTCTCAAAAATTTAGCATACGCCGGCACTTGAGTTACCAATTCAGTAAATGGCACCGTCACTTGAAGATTCTTTACTACCTCCATGAACCTCGCAAAATTCTGTTCAAGCTTAGATTTCTGTAATCTTTGGGGAAAAGGTAGTTGAATTTTGATTGGCTCGGCTTCTTTTGCATTAGGAGTACGTTTGGAAGCATTATCGTCAGTTACATGAGTGCCTCGATTGAGTCCAGTAGTCACTCGATCGAGGAAGCTAATTTTTTCCAATGCTGTAGCTGAAACACGCAAAAATTCACCGTCAGAGGGGGTTCCTCGATCGAGCCCGAGGTGAACTCGATCGAGTATCTTGGTTCCTCGATCGAGCCTCGTCCTACTCGATCGAGTCACTACATCAGTCCCTTGTTTTCCGTCTTTATGCTTATCATGTGTTTGATCCTTGCAAGTGTCTTTCTCGTCATCGATCAACTTGAGGTTTCCCAATCCCTTAGGATGCATATAGGGACCCTCATCTTCATTAATGGGCATGTCCGGACCTTGATAAGAAGTACTGCTCCTCAAAGAAATAGCGTTAACTTGATCATGTGCTTGTTTACCTTGAGGAGGAAGACCATACTCTTTTGAAGGATTTTGAGCCGCCATTTGAGCAACTTGAGTATCCAACATCTTGTTGTGAGCCATGAGTTCGGAGATTTGAGCCGTTTGCTTTTGTTGCATTGACAAAGTTTGATGTAAGAGAGCTCTCAACTTGGCTATCTCATTATTAGGAGCTTGAGGAGGAGGTTGAATTTGTTGAAAACCTCCTTGATTTTGCCGAACAAAGCCTCCTTGTGGTTGGTTACCACGAATTTGAGGTATAACATAAGTACTTTGTGGCGGGGCTTGAGCATAAGCATTTTGACTCCTTTCAGGGAAGAAGTTAGAATATGGAGTACCTTGCTTGAAAAATTGGAAGGCATGAACTTGCTCAATGGTACTCATACACTTGGCCGCAGTGTGGCCATCTATCCCACGTCTCTCGTAGGACACTTCTTGTTGAACCATGTGAACCGTTTCCTGCTTACCCAAAGACTGAGTAGTCTTCAACTCGGCTATCTGAGCAAGTATGGCCTCCAACTGTGCTGTGACAACACTATCTGAACCACTTCCTCTCTTACTTCCTCTGGGGTTACCGTATTCAGCTGTGTGAGTATCTATTTGATCAATCAACTTCCAAGCATTACCGTCATTAGTGTTATCTTGGAATCTCCCATTGGCAGCTGAATCAAGCAAGGCTCTATGATCGTCATATAACCCGTTGTAAATCTGGTTGCAAAGGAACCAAATCTCAAAACCATGGTGAGGGACGGACCGAACTAGTCTTTTGAACCGTATCCAAGCTTCATTAAAATCCTCAGTAGGACCTTGTTTAAAACTTGTAATCTGACTTCTAAGAGCATTGGTTTTCCGTGGTAGAAAATACCTCTTGTAAAATGCAAGAGCCAATGAAGTCCAGTTGGTAATTGCGTCGGTCTCCATATCTAAATCCCTTAACCACTCAGCTGCATCATCTCTCAAAGAGAAATGAAAGAGAGTTTGTTTCACCTGATCTTGAGTCACCCCAGCTGTTAAAGGAATAGAACAGCAATAAGTAACAAACTTCTCCATATGCTTTGCGGGGTCCTCTCCGACTTTTCCTCCAAACATATTTCTCTCTACTAAGCTTATATAGGAAGGCTTGATCTCAAAGGTCCCTTTATCAGTGGTAGGGAGCTTGAAACCCTTAGGAATAAAAACAACCGTGGGTTCGGAGTGACTTGCCAAGGTCGGCATCTTTGATGTTGTAGGAGTGACTGGCGCAGAAATAAGTGTGTCCTCTTTAAAGGACGAATCTTCTGCAAAAGTATACTGCTCGTAGTCAAGTGTACTCAAGTCTTCACCTGAATTACTTCTCTTTGAAATTTCCGTCTATAGCAAAAAGTCTTTTCTGGCTCGGGATCAAAAGGTATAATCTCTAACCAGTTAGACCTCGGCATACACGAAAACAACAAGAAAAGATAAAACTGTCTCAAGGAACTGAAGTTCCCTGAATCAAAAGACAAACTAAATTAAAAACAAACAGAAAGTTGTTGCCTCCTTGGCAACGACGCCAAATTTGACAAGGCTAAAGTCGTATCACCTTAATCAAAGTAAACCTAAATTACTACTAACTAATAGCTAGCGGTAAGAAGGTTCGAATCCACAGAGAGGTGAGGTAATTATTCTAGTTTGTTAATATTTAAGTCTGTCAAGTAACCAATTTTGGGGGTTTTGATTGTTTGTTTTCTAACAACTAATAACAATGTAAAATAAGGATGAATAACAATAATATTAAAAAGTCTAGGGATTCGGGTTCACTAGGTAGTCATACGGGGTGTGATTTAATTCATTGATACAGCTAATTATGTTGTTTAAGGTTATATGATCGGTCGATTCAATATTCCTTTAGATATAATTTAACATGCAATCGCTATCATTAAATTATCTCTATTCAGTTATCGTGGCCTATATTGATTCTAACCCAGTTTGTGAAAGTCTCAATTCGCTATACTAGTCAATTTACCCTGGTCAGTAATTAATTTACTAGATGAAGAACAATAACATGAACAACAACAAACAATCAATTTTAACTATCAATTCATTAGTTTAATCCCCTTCTAACAACCTAGATTCCCCTTCTCCCTAGATTAAAGGTTTAGCTACTCATATTAAAGGGAAGAACAATGATAGTAATAATAATAAGAAACATGACTAAAAGCATAAAAGATTAATAAGCAATTATAATTATTGAAGAAAGATTAGAACAATACCGTAATTAAAGGCAATAGATCCGAACAATAATAATGAAGCTAAACTAAACTAGGAGTATTTGAGAGAGTTTTTTTTTGAGAAGCTATCTACGAAACTAACGGAAAATAAAGCGTAAACAAATTAGGGTACGACTTTGGGTATTTATAATAAAACATAACCGACTTAAGGAAAATTGCGGAAAAGTAGGAAACACTTGGTTACTCGATCGAGTAGCCGATCGAGCCTAGGGCTACTCGATCGAGTCACCACTTCCTCGATCGAGCTTGGGTCTAGTTTATTGAGGCACCACTCTCTTCAGCTCTTTTATTCGTGTTTTCTTCTTTACTTCTCTTTCTTTATTCTTATTGGTTCCCATGCCATACTTCATGTATTCTTTCATGCCTACTCCGCGATACCCATTTTATTCCTTTGCTCTTCAAATGCATCATTCCTGCATTAAACATCAAATAGCGGAAGTATCAACGTTTTAACATAAAAGGCATGTAATTAATATAAATTAGCACGAAAACCGTATCAAAATTAATTAAGGGGAGGCATAAATATGTATATAATTATGACTCATCAGTTACTTGCTATATGGAGACGGAAGGCGGTTGGGAGACCGTCTTCCGCTTGAGTCGCCTCTTGGAGCTTCCCACTCCAAGAGGGATATGAACATTAATGACTTGAGTCATGGAGGGAATCGTGTGGTTGAGACAAGACGTCTGGCAGGGGACCCGGTTGGCTTTCGGACCCGGTACGCCTGTGCGTGTCTCGGTACCTGTTTGTGATTGTTGGTATATCCGGGCGTGTCTTGGTACCAGTGTGGTTGTTGGTATGTCTGGGCGTGTCCGGGTACCGTGGTGATGGTTGTTTGGTAGCGGTTTATTCATGCATGTTATAGTCGTGTTGCATAGTCACACACTTTGAGTTGAGTCACACTTTGTTTGTTTATTGAAACTGACGTTTGTCTGTCTGTGTAATTATCACTTATTTCCGGGGTAGCATGTGTCGATCCATATGATATTTCCGATCATATGGGGAGCAGGTTAAGTACAGGTTTGCTTGTTGTTGTGATCGGGCTTCGGGTCGCGCTACGGACTTTGGAGTCAAGAACATAGTCACTAGGTAGATGACATAGTCGTATACGAGTTGTATTTCATTATTTCATTAGTTTATATTTGTAATAACTAAACTTGTTATTTATTTAATAAAGTTTCTTTATTGTAATTCTGATTTCACTGCCTCGGGAAACGGAGACGGTAACATTTCCTAACTACCTTGGCTGGGTAAGAAGGGGGTGTTACAACTACAATGTCATTAATGCTAATTAATGTATAAACAAACATCTAGATCATCAAAGCTTATTAGGGAAACACTACCTTTTTCTAGTCTTCAATTAATCAACCAAC
This sequence comes from Silene latifolia, assembly GCF_048544455.1. Lineage (NCBI taxonomy): Eukaryota > Viridiplantae > Streptophyta > Magnoliopsida > Caryophyllales > Caryophyllaceae > Silene > Silene latifolia. The sequence continues at coordinate 55,552,272 of NC_133534.1, read as the reverse complement.
CAAGCTAGAGAGGTTCCTCAATGAAATCTCCTCCTACAGAAATTATGATTACTATTACTACTAATTACTACAACAATAATAATACCAATTAACACTCTTAATTTCCCTCATTAATTAGTCACAATCTCGATTAATTATAAGACCATACACTAGAGAAATTAAGGTCTACTAAATAAGAACAAGGGAGGAAAGTTGAGGATAAACTTACAAATGCTAATAAATGAGCAAGAACAAGAAATGGAAGACAAATCTTCAAATGTGTGAGCTAGATCGTGACGGATAAGATGTATAATGTTTTGAGAGGTTTTTAGAGAGTGGTAGGGTAAAGTGAGGATGATTTGAGTGAAGGAAATCTGAAAAGATAAGGGTTAGAGAGTGATAGGTCACCTACCACACTCTCGCGTAAAAGCTGGACAACGATATGTCACTCGATCGAGTAACCAGTTCACTTGGTCTAGTGGACATCTAGGTTGCACGTACACGCCTAATTTTGAGCGTTCCTGTGTCAGACACGGACATGCGTGGGAGACACCTTAAAACGTGTCCGACACGCGTTGGACCGTGTCCTTGTTTTAAATTTAATTACGACACCTCTTGGACATGGACAAGACACGACGGACACGGTCCGTATCATGTTGGACGCGGCTAACTGGAAATTCTCAAAACAAAATTTAAACTCCCTCATTCACGACATTGTATTCTTTCAAGTTCCAAGCTCCTCTTTGACCATACAGACAGCCGACGACCAGTAGACCTCCGACAAGTCTACCACCCATACGACCTCCAGCCTCGATTTTGTGCTCTTAACTCATTCAATTCGACCAATCCAAATGCTAATTACTTTAATTTATAATACTTGCTCTGTTGCCATAGAAAATAAGATGATTGTAGTTGAAGGTGATGAAGATGGTTTTTTCGGTGGCTGTTGAGGTGGTGGTGGTGGAGGAGCAAGAAGAAGTGGTAGTAGTTGAAGGTGATGAAGATGATGGTGAACAAGGAGGAGATGAATTGGGGAAAATTGGGATTTTTATTGGCGATTGAAGGATGCAGCAGATGAGATCAACGGAAATCAGTGAAGAATGAAGATGATAGAAGATGTCGTTTGATCTTGTTATATCTGTTTTTGGTTGTTTATTTGGAGTTGCAGTTGGGCCGGTTTTAGACGGCTCTCTTAGGCCTTTTAAGTCATGTACGAGGTCATGGGGAATCCCGTGCAACTCGATGTATGATTACGATCTTATTAATATACTTACTTTTTATCGAAAAAGAAAAAGAAAAAGAGGAGATTTAATGATGGTTGTCTACTTGTCTTTAATTAATAAGAGCATACACATTGAAGAGTATGTCCTCTTCCTCTTATTTCCTCTCTTTCCTTCTATTTTTTTGACACCTCATTTCCCATTATCTTCATCCTCTTCTTAACATTTTCTCTATTTTTTTCCTACATCAAAGAGGATCCTTTTATTCATCCTCTCTCAAATTTTTTATGACCAAAAAATAAAAAAGAAACATATTACATGACACATGGTAGATGAGGGATGACTAGTGGGCACAAGGGCCAAGGTTGTACTTCCTCTAAAAATAGAGGAAGTCTTCCTCTTCCTCTTCAAAGAGGATGTTAAGAGTATATACCCACATTGAAGAGGACATCCTCTTAGATGAAAGAGAATGCTAAGAGGATGATCCATCCTCTTCAATGTGGATGCTCTAATACATAGGTCATAGGTGTCAAAGATTCAAAGCTTAACCGTTTAACTTTTGTAATTTCTTTTTTTTTAATGATTAACTTTGGATCGTATTATAACTCGTATTTTAAAGATTAGTATTGGTTGTTTTACGACTTTGTGACCTTTAAATAAACAAAGTTTAGATGTTGGTTGTAATGGGCTTTAAATTCCCTTTATTTTAATATGTATATTGGTTTTTTTTTTGCCGTGTCCCGTGTCCTAAAAAAATCGGACTACGGTGTCGTGTCCGTGTCCGTTTTCGTGCAACCTAGGTGGAGATGTACTCGGTCGAGTGAACCCTTCACTCGGTCGAGTGACGATCACCCGTAGCCTGCCTAAAACCTGGAGGGCTTACTCGATCGAGTAGAGCCCTTCTTGTAGATACCTCATTTTTGCACCTCCCGCAAACCGCCCGGTGATGATTGGGCCGCATGTTTCGTACACGAAACAATTTATGCCAGTTTGTAAGTTTATCGTCAAGTGATAGCTCAAATACTTGTGTCTACCCCTTGGTCGTCATCTACGCGCCATTACGGTCGTTTTGACAGTAATTAGAGGTCTTTGGAGTCCGGGTAAAAAACCATCATCATTTTCTAATAAAACGTTTAAAATGCTGAGTCAGAATGTTCTGGAATATTCCGGATATTTCTATTCCATAATTTTAATCTTTTCATCTTTTGACAAAATATATCCCGAAATCATATTTTGAACAATAAGGAAGTTGAGATCTACCGCAATTCCATAACAGAAATGCGGAAAATCTTTCTTCCGCAGGAGGAAACTTCTGGGGAAAGGACGCAGCAGGTGCTGCGCCTCTTCCAAAGGACGCAGTGGTTGCTGCGCCTCTTCCCCTGCTCTTTTCTGCATATTTTAAGATATTTTCGAAATTTGTTTCCAAAGTTTTACCGTAACCCTAATTCCTCCGTGTGATTAGTATAAATAGGGACCTTCGTTCCTCATATTTCTCACGCGAGTGTCCGCCCTTCTCTTCTCCCTTTGCATTCTAAGACCGCGCTCTAAGCATATTGACGTCTACGTGCTTTATCAATCGACCACGTAAGCTCGGATCCTTCTGAGTACCAGTCACGTTGCATGACCGACCAATTTGACCAACTACACTCAATTAATCAATCAATTTAATCTAAATACTCTTACGAGGGCACTTTCATTATATATTCGAGTCGAGCAATCACTAAATGTTAACTTATTTAATCTCGTTTCGTCAAACAAGCAAGTCTAGGGGTGTAATCCCATATTTTTTTATTGTATTTTTTTATTGTATAAATTAATGTAAGGTTTACGTCGAAAATATGTTTAAAACCGATTTATAAAACCCTTATCAAACCTATTTTCACAGATTAATAGAAGACAGACGTCGAGAAGAAACGCAGCAACTGCTGCGCCTCTTCTTGAGGCTGCCGCAGTTTCTGCCTTTCTTCTTCTTCCTTTGTTCTTTGTTAATTCGTCTCTCTCTTTTTTTTTCGTCTTTTCTTATTTTCTTCATTTTTCCCCTCGCATAATTTTAATACATAATTCATAATTATTTATCACCCTTAATTTCCGACTTAAATCCCAAGTAATCAATGTTTGCGGGTGTAACACCCCCATACTCCAAGTGCCTTACCAGGACCACTCAGGTATGAAGACATTACCATCTCGGTTACCCGAGGCAATGATAATCGAACAACAATGAAGAAACAACGTTTATTATAAATAATTTAGCGAATAGTTACAATCCTCAAACCAAACCAAACGTACGATACATTGTGCTCAAATGACTGTTCTAACTGAAATGTAAATAAACTAAAAGCTACAGCGGAAGACTCCTATCATCATGTCGTGGCATCCCAGCTATCCCAGTACTCATCTCAATACCTGCTCAATATTTGCTCACCATCCCCGAATGGATCACCGCAGGTTTACAAAACAACACCGGGGTCAGTACTAATCACACAATCAATATAAACAACAATGATAAGGTAAACAAACAGCTTAACTGTCACAAACACACACAACCAACCAATTCCCATCATCTCAATACTCGATCATCCCACCGGACCACCCTGCCATGGGGGACCGTAGCCGTACCCACCAAATCCCCGCTCCACATAGTGAGCGATAACCCCGTCCATTAATGTGCACATCCCCTTTCTGTGGCGGGTTCCACAGAAGGCGAAACTAGGGCGTGAAGCCACTCCCGCAAGTGACCCCACCCAGCCGAGAACGCATCTCGAGAACCATCAACAACGATCACCACCACAATCACAATACAATTATTACATCAAACAACCAAATACAATACATCAACCAATATCCCATTATGGGACTAATACTTGAGTAGGAAATCCTACCCGGTATGCACACAATCGACGGTCTCTCTTTCTTTGAGTCAAAAAGCCTCTTCTATGAACCCTCCTCCTATTATACAACACATAGAGGCTACCACATCACATACTACACATAAAACCCCCAATCTCTAAATTAGGGTTTAACCAAATCAAAGGAAATACACTAAAAAGGGTACATAGATCTTACCCTCGACGCAAGGAACTCAACGGTACGAACAACGACAAGAACTCGACCATCCGAACTCCGGAATTGCTAAGAATGCGATTAAGAAGATGAACTTGTTTGCTTTCTCTCTTAAACAAGAATTTAGGTTTTGTAAAAGTGATTTAGAATAATGACGACGAAGCTTAAATACCTTAATCGCATAATTAACAAAACCCGAGAAAACTCCCGTAAAAAAAATGGACACTCGATCGAGTACCCAAGGTATCGATCGAGTACCCCCCTACTCGATCGAGTGCCCTAGCTACTCGATCGAGTACCCAACAGGTCAGAAACTATTTTATTTCGCAACTTACCCTTACTCGACAGAGTAAGGCCTACTCGATAGAGTACCCCAAGACTTATAAATACGGAGTATTACAGTCTTCCCTCCTTAAAAGGAACTTCGTCCCCGAAGTTCAAACCACTACTAAACAAAGGTACTCCCCCAACATTCCCGACTCAACCATCAAACAAAATTCAACATAAAACGTGTTACTAACCCAACTCATCCCGACAAACATACTGACACAACATATAAAAGGGGTATAAAACTCTTAAAAACTGTTCGCGATCATCTCCTACCCCCCTAAAAGAAACAAGGTTACGTCCCCATAACCATACATACCTGATCAAAAAGGAAAGGGTAACGCTCTTTCATAGCTTCCTCTGGCTCCCATGTAGCTTCCTCGGTCTCGTGGTTAGACCAAAGGATCTTAAGCAAAACTGTCTCACCACTCCTAGTCTTTCTAACCTTTCGGTCTAGAATCTGCTTAGGCACCTCAAGATATGATAAGGACTCATCTAGCTCTAAGCTCTCTGCCTCTAACACATGTGACGGGTCACTCACGTACTTCCGCAGCTGCGATACATGAAACACATTATGCACTCTCTCTAATGCAGCTGGTAAAGCCAGACGATAAGCAACTTCCCCAACTCGCTCTAAGATCTCATAAGGCCCTATAAACTTCTGACTCAGCTTTCCTTTCTTCCCAAATCTCATAACCCCACGCATATGAGACACTTTCAAAAGAACCTTGTCCCCAACTTGAAACTCTATGTCCCGGCGATGTAGATCTGCATAACTCTTTTGTCGATCCTGGGCTACTCTCATCCTTTCCCTGATCATCTTAATCTGTTCCACCATCTCATGCACCATTTCTGGTCCTAAAACCACTGCCTCAGCACTATCGTCCCAACAGATTGGACTCCTACATCTCCTCGCATACAAAGCCTCAAACGGTGCCATACCTATACTGGTGTGATAGCTGTTATTGTAAGAAAATTCTATCAAGTCCAACCTCTGCTCCCAGCTACCACCAAAATCCATCACACAAGCTCGCAACATATCCTCAAGAGTCTTGATTGTTCTCTCGATCTGCCTGCCCTGTCGTAGGATGAAATCTTTGTACTCATCTTCAAAGTTGTTCCCAACGATTCCTGCAACTCCTTCCAAAACCTCGATATAAACCTCGCATCTCTGTCAGACACTATGTCCTTAGGGACTCCATGTAACTTAAGCACGTTCTTTCGATAGGCCATAGCCAATTGTGCCTTAGTCCATGTATCTTTCATTGGAACAAAGTGAGCTGACTTGGTCAGACGATCCACTATCACCCAAATCATGTTGTTACCTTGTTGACTCTTTGGCAAACCCACAATGAAATCCATGGAAATGGATTCCCATTTCCACTCAGGTACCTCTAAAGACTGAATCTTACCTTGTGTCGTCGCTGTTCCCCTTTAACTCTCTGGCATGTCAAACAACGGGATACAAACTCAGCTGTCTCTTTCTTCATCCCAGGCCACCAAAACGTTTTCTTCAAATCCTTGTATAGCTTGTCTCCTCCTGGATGAACTGAATATGGTGTGCAATGTGCCTCTGTCATGATAGTCTTTTTCAGCTCCTCATCATTAGGAACACACCACCTACCATCAAACCTCAAACTACCATCTGTATGAATAGAAAACCGGACACTGTCCCTTTCTCTACTCCAGCTCTCCACTCCACTATCTTAGGATCCAAAGCCCGCTTACCTCGAATATCATCATAAAACTCAAGATGTACTGTCATATCACCCATGGCATCTCCTTTCTGCATCATATGTATCCCAAAACTCGCTACCTCATCCCTTAGCCTCATCAAGGATAGAGCTGTACACAGAGAATGTACACTCTTTCTACTCAAAGCATCAGCAACAACATTGGCCTTCCCTTCATGGTAGATGATTTCTATGTCATAATCGCCTATTAACTCCATACACCTCCTTTGTCTCATGTTCAACTCCTTCTGCGTGAAGATGTACTTGAGACTCTTGTGATCCGAAAATACCTTAAAGATTGCTCCATAAAGGTAATGTCTCCAAATCTTGAGAGCAAACACCACCGCACCCAACTCCAGATCATGAGTAGGGTAGTTCTCCTCATAAGGCTTCAATTGCCTAGAAGCATAGGCAATCACTTTACCATTCTGCATCAACACACATCCCAGCCCATTCTTCGAGGCATCTGTATAAACCTCAAAGTTCTCGCTCACTTCAGGCAATGCTAAGACAGGAGCCGTGGTCAAACGCTCCTTTAATGTTTGGAACGCCGTCTCACAACTCTCATCCCAACGAAACCTGTTCTCTTTCCTCATCAATGCTGTCATCGGTCTAGCTATCCTGGAGAAATCTTTCACGAACCGTCTGTAGTATCCAGCTAAACCCAAGAAACTCCTAACCTCAGCAACATTCTTTGGTGCTTCCCTCTTTGTCACTGCCTCTATCTTCGCCGGATCCACAGCTACTCTATCTTTAGAGATTACATGTCCCAGAAAAGCCACTTTCTCTAACCAGAACTCACACTTGGACAGCTTAGCATACAACGCATGATCTCTCAAGGTCTGCAACACGATCCTCAGGTGCTCCTCATGCTCCTCCTTAGTCTTAGAGTAGACTAAGATATCATCGATAAACACCACTACAAACTGGTCCAAGAACTGTCTGAAGATTCTATTCATCAAATCCATAAACACTGCCGGCGCATTAGACAACCCAAACGGCATCACCACATACTCATAATGGCCATACCTCGACGTGAAAGCTGTCTTTGGTATGTCCACCTCTCTAATCTTCACCTGATGGTACCCCGACCTCAAATCAATCTTAGAAAAGACGGTTGCACCACTCAACTGATCAAACAGGTCATCTTTCTGTTGGGAAATGTGTCCTCAACAATAGTGCGATCACATGATTTAATATCATAATTAAATCTCATACTAAGAATACGTGAGGGATGATTATTTATACAGTCGACTGACCGTCATTAATCGGTAATGATTGGCTGACTAGAGTTTGACATTACTGTCGTGTGACGGTGGTGGTCAGTTGATCCCTTAAGGTCACACCTAAAGGACAATTCCCTTAATGGATAAATTGATTAATTGTATGACGATACGAGGTAATCAATTCCTTAAAAGTGAACAATTTACTTGTGAGAGAGAATATTAATATCTTATTGTAATGGGATTATATAAGATTTATTTTAGTAATAAAATAGTATTATTACTAAAATTGCTTATTGTTTGAGAAACAATAGAGATTAGAATGAATGGTTAATTATAATTACAAGATGTTGTGAATTATAATTTTATGACCCATTTTATTTATGTGATCAAGTATCACTAGTCAATTTATTGTATGTAATTTAATTAATTTGTAAAATGATATTTATGGGATAAATATGCATTAAATTAATTAATAACATGTAAAATACTACATGTGACATATTGTGTGACAAATGACAAATTGACAAAAATAAAATGGTAGTCCATTTTATGGAGAATGGACCGAATTGGTGGGTGTCCAAATGGGTTGTGATTATTTTATATTATGTGATAATATATTATAAAATTGCACCTAGTTTTTTGTTGCTTACAATACCCATATTTTGGTAAGTGAAAAAGATTAAAAGTAGATTCTTTTTGGCTCCTTTTGAAGGCACTCCACCGGTGGCATCTATGCATGGTAAGAACATTTTGTTCTTACTTGACCAATTTCATTCATACACAAAAATATACATGCAAAACTCTCCTCCTTCTCTCTAGCTTTCTCCAACATGTTTTTGGAGATTCACAAGTTCTTGCTCATCTTTTCTAATATCAAAAGAACATTGCTAGTGTAGTAATAATCATAATATTAGAATCATTTAAGGATACTTGTATATTAATCTAGTTAATTAGTATACTAGTTTAAGGGTAAGTCTTGGGTGCAATCAAAGGAGGATTTCTATACTTGGGATCTTGGAATATCATCCATCATTATAAGCTCAAGAACAAGTGAAGGAAGGTGACCTTACTTGTGCCCATAATTTCGAACCAAATACAATGTAAGGAACATTGTTTTTCTTATAAATCTTTTATTTTGTTATGCATGCACTAGATCTAAAGAACAAATAATTAATAAGTTAATTAGTTCACTATTAGAGGAGTCTAATAATAGGTATATGAACCTAACAAGTGGTATCAGAGCATAAGGATGTTGCATGCATAATCGGTTATTGTTTTTCCGAGTTAAAAGGTTAACATATAAAACTAAAAATTTGTGATTTATAAGCATAAGGCACGAAATCACTATGCATGTTATATATTCTGGTCCTAAAATGTTTTTAGGTCATTTTTATGATTTATGGAAATTTATTGCTCATTTTAAGGATTTTTGGTCATTTTATTACATTTTTATGACTAAAATTGGAATTAAAATGCTAAAAATAGTTAAATTTCGTTTCTGACCTTGAAAAAATTATATGACCTCACATGCATATTTTACAAGTTTTGTGTAAAAGGACGAGTTAATTTGATTAATTTTGCATGATTTATGATTTTTATGAGATAAAAATGGATTAAAAGAGGTAAAATGGTTAAAATTAGTTAAATTTCGAATTAAGCCATGATATTTTGATATGATGTCACATGCAAGATTTACAGAGAGTATGTAAATTTCTAGATTTAAATATCTTCTTTAGCATGATTTATGGATTTTTGAGTAAAAATGTCATAAATAGTGACTATTTTAGCAAAAATTAGCTAAAACGTATTGCATGGCTTGAGAAAATTATTTTAAGTTGCATAAATATCCCATTAATCAGATCTAAAGTTGTAAAAATTATTGGTTTAATTTTCGTATACTTTATACATTTTATGAGATAAAAACGATAAAAATGCAACTATATTTTCTCAAAATTAATTCGAAAATTTTAACCATGATTTTTGACATTATGAGTGTCATTGATTTATTCCAGAATGTGCAAAAATTGAAAATTCAAATTTTGAAACTTTTATGATTTAATTTGGATTTATTTCATATATATTATGTTTTTAAGGTCAAAAATGAGCATAAAATTAAATCAAGTTGAATTATTGTCAAAAATTTAGTGATGACTAATTTTTGAGTCCTAAAATGTGTTAGGATAATTAACTTGAACTTAGATGTGATTTAAGTGTTAATTAGTGATTTTAAAAGGTTATTATCACGCATTTCCATAAAACCGGGTTATATGTACGACATAAGTTAAATAGGGCGATTTGGCACATGATTTTGCATGATAGGTACATATTATAATGCTGCATATTTCAATTGTTGAATGTATTTTATTTATATAATTTTGAATTATGTAATTTTATCTTAGTATGGCCTTAGTTTTAATCAACATTACCCGTAATGAAAGGGAATGTTGATTCGGTTGTAATTTAATGTGATCTCGTATCACTTTTATTTTTATTTTTATTTTTATTTCATTAGTTTTTCCATTTTACAAATGTATAATAGGAATAGCTTTGTATTTTTATTATTATTTGTAATTATGGAGCATCTTCAAAGACGGTGCCATTCGAAAATGTGATCCGACAAAGACGGTGTCTTGGGAGGCGTGCCACTTGAAGATTCAAGGGACCAAAGGAGTTGGTTTCCGAATATGTAATAGATTATTTGATTTTCTATTTTAGGCAGGCCATACTAGGAATTTCATTTATTGCTTTGCATTTCTTTTAATATGTTGCATGCATTGCCAAATCGCCATAACAAAACATGCATATCATATCGAGTCATCGACCGTGTCAATTATAATTATCGTAGTTCACCACTTTAGTTCACTTAAAACGTGATAGATAATAAATTGACAAGACCTCTCACATATTAAAAAATTGAGAAAAAGCCTTACCAAAAAGTAGAAACCCATGAAGTACCAATTTCATGAGGGAGTTAATCCGGCTTCACCGTAATACAAACCTTGTTACGTTGGCGAAGTGGGGTAATAAAATGTTATTACATCGAAATTTGGATTGAGCTCAACGGAAGTATTGTTGACCGTAGTCGCATGTGTTCCGGGCTAAAGATGAGAATTAGAGTAATTTTTATCGACCGAGAGTTCTAAAAGTAGAATCGATTAAAAAGTTAATCCACCGAGTTATATTAATAAGGGATGAATCGGCTCACCGTGCCCGAGTTGATATGAATTTGGATCTCGGAATCATTTATGTAGTTGGGTGGAGGTCACTATATAAATGCAATGCTTGTAGTTAAATTTACGAGTATTATTAAAACGATAGATGATAATTATTTCCTTCATTTCCGTTTTTGTAGTTAATTATACGCAATGAATTCATCTAATACTCCTACACCAATCACCGTTGAAACATGGCTCCAATCATACGATGACAAATGCTCCGATTATGACAATGAAACGATTAGAGAATTACGCATTGGCATTGGTCAGGATGGAAATTTTTGCTTCTTTACCACCTCCACTCCACCCACTCCAATATTATTGCCCACCACCTTGAAAAGAAATTCTTGTGAAGAAAATCTTACAAAACCTAAGGAATCCTTGTTTGAAGAAACAATGAGGAATATCAAATTGAGTGGGAGTTCTAGCAAGAGTGTCCTTGCAAATGAAAGGAGTTTTGGTATTAATAAAGGGAAGGCAAAAATGGGCGAGAAACCCAAACCTGATTATAAATTGGAAATGGATAGTGGGACTACCAAGACCAAGACCAAGAAGGGTGCCAAATCCTATGAGGAATGTCATTATTGTAATGTCATGGGCCATTGGAGGCGAAATTGCCCCAAGTATTTAGAAGATATCAAAGTTGGGCTTGTTACTCCAAGTGGGACTTGGAAATGTGGAAAAGCTAAACAAGAGTGATATGAATCTCCGACAATGAAATGGAGCTCGGGTAGCCGCCACTTCAAAGAGAAATTTATGTACTTGTTTTTGCTAATAGCTTTGAGTTATAATTTACATAATTGTTATTATGTATCCACTTAGTCTAAAACATTATTTTCATTTCTATGTGAGACATGAAAGGATTTATATTTTGTCTTCAAAGACAATTGTTGTATTTTGTTGAAAATTGACATGGATGTGAGTCATGTCACTTATCTTTATGATACACAAGTTTTAGACAGTTCCAACTCATGTAAAGATATCTACATAATACGCACCAAAAGACTCATAACAAGTTATCTAAATGATTTGTACATTTGATTTTTCAATTAGGTTACATAAATGAGAAACGCATTCAACGCTAGTGTCGACTAGAATTATTGAACCATTTGATTTTCAATCATATGGAATATGCGAATCTTGTCTCCTTTGCAATATAATTTGTACTTCCTTTAGTGGTAAAGGGACACAAGCAAGTGATTTGTTGAGACTAATACGTGCCGATGTATGTGTTCTAATGAACATCACCGCAAGGGGAATTTATGACTACTTCGTCACTTTTAACAATGATTCAAGTAGATAAGGGTTTATTTACTTAATCAAATAAAAGGTGAAGCATTTGAGAGATTTGAGAAATTTCTAAAATGACGTAGAGAACCAATTAAACAAAGACGAAAGCATTACGACCCAATCGTAGTGGCAAAGATCTAAGTAATAAATTTGATTTATTAAAGATGGATTATGACCTAGCGTCACTACCCATAAGATCAAACTAATATGAGTCGGTTTGAGTTGATGAACTCAATTTTGGGAATTTGCAATCCAAAACGGACAAGTAATTCTAATTGGATGGTCAACCATGAGATACATAGAATAGAGAGTCTATTAAACAGATGACATGGATAAGACTCGTATATTATCTAGCTGCCATGTTAGGATTGCCCATTGAAAGCTAATACATAGTCTAGATAAACTCCTAATACTCCGTTAAATATATATGTTTGTGACTCACAAAGCTATCTCTCATGAATATTGATATATTTCTGAGAGATAGAGTGGGAGTAGATTGAATCGTCACAAACATCTCTTATAGTTGAAATGTTACTTTGTGAAAGTAATTGAATTATAGAGTGGGAGTTGGTATTGAACTATTATCTATGAAGATAGTATGAGAGCATAGTTCAGTGGGAGTTTATCGCACATGTCTTATTGTTTAAAAATATTACTTTGTGAAAGTAATAGTATCATGACCTTGTTACATACGAGTCGAAGCATTACAATCCGAAAATTGTTACTCAAGAGTAGATTTACTTTAAGGCGCGGGTCTCCTCAAAAGTAAATAGAACTCCAGAGTACACGAATGCATAAGATTTACATGAAGATGTTGATCAAAATAAATTGTGTTAGGAATTGCCGCATTTCATTTTAATGAAAAATTGCAAATTCGCTTTTCTAAAATGGGAATTTAGAGAAGGAAGTGTTTAAAACACAAAACCTTAGATGAAGATCTAAGAATCCTAACATATTATGCGTGGCTATCTTAAGTGATCACAAGATGGTCTTAAGCTAGCATTAAAGGATTATACTTTTCGTACATGTGATAATAGTGGATGGTTTCATTCACATGATTGAAGAATCATGATTATACATGAAGTTAAGTGGGAGCTATAATTGTTTCTCCATGTCTTATATGTTGATAACATATTACTTATTGAGAATAATGTACCAATTCTCTCTTCTGGCAAGAGTGATTGGGAGACTAGGAAAAGGTGCAATATACTTTAGATTACCGAATCTATGTGAGAGTATATTGGCATAGAGTTGAGAGTCTTATGAGGATAAGATATTTCACATCTGTTGTACAACAATAAAGTTGAATGGCTTATTCATGATGATGAAAGTGGAATTACTATGATGGAATCATAGTCGTTCACTGAACCCATTAAGTTGTTGATTACATGAAATCGATTGCTAATGTTTCCGCCAGTAGAACGATTATGTATGCCAACAGACGCATGTGCTGTGATGAAACATATGCCTAGGGCATTATAAGTCAATAACAAGATAATCCCGATCATATGGCTTGTGAGAGCCTTAAAGAACATCCTCGAGATTCTTGAGAAGAATTAAGGATTTGTTCATATGTTTGGAGTATAAACTAAGTTACGTGTTGAAGGGTTACACAAACTTTAGTTTCCAAACTAAAAGGGATTTGTTGAAATCCTAGAACGTCTTATTGACAAAGGAGTAAGAGACTAAGAAAGGTGTTTTAGTTTCGTGCATTATCTACAAAAGGAATCTAAGTAAGTTGTGATTAAATGGTCAACGTAGGGATTAAGGGTGAATCCCTCTACAAATGACTTTATCATAAGTTATGCGATAACAGTGGGAGCGTCTTTCAAGTAAAGAGCCCATGTCTAGTAAGATGTCTAGACATATACTTGGATAAAATTCATGTCATTAGAGATGACATTGAATGGAAGGAAATAGCAATTTATAAAGTTGGGATATATGGATATCAGGTATATCTGCTTTCCAAGCTTTTATTGCTCATAAACTAGTGTTAATAATACACTAAAGATTATAGAATATGAAGTAGTAATAGTGTATTGACTATTCATATGTGATAATCACATTTATCGTTTGAGTTTTATTAAACTCACCCGCTACCTTGTCGTATCCGAATGGGTTGTAGAGACAAATTGAACCCCATTAAAGTGAACTGGATTGATATGGTATTTGCCCCTAGTTACTTATATGAGGTGACGTCTCCAAGTGACTAGAGTGTGATGCGATTGATGGCAAGTTCAAGTGCCATAGAGTCATATGGGATGACTAGTCGATCACATAGGCGGTCATATGGGACAATCGTCGGCGATGACCGCTTATAGAGTTCTAGTAATTCATAAAGCCTGGTCGTGGCAAGAGCTACTATAGTATTCTTATGAGTCAATTCTTTTGACTAGAGACTATTCGCCCAACTTGGCACAACTTCTGATTAGCTTTGATTTATACTCTACGATTTCGTAAATGAGGTCAAACTGGGTATATTTTGGGTTATGATGGACTGTGGCTGAACGAAGGGAATAGGGCGATAGGAATTGTCCACCCCTTGTCAGGGTTGTTTGAAATCTCATGGCCACTCGAGGAGTAGTTAACTGGAAATGCGTGGCCACGCTCGGAAAGCATCTATGATAGATAATTCCGGTCGGAGACGTTAATCTCCGGATCGAGAAAACCACTCAAGATATGATCAAATGTAAGTACGACCTGCAAGACACCTTGCATTGAGTGGGAGATTGTAATAGGACAAGAGAAATGGTGACGCACACTTGTCGAGGACAAGTGGGAGATTGTTGGGAAATGTGTCCTCAACAATAGTGCGATCACATGATTTAATATCATAATTAAATCTCATACTAAGAATACGTGAGGGATGATTATTTATACAGTCGACTGACCGTCATTAATCGGTAATGATTGGCTGACTAGAGTTTGACATTACTGTCGTGTGACGGTGGTGGTCAGTTGATCCCTTAAGGTCACACCTAAAGGACAATTCCCTTAATGGATAAATTGATTAATTGTATGACGATACGAGGTAATCAATTCCTTAAAAGTGAACAATTTACTTGTGAGAGAGAATATTAATATCTTATTGTAATGGGATTATATAAGATTTATTTTAGTAATAAAATAGTATTATTACTAAAATTGCTTATTGTTTGAGAAACAATAGAGATTAGAATGAATGGTTAATTATAATTACAAGATGTTGTGAATTATA
Source organism: Silene latifolia (assembly GCF_048544455.1). Lineage (NCBI taxonomy): Eukaryota > Viridiplantae > Streptophyta > Magnoliopsida > Caryophyllales > Caryophyllaceae > Silene > Silene latifolia. The sequence continues at coordinate 55,537,005 of NC_133534.1, read as the reverse complement.
ATTTTATGACCCATTTTATTTATGTGATCAAGTATCACTAGTCAATTTATTGTATGTAATTTAATTAATTTGTAAAATGATATTTATGGGATAAATATGCATTAAATTAATTAATAACATGTAAAATACTACATGTGACATATTGTGTGACAAATGACAAATTGACAAAAATAAAATGGTAGTCCATTTTATGGAGAATGGACCGAATTGGTGGGTGTCCAAATGGGTTGTGATTATTTTATATTATGTGATAATATATTATAAAATTGCACCTAGTTTTTTGTTGCTTACAATACCCATATTTTGGTAAGTGAAAAAGCTTAAAAGTAGATTCTTTTTGGCTCCTTTTGAAGGCACTCCACCGGTGGCATCTATGCATGGTAAGAACATTTTGTTCTTACTTGACCAATTTCATTCATACACAAAAATATACATGCAAAACTCTCCTCCTTCTCTCTAGCTTTCTCCAACATGTTTTTGGAGATTCACAAGTTCTTGCTCATCTTTTCTAATATCAAAAGAACATTGCTAGTGTAGTAATAATCATAATATTAGAATCATTTAAGGATACTTGTATATTAATCTAGTTAATTAGTATACTAGTTTAAGGGTAAGTCTTGGGTGCAATCAAAGGAGGATTTCTATACTTGGGATCTTGGAATATCATCCATCATTATAAGCTCAAGAACAAGTGAAGGAAGGTGACCTTACTTGTGCCCATAATTTCGAACCAAATACAATGTAAGGAACATTGTTTTTCTTATAAATCTTTTATTTTGTTATGCATGCACTAGATCTAAAGAACAAATAATTAATAAGTTAATTAGTTCACTATTAGAGGAGTCTAATAATAGGTATATGAACCTAACACTTTCCTTGGCAAAGGATACTTGTTATTTATCGTCACTCGGTTCAGCTGCCTGTAATCTATGCATAGCCTCAAACTCCCATCTTTCTTCTTCACGAAAAGAACTGGTGCTCCCCACGGCGATACACTTGGTCTAATGTATCCCTTCTCTATCAGATCATCCAACTGCTTCCTAAGCTCCTCCATCTCCTTAGGACCCATACGGTACGGTGCCTTAGAGATTGGCCCCGACCCTGGTTTCAACTCAACGGTGAAATCTATCTCCCTCTTCGGTGGCAACCCCGGAATCTCCTCTGGAAAAACATCTGCAAACTCTCCCACCACTGGTATCTCATCAACTGTCGGACTCTCTACTCGGTCATCTCTCACATGGCACAAGATCAAAGGACATCCCTTCCTCAGATAAGACTTCAAGGTGACAGCTGCAATCAACTTAACTTTGGGTTTGACTAGAAACCCACGATAAGACACACTAACACCCTTAGGACCTCTTAAAGATACTTTCTTTTGATGACAGTCTATCTTAGCTTTATACTTTCCTAACCAATCCATCCCGACTATCATCTCAAAACCGTTAAAAGGAAACTCTAGCAAGTCTACAGGAAATCAACTTGCCCAACTATCAAAGATACATCTCTCGAACTATCTCCCACACGATACGTACTCACCCGAAGGTATGAAAACTTGCTCACTAACAGACTCATATACTCTCAAACCCAACTGTTTAACATGACTCGAAGACACAAACGACTGAGAAGCCCCCGAATCAAACAAAACAAAGGTAGGAATGCCATTAACAAGGAATGTACCGGTGATAACGTGCGCATCTTCCTCAGCTGCTTTCTTCTCCATCATGAATAACTTGCCGCTGGTCTTCTGCCCACCTCCCTGGACAGTACTGGCAAAGGTGGTCGGCTTAGCACCCGACCCTTGATTGTTGTTGTTGTTCGTTGGTGGGTTCTGATAAGAATTACCGCCGTTGCGGTTGCCTCCATTCTGGTAACTCGACCTCCCGGTTTGGCCATGATCCAGGCCCGGTCATGTTGCTTCATGGAAGCTCACGCAGTCTCCGGAAAGATCCCGGTGCACTTGTGCACTCATGTCTCTTTTGGCCTACACCACCACAGCCATAGCAGGTCACTCCCCAACTATTACTCACACTTCCACGGCCACGCCCAAAGGAAGCCCCAGCACTGAACCCAGACCAAGAAGAAAACCCCTTAGGCTGATTGTGGTTGCCTTTCTTGTGATTAGATTGGCCACCACCCTCGCTCTCAGACTTCCTCTTCTCACCACCTAACCTCTCCTGAGCCATCTCCACCAACCTCTCGGCTCTCCCGCCCTCTCATAAGCTTCCTTAACATCGCAAGGACTCCCACGGGTAACTTATCCATAATCTTAGGGGTCAACCCCTCTCAAACCTCAATGCCGATTCTCCTCACTCAAACCCATATCCTCAAAGATACCTAGACTTCTCATTGAACACTGTAGTACTCACCACGGACATCTCGGCGGTCATCTTAAAACCATCAAACTCTTCTCTCAACTTACTCCTCACATGTTCCGGTACAAACTCCTTCCTCACAACCCTACGAAACTCCTCCCAAGGTATAGCGGGTAAGCCTTGGTTTGTATATATCTCCTTAGCACTCACTTTCACCGAATCCCTCCACTTGCCTCGCCGCCTCCCTCGGATAGAACGCAGCATGTTCCACTCTCATCTCATCGGGACAAAACCAAATCTAATATGTTCTCCATCTCTCTCAACCAACTATCAAGAAGGTTAGGCTCCCCAACTCCCTTGTACTCTTTCGGGTTAAACCTCGCAATGTAGAGGCCGATTTTAGAATGGTCAACCTCCTTCTCCTTATCCTTATTCTTATCCTCATTCACTTTCTTTAGGGTCTCAGTAAGAGCATCCTGGTGCTCTAACATCTTAACGATGTCATCCGTGGTCATAAGCTCAGCTCTCGCATACAAAGCAGTTCTCTTGGGCGGCATCTTGAAACTATACATATATAAGAAAGGGTAGATATGAACACACGTACTAACTTCAAAACACGAAAACACGCCACCCAGGACCTACTCGATCGAGTGCCCAAACATACTCGATCGAGTAACGGGCTACTCGATCGAGTACCCTACATACTCGATCGAGTGCCCAAACATCAGGCCCTAAACAGACCTTCTGATCCCCTACTCGATCGAGTACCCCTAGTTACTCGATCGAGTACCCAAAAACACGATTCTGGACTCAAAATCGTCAAAAACCCACCCGATCGAGTTAGTCCCACTCGATCGAGTCATGCCAATCTTAAAAGCTACCCGCATGCTACGTCATATGCTAACATGGTAAACTTTATAAACCACATTATATCATAATAAACATGCTACGCATCTTTTCTACTATCTACGAGATCATTTCATCATGTTATTAAATGCCATATTGTAAATCATCCAACATGTTATCATCTCATCAACAAGTTCCCACATATCACCATTTTTCTTTCACATGCTCAACTTTCTATTTCAACACCCAACAATTAACACATTTCATCACACTCTTACACAAGTTAACCAAACACACATACGACTCGACAAATATTGCTCCCGTGTGGCCGGTTCAAAGTGTAGGGCGACCCCCTGCGGCTTTAGGACGTCTCCCAAGCCTTTGCACTAGCTCCTACAACTTTTACCCCGGGTTCATTTTAATTGACTCCCTATGTTCATTAGGTTCATTGGTTACAGGTTTCAGGATCGTCGCTCTGATACTATTTGTAACACCCCCATACTCCAAGTGCCTTACTAGGACCACTCAGGTATGAAGACATTACCATCTCGGTTACCCGAGGCAATGATAATCGAACAACAATGAAGAAACAACGTTTATTATAAATAATTTAGCGAATAGTTACAATCCTCAAACCAAACCAAAAGTACGATACATTGTGCTTAAATGACTGTTCTAACTGAAATGTAAATAAACTAAAAGCTACAAATGGAAGACTCCTATCATCATGTCGTGGCATCCCAAATATCCCAAGACTCATCTCAATACCTGCTCAATATCTGCTCACCATCCCCGAATGGATCACCGCAGTTTACAAAACAACACCGGGTCGCATACTAATCACACAATCAATATAAACAACAATGATAAGGTAAACAAACAAATTAACCGTCACAAACACACACAACCAACCAATTCCCATCATCTCAATACCGACCGTCCACCGGACCCGACCACCGCGCCGATGGGGGACCGCAGGCCGTACCCACCAAATCCCCGCTCCACATAGTGAGCGATAACCCTGTCCATTAATGTGCACATCCCTTCTGTGGCGGGTTCCACAGAAGGCGAAACTAGGGCGTGAAGCCACTCCCGCAAGTGACCCCACTCAGCCGAGAACGCATCTCGAGAACCATCAACAACGATCACCACCACAATCACAATACAATTATTACATCAAACAACCAAATACAATACATCAACCAATATCCCATTATGAGACTAATACTGAGTAGGAAATCCTACCTGGTATGCACACAATCAGACGGTCTCTACTGCTGAGTCAAAAAGCCTCTTCTATGAACCCTCCTCCTATCATACAACACATAGAGGCTACCACATCACATACTACACATAAAACCCCCAATCTCTAAATTAGGGTTTAACCAAATAAAAGGAAATACACTAAAAAGGGTACATAGATCTTACCCTCGACGCAAGGAACTCAACGGTACGAACAACGACAAGAACTGACCGTCTGAACTCCGGGAATTGCTAAGAATGCGATTAAGAAGATGAACTTGTTTGCTTTCTCTCTTAAACAGGAATTTAGGTTTTGTAAAAGTGATTTAGAATAATGACGACGAAGCTTAAATACCTTAATCGCATAATTAACAAAACCCGAGAAAACTCCCCGTAAAACCGGACACTCGATCGAGTACCCAAGGTACTCGATCAAGTACCCCCCTACTCGATCGAGTGCCCCAGCTACTCGATCGAGTACCCAATAGGTCAGAAACTATTTTATTTCGCAACTTACCCTTACTCGACAGAGTAAGGCCTACTCGATAGAGTACCCCAGGACTTATAAATACGGAGTATTACAGCGGGTTTTCGTCATTAAAATCAAACCCGGATTTTGGAGATTCGATTTGTTCATATCAAATCTCTGGAATTCGACTTTTGTATATTTCATCTGTTTATCATCATCTAACCTCATTAATTTGCAAAAACAAACCTAATTAATTTGTAATTATTTATAATTCACCTTAATTCACTTTGATTAATTCTCATTCGTTTAAACTTGTTTCTTTATTGCTTTTGTGACTGATTCACATGTAAATAATCTGCTAAATCACTTCTACTCGAGTCGGATATCAATAATCGATCATTAAAATCACCAACGAATATTTACAATATGCAGTTCCGGCTTCACAGCCAGAACTCCCTTAAGGAACAGACGCAGTAACCACTGCGCCTCTTCCAAGGGACGCGAAGATCGCCGCTGCGCTTTGTTCGGGTGATTTACGTCTCAACTTCCGTTCTTGCTTTGACCTAGTTTGTTAGTTTTACTATTAATCGTAATATCACCACTAATCTGTCCATTTTCTAACCTTAATTATTTTCCTTTTCTTTTCCAAAATTATCCGTTTTAAACGTATTTTCGACGTAAATCATTGAACCATTGTAATTATTGTAATTTTAATTATCGTATGTTGTTTATTGTACTCTTTACTATCGTTTGTTTGCTCTCACATGTAATCAACCCTAAATCCCTGCTTCGACCTATTGTTTGCTAATTACGTGTTAACTGACTTAGTTTAAATCACATGCTAGGACTAATCTATCGTTTGTTGCATTGCATGCATATAATCGACAACATATCAAGTACAAACGATTTCCCTAATCATTAGTAGAGGCCGCTATCGAGGTGGGCGGGATTAGGTGTTCATTAAAAGGACTTCCTAATACGTACCCTCACCCCTTACTCCAGATCTCCGTGAACATCCGTGTTCATTGGCATCCACGAGAATCATTCTAGACATAGAATGCTAAGGGTAACGAGTTCTTTTGTGTCTATGTCACTACTTTGTGTCTTGACATGACGCGAAGTATTCGAACGGTTTCCAATTTTCCACAATAAATTGGTGGCGACTCCACAAATGCAAACGCTTGTTTCCCAAGCGCCCCCGTGTCCACAGTTTGGCGATTCCACTGGGGAGTAATACACTTATGTGTTGCCAAGGGTGAAATTTGAACAAGGTTAGGGAATAGTTTATATGAGAGTTGTCGGTTTTCATTACTCGACCTTCTTAGGTCATTTTATTCGGCCTTCCTAGGCCCAACCCAACCCATTCGACTAATCGTCCCGTCTGGATGGTCCAAATTCTTATCTGGGCCTAAGGATGGATAACGATTGACGTCAACCATACCATGATGCTTACTCATGTTTGTATCAAGGGCTTTCACTACTCGAGGGAATAGACTAGGAACCGGCCTTACTCATGTTTGGCACAGGCCTCTCCACCGACCCGGGTTTGGTTGCTCGGTATGGCAACCCACCGTTTTAAGCCAAAACTCTTTAAATGCACTCAGCATACCGTTATAATGCCTGTTTTAATGCTTGTATCATATGCGATCACCATTTTCTAAACAAAACCATTACGAATTTTGTAAAATCAAAAACCTTTTTCAAAATGTAAATATTTTCGAAAATGGCCCAAATTAGCGAAAAATGAGTCGAAGCCATGTCCAAATATCGAGTCAAAATTCGGGCCTCAAAATCCATTTCAAAACCTCACTTCGAGTCAACACTCTTACAACTACACTACAGTTGACTAGGACAAACATTTCAAAACTTTGTCATTTTCAAACCTCACTTGACAAAGGTGGCACACTCCCACTCTACAATTTGAGTCTTTTCTTTGAGTAAGTGTGCTAGAGTGGTCGATCGTGTTTTGATTCGTCGTCGATCTCTTATCCAGTTTCCAAGATGCCTGAAACTAGTACCACAAGCGCCAACAGTCAACCCCAAAATGGTAATGATCAAATCCTAGCTGCGCTCGCTTGTCTCCAAACAAGCCAAGACCAAGTTTATGATCGCCTCAATACAATCGAGGGCCGAATTGTTGCTGTAGAAACTAGGCTACCTCCTGCAGAAGATGAAGTTCCTAGTGAAATTGTTAATGAAAACCTTCCTCCCTATGTTGGATAAGCAGAAATCAACCCTCCAATAGGTCTTACTGAAGCTGAAAAGCGACTCCAATACTTTGAGGAGCAACTAATGTACCTCAAAGGAGATGATATCTATAGAGACAATCGCAAGTATGAGGCCGTGAGCGCCAAATTACCAACCAACTTCACACTACTACAAATGGTCACTTGGGCCACGGCTAAATTCGTGGCGCAAGTGTAAATTTCTATGGCTAAATCATTTGGCCACGGGAATACCTTCCGTGACGCAAGTGGCCATGTCAAAGAGATAGCCATAGGAAAAACAACAACGTGGCTATTATTAAATTTTTGGCCACGGATTCTCTCGTGGCTAATAAGTCCCGTGACCAAAAAATAATTTCCGTGGCAAAAAATATATATGAAATTAAATATAAAATGGTAAATAATTTTTTTTTTTTCACGATCGATATTTTATCATATATGGAATAGTGACAATCTCGGTACTTGTTTCGCTAGTTAACTCGATTCATTTGAACGTTCTTTGGTTTCACCGGTCATGCATTCGCGCACATCAAAGAGGCTTCCCAGGAGGTCACCCATCCCAACACTACTCTCACATGAGCACGCTTAACTGTAGAGTTCTTTTGATGAGCTACCAAAACTGAAAGTTAACTTTGTTGATATAATTAGTACTTCTAATCCTTTTAAGTTTATTTTTTTCCTTTCAATATTTACCTTTAGTACTATTTAATTACAAAAATGTTACATGATTTACGAATTTTTGCAGGAAAAACATTATTTTGGCCAAAACAATCAAATTTTCGATGTTACCCTCCCGACTAATGATTTTGACGTCATTTTTTGCTGAAGTTAGCAAAACCATTTTCTCTAAAAAGTAAACTTAATCGTGTTTTCCTAACCTTTTTTTTTTATTTCTTTAGTTTATCGACATTCTTATTTTCATTTCTCTTGTAGTATTTTCCTCCCTAATTGGTCACTATTAACCAAAAAGCAATCACTTTTTACTCAAGAAACACGAAAAACATTGTCATACAACAGAGCTTATTTTATTAAACTGATTTCTCTTTGTTATGATTTATCCTTTTTTCCTCAAATGTTTCACATTATTTGCTCATGTGACTTTAAATTATTATAATTTCTATATTTTCCTTGTGATATGCTCATTTTCAATGGAAAAAATTTCTCCATATTGAATTTTGGGTAAATTGATAAAAATTACCAACTTTAGTTATCTTTTACATAATCAATAATTAGTAATCACTACCAAAATATTAACTTTTTTCTACGATAGGTACCAAGTCGCCTTGTTAGTCTAATTTTTTTTCCTACTTTAAATGTGTTTTCTTCTAAGAGATAGATTTTGGAAGTGGGTGAGTGGAGATTTGTACTTGAATGATGACTTTTTGTATTTTTTCAAGTAGGTTGAGATTGATTTTGAGGCGACTTAGTACCGATCGTAGAGAAAAGTTAATATTTTGGTATTGATTACTAATTATTGATTATGTTGGTACTGATTATGAAAAAGGGTCCTTATATTGGTAATGTTTATCAATTAACCCTTGAATTTTTTATATTGATAATTTTTCTGATATGTTTTTTTCTTAATTGATTTGTAGAAGATCATTTTTTTCTTTCATTTTTCAGCGCACTTTTTTATTTAATCAATTTTGTAATCTAATTGTCGTTTTTTTCCACTCCTAAAAAAAAATTTCCCAAACCTTTTTTCTCACCAAGTTAAATTTTATATCAAGTTCAAATTTTTCTACAAATATCTTACAAATAAAGTTGTAAATCAAATTTTGAATAAACCAATTTGACAATATGTTATTTTTAGATTTATCAAAGATAGATGATAAATAACTTATTAATTTAATTTTATATGCCATGTCTTTAAATGTGATACGGTCATTTAACATTGTTATTCAAGATTATAATGTTTTAATTAAAAACTTAAAATAAATTCACGACTCTAATAAACATAATTATTTATTAAAACAAATTTCTTAAATTAGAAATAATTTGAAAAACCTCCAAAACAGAATTGTGACTTCTGAAAGAATAAAAAAATTTAGACGATAAAAATTTCTTTGCTTGCATATAAATTTATAAAATTTTAAAATTTCTTCTAAAAAAATAAAACAATAACAAAATATTAATTAAATTAATCAAAGTGTTTGCAAAATTTTATATTTAGATGCATTTTCATATTATTTATATTTGATTAAATTTCTTTTCGATTTTATGTTTGCCTTAACATGAAAATATCTTAAGTTAAGTCTGAAAAGATACTCGCCACAAGAGTTTGTTAGTTCGTGGCTAATTTTTTTTTTTGCCACGGAACTATTCGTGGCTAATTAAATTTTCGTCATGGGTGTGACATAGTTCGTGGTTAAAATGATTATTTGCCACGGGTGTAGCCTATTTCGTGGCACAACTGACTTTTTGCCACGGGAAAAGTTATCTCGTGGCATAGATTTTTTTCCAAAAGAATGAATATATTTTTCCCGTGGCTAAGCTGAATTTAGCCACGAATTCTAAATTCTCGTGGCATAATTCGTGGCGCAAGTGACAATTTGTTGTAGTGTCAACATGACTGATATCCCAAAGTTCAAGGGACATGAAAACCCTTTAAACCATATTCGTGCTTTCAAGGACTACATGTCTATCAAAGGCATCAAACCCGAGATGTTCTTAAGGATCTTTCCTTCATCTCTCGACACTATTCATAAGCAATGGTTCTATTCTTTAGAGCACAAGAAGATTGCCCCCTGGGATGACGCCGCAATCGAGTTCGCTAAGCAGTACGCGGATAATGCTGAAATCCAAGTCAATATGCGCACTCTAGAGGTTCTTACCCAAAATGAGAAAGAAGGCTTTACCGACTTCCTAAGTAGGTGGAGGAAGACTAGTAAACAACTTGTCGAGCGTCCGGATGAAGCTACCCTCGTGGAAAAGTTCGTGGATAACTTAAGACCCATTTATGCAAATCACTTGAGGTACCAAAACATTAAGACCTTCAAGGACTTAACTGTGCTAGGGACAAGAATTGAAGATGACATCCGTAAAGGACTCTTGTCCAAAACGGTGAGTCGTGGATATCAAGGCTCAACAAGTCGTTCTTATGGCTCTTCTAGCAAGACTGATGAGGTTAACCTTCTTGAATCATCAAAGAAGAATAACCCCCAAAGGAAGTTCACAAACATCGGTGACACGTACTCCAATGCTTTAAAGAGGTTGATGAAACAAGGTAAGCTCTAACCCATAGGGCCTACACCTGATCCAGAAAAGAAGTCCAAGTTCTGGGACGAAAATTCATACTGCGAATATCATAGAGGTAAGGGACACGATACAGAGAAGTGTTACAAGCTAAAGCATGTCCTTTAAGATATGATTGAAGATGGTCGCCTACCCATACCTCCGGGAGGTAAGCCCGACAATACTCAGAATCCTCTTGGAGTTCTGATGATTACAAATGAAGAATCTACCTTAGACTGTTCACACCTTTTCTCTCCGATCAAAGGGGAAGTCAATGGAATATGGGCAGACATCGATGAAGATGTCTACCTCTAGGATCTTCTCTTGATCAAAAGTGCCGAAAGTCTTACAGACGAAATCATCGCCACGATGCTCCGGGACGGTCACCCTGCAGCGTTAATCACCGAAACCAGTTCGAATCAGCAAAAAGGATGGAGAAAGTCGATCAAATGGACAAACAACCAAGGAAGACTCTTCAAACTCACCACTGGAGAAGGAGAGATGTTCAAAGGAGAACCCGAAGATAACAAATTCGAGTCAGAGTCGGAGTCGGAGTCAGAATCAGAGTCAGTGTCTAGAGAAGTCCCTAGAGAGTCTCCTCCTGTCGTCACTCCCAATCCCCTTGTTTCTCCTAGCATAATATCAAGTAGTAACGATAGCTTGGGAAATGTCCCAACAGATGTCCCTTTACCACCACTGACTACTGAACAGATGGCTTATTTGTTTCAACTATTTTCAAAATTTAATATGAATAAATCAGATTCTGCTTACTCTTTGTGTTATTCCGAATGCAATTCTATATACGATGATAATGAGGATGATCCAGACCCAGACTCAATCGAACTACCTCCCTACATAGCTAAAGAAATATTACAAGAGGGGGAAGGGGCACCAGTTATAGAAAACACTGAACCCATCAACGTAGGAACCGAGCTAGAACCCCAAGAACTTAGGATAGGGACAACCGTAAGCCCAACCGAAAGGGCCAGTTTCATAGACCTCCTACACGAGTTCAAAGACATTTTTGCTTGGTCCTACAAAGACATACCAGGGATCGATATGGATATTGCAGAACACAGAATTCCAATCAACCCAGGTTTCAAACCCGTAAAGCAAAAGCTTCGTCGGATGAGGACATAATGGGCTCTTAAGATCAAAGATGAAGTCGATAAACAATTCAAAGCCGGGTTCATCAAAGTTTCCGAGTATTCAGACTGGGTGGCCAACATAGTACCCGTACCCAAAAAGGATGGGAGAATCCGAGTTTGTGTTGATTTCAGAGACTTAAACAAGGCGAGTCCCAAGGACGACTTTCCTCTACCATATATCGACATATTGGTAGACAATACAGCAGATCACGCATTATTGTCCTTCATGGATGGATATGCAGGATATAATCAGATCAAGATGGCCATAGAAGATATGCATAAGACTGCCTTTGTTACTCAATGGGGCACCTATTGCTATACTGCTATGCCATTCAGGTTAAACAATGCTGGAGCAACGTATCAACGCACTGCGACCACACTCCTACATGACATGATTCATAAAGAAGCAGAAGTATACGTGGATGATATGATTGTCAAGTCCAAATATAGGAAGGGGCACATTGATAACCTTCGAAAATTCTTCCTAAGACTACAGAAGTAAAACAAGAGGCTCAATCCTTAGAAATGCGCATTCGGAGTAACGTCAGGTAAACTTCTGGGATATGTCGTCAGTCAATGGGGAATATAAATAGATCCTTCCAAAATCAAACCTCTAATCGAAATGCCACAACCTCAGACAGAAAAGAAAGTTAGGGGATTTTTAGGCAAGGTGCAATATATAAGTCGATTCATATCGAAACTTACAATGATCTGTGAACCCATTTTCAAGAAGCTCAAGAAAACAGATCATACCATATGGGATGATGACTGTCAAAAGGCGTTTGACAAAGTTAAGGAGATACTAGCCAAACCACCAGTGCTCATGTCTCCATAACGAGATCAACCTCTTGGTTTATATCTCACAGTGACCGAAACAGCCATGGGGGCTATGCTAGCACAAACCGTTGGAAAAGAAGAAAGAGCCATCTACTACCCTAGTAAGAAGTTATTGGAGTTCGAATGCATGTACACACCTCTCGAAAAGAGATGCCTCGCTCTTGTGTGGCCAACAAAGAAGCTATGTCATTACATGCTTAGCTACTCCATCAAGGTGTACTTCAAAATGGATCCTGTCAAATACCTCTTCGAAAAACCCGTTCTCAACGGACGCTTGGCAAGATGGACCTTAATGCTCTCAGAATTCGATCTCAAATACGTACCTCTGAAGGTTATAAAGGGGCGTGCTGTTGCCGAGTTCTTCGCAGATAATCCCATGAATGACACCCAAGAAGTAGACACATGGTCATTCCCAGAGGAAGATATATTACAAACCAATGTAGACTCTTGGGATCTTTATTTCGATGGAGCATCAAATCGAAGAGGATTTGGAATTGGAGTATTGCTCATTTCTCCTGAACGTGAGCATACGCCACTCTCTGTCAAACTCGACTTCGAGGTGACAAATAACGCAGCAGAATATAAAGCTTGCCTCATTGGCCTATAAGCAGCAGTAAGTTTAGGCATAAAAAATCTTCGGGTTCACGGAGATTCATCTTTGATCATCAAAAAATTACGGGATCTTGGAAAATTCGAAGTGAAAGTCTAGCGCCGTATCAGGCCAGGATAGATCAAGTTGCCCAATTATTTGATCAAGTAACCTACCTACATTTACCTAGAGAAGAAAATCAGTTTGCAGACGCTCTGGCAAAACTTGCATCACTGATTAACATGCGAGACGAGATGGTATAAATGCCTTTATGCATCGAACAACGGTCAGAACCAGCCTATGTGCACCAAATTACAGATGAAGAGGACAACCCAGGGGAGCCTTGGTTTCAGGCCATTCTAAACTTCAAGCTCAATGGTACATATCCACCAGACATGGATAAGAGAGGGCAACGTGCTATACGCCGACTGGCGTCTCAATATCTCCTCATGCAAGGAGAATTGTACAAAAGAACACCTCTTGGTGTAGTTTTACGTTGCCTTGATCATTCACAGGCGCATAAAGTGATGGAAGAAGTTCATGATGGAGAATGTGGCCCGTCTGGGATATTACTGGACCACAATGGAATCCGATTGCATCAAATATGTCAGATATTGCCATAATTGTCAAATCTTTGGGAATGTGCAACATGTCCCTCCCTCATTACTCTACACCATGTGTGGACAAGGCCCTCGGGAACTGCGTCCTCGGGATCCACACTAGGCATTATCGACTCGAGGTTCTTTCGAATCGAATTAAGACAAATTAGAGTCGCCACCAAGTTTTATGGGAACTTGGAACCGTTCAAGTCAACTTTACACCTTTCATCGAAAAGCATAAAGTCAATCGACTACGAGTGATTAAAGATAAAGACTTGTACCCTATATTACTCGATTTGAATGACTCTCGTAATCCAATGGTATTTAGACAGATCCACAAACCATAGATCTTGAGTAAGGGGTGAGGGTACGTGTTAGGAAGCCCATAAGGACACCTAACCCCGCCCCTCGATAACGGCCTCTACTAAGTCAAGTATCGGATTTCAAACAAGGTTGTAGCTACTGCGATATATGATATGCAAACATCGTTTTAAAACCCTAACATGTGAAGTTTCTATGTCGATTTAGATGCAACTAAACTAACTTTGTCAAAGTTGTAATTTAGCATGTGGGTTGATTGATCTAACAACATACAAAGCAAACAAGGCTTAAGGGGAATGGGGAAGCCGTTGGGATCTACCCTATTACAACCCAGGCATTTCATGCCGACACAACGCGAATTTAGAGATACAACTCGATCTAAATACAATTGCTATATACGACACCATACACGACACATGGCCATTCGGCCTAGGAAAATGTGCACAAAGGGGTGGCCCACGGTTTACATAACTCACGGCCTTGGGTCACTCCTCGTAATGTGTGCTTTCGCTTAATCTTATCGAATTATACATTGGGTCACACACCAAAGCATGCATTAGCATAAATCGGGCCATGTTGCTTTAAACAACATGCGATTTACTACGCTCTTACATGAATTGGAGCACAACTATCTAACCAAATAAGACTAAGGTTTTTGAAGAAGTTTTGACTCGATAAAAGTAAAACAAACTTGAAAATTACAACTCGATGAACAAACTATAAATTACAAGCTACAAAACAACAAGGAACAAATGATATTAAAAAAAATGAAGCAAGAACGACAAAAGGCACGGCCACCCTCACGGCCAAGCCACGTCCACCCTAGTTCCTAGGTTAGGTTCATTAGTTAGATCAAATGATTGCGAAACGAGTTAGGAAACGAGTTAGAAAACAAGTTAGAAACGACGTTGATCGATTGAGAAGATGTCACGCGAATGTGTATTCTACACGGCCTAAAGGGTCCAACTAGGTCACAATATTACAAGATTAACGCTTACTCATCGAGTGTTAATAGGAAGGTGCTAATCACGCACTCCTATGCTAGCGAGAAATCGAGTGAAAAGAGAGATTCATTCAATTAGGTTATAGAATTGTTGATCAATTTTAATGCTTGTGTCGAAGCACCCTAACATGTCTAATTAGGTTATTTAATCGATCTAAAGTCGTCTAAATAAGTCATATGTTAACAATCAGAGGTCGAACTAGCATGCAACGGGTCCTAGGGTAGGTCGAATCGAACGAAACAAGCAAGGGGTCAAAAGCGAGGAACGAAGTTAGGATTCGTTTTATTAATGCCCTACCTTGAACACGAGGATATGTAAATGAGACGGGGTGTACGACCGACCGATGTGGCGGATTTCTTTCCCATCTCAAGTCAACGCGGGTGTTCGTGGTGGTACTTTAAATCATACTCGGACTTAACTAGTTTCATAGTTAATGATATTAAACGATAAACAAAACGATAAACAAAACGATAAACAAAAAAAAAAACAAACATAAAAGAACGAAATAAAAAGGAGAAGAGGAGGATTTGATGCACCCTCAACCTACATGTATCGTTGACACCGTCTTGGGTCGTAATCGATGGTAGATTTTATCTCGAGAGGCCGTCGTCGACGAAGGAATAAAGCAACAAACACGTTTTTTGTAAATCTGGACAGCAACTTTCAAACTGCAATTTCTCACTCGTTTCACGGTGAAAATTAGATTTAAAAGATGTTTTGAAAACTAGAAAGAGAGGAGAACAAAGATCTTAAAACAATCCCTGCTCGTTTTGAATTATTGGGCACGAAAAACGAGCACAAACAGAACTGGACAGACAAGAAAAGCCGCGAAAACAGAGTGTATGACACTCTGTTTTTCGAGGAGATTCGTGTACTCTCAAGGGCAATTTGGCTCGTAAATCTTTGTCTAAGATGTATATGGATGTTGTGTGGTTAATTAGGAACAAGAAACTCGAATTTTGATGGAGATTTGAAGGGAGAACGAATGGTATTTCGAGAGAGACACAAACTGTTTCTCAGTTTGGATGTCTCGGTTTTGTCGAGAGTTTTGAGAGGCAATTAGGGTTTGTTTTTGGAGATTAATGCTGATGAGTGACGGTAGTATGTATGGAGAACTTAGAGGAATGAATTTATGGTGAAGGGGGGGGGGGGGGGGGTATTTATTAGGAGTTTCGAAGGGTAGAAGTAGGGCAACAAGCAGTCGGGCCTGTTTCGC
The DNA here is from genome assembly GCF_048544455.1 of Silene latifolia. Classification (NCBI taxonomy): domain Eukaryota; kingdom Viridiplantae; phylum Streptophyta; class Magnoliopsida; order Caryophyllales; family Caryophyllaceae; genus Silene; species Silene latifolia. The sequence goes on along the minus strand of NC_133534.1, from coordinate 55,520,963 downwards.
ATAGCTGCTGTCCATCAGCTATTCGTGGGGTTTTTAGGGTTTGTATGGGGGGTTTGCTTGGTGGTTAAGCTAAGTTAATATGGGTAGGATACTAGGGTATGATGTAGGGTTAATGGGCACGGGTTTAAGTGGTGTTTGGAGCGGGTTTTGGGCTCGGGTTTGAGCACGCAAAACAGGGGGGGTGCTTGTTATTTGCGGGCTGTTTATTGGGTGTTTGGGGACGGGAATTGGATGGGTTTCGTGGTGGGTTTGGGTGATGGGTTGTTGTGGGTAATGTGGAGCAAGAATTGGGTTGGTTGTGGCGGGTTTGGGTCGAGCTTTGAAGCACACAAAACGGGTTGCAGGAAGGGTCGAGCTAACGCGGGTAAGGGGAAAGAGTTGGGCTGTTTTGGTCGTGATTGGGGCGAGATTTGGGACGTGGGTATGGGGGTTCGAACTGGGGTTGGATGGGTAGAGTCCTAGGTTGGTTAGTGTACTCGAGATTCGTGCCAACTCGTAAAGAAAACGGGCTCAAAAACCGAGCTATAATCGAGCTCCAAAACGTGTGGTTAAAATGAGTTTTCGATTTTCAAAATCGATTTTTCAAATCAATTAACACATTAAAATCAATGATTTTTCAAATCAAATACACTCATAAAATGATTTTTCAAATCAATTATTTATTTTATTTTCAATAAAATAAACTTGAGAAAATAAATTCAAATTAAAATAATAAAATGAATTCACTTTAAAAAAACATTTAATTTAAATATCATTTAAATTAATAAAATACTCCGTCGACAACGCTCATTCTACATCGTAAAACGAACCCAAATAATGACAATGACAACTAATAAATACATGTGTCCTATCATCATCGGGTGTTTGTCGGGTTCTCTATAAATTCCAATATCGACGGATACGGGTATCTACAGAGCCCCCACTTTGACTGAGGCTTGGACAAGGGGAAAGTCAAAGTACACCCCAGGTCCCTCTCGACCTGAGGATTCTGCGGGTCGTTTATAGACCATTAGACTTGCGTATATAAGTTCGCCAGCCATAAGAAGAGATTATACCTGAAACTTCGCTGGAGATTGACTCTTGCTTCTGCTGTGTCAAATTATCGTTGTTGGTCGTCGACCCATAAAGTTGCATATATGGTGGATTGAGCCTTATCCTTAGGCGCCTACGTATCCGTTTCTGACGGAATCAAACCCGCGTCGTAGTTCGGCAACTGCTGACGCATGCCCAAAGTTTATCATCTGCTGGCGTTTGTCCAAAATTCATCATCTGCTGACATTTGCCCAAAATCTATCATCTGCTGGCGCTTGTCCGAAATTCATCATCTGTCGACACTTGCCCAAAGCTTATCATCTGCTGGCAGGTGCCTAAATGGGACGGGACTTTCCGAGGAGGTTGCCGCCGCTTTCATCATTTGCTTTCAGCTACAGATTTCTTCCATTTCTTACTCTTGTATTGAATTGAATTCTTGGTGGATGTCATCCTTTACATCTTGATAATGGTCTCTGAAGCCAACGGCTTCAGAGCCCCCAGTTTGTGATGGCTCCAAAGTCGAAGACTTTAGAGCCCCCAGTTGAAGCATATCCTGCTATATTTGAAACATAGAAAATGTACAAGCAATAACCATCACATAGACACATTTGGATCATCGATCTTAAAATTGGATCATTTAAAAGATTGGGTCATCGACCCGAAAATTGAATTTGAAAATTTTGAATAACTGGGCCATCGACCCGAAGTTTGAATTTGACATCACTTGGAATGTTGGGCCATCGGCCCTTCAAAAATTGAATCTTGAATTTTGAATTTCGAAGGATTAGATCATCGACCCACAAAGATTCCACTACTTGGATCATCTATCCATAATTCGCAAAAAGTTTTTGAAATTTCGGAGTTCTGAAATATTTGGCATTTTGAAATCGAACCTTGACGGGTGAGCAGGAAATACGACTCAGACACTCTGTATGACCCGTAAACAAACGTGGGCGTAGCCCGCTACCGTAAAACAAAATGGAAAATAAAACCGTAAGTGTGCACGAGTTTTAATTCAATTATTGACTTGTTGGGGGTAGAAATGTAAATTGGCCATTCTGGCAGAAGATAGCAAGTGGGAAACACAAGGTCGTCAGAATTGGGACTGAGACATCGTATAACGTAGGCGTTCTCCCGAGGGCACCCGGGAATCAAGATGATCACTTGGTATTGACAAGGTGGATTAAACTCACGGAGCAACAACGCTGGCTTCGCCCAGACACTAAACACAGACTGATTTTATGAGAACACTTAGACATCACACATGACTTTTGTTGGGAACATTCTGTCACTCTTCTCCTCGCCTCCTTTCTTTTCAGCGAGTTTCATCATTTCTTGCCACCGCCTTCTTTCTTTTCAGCGGGCTTTTACTATTTTTTCTTCCACGCCTTCTTTCTTTTCAGCGGGTTTTTCATATTTTCTCTTCCCAACACAAACCCACATCTATCTGACTCAGTATCTTTGCCTAAACCGTTAGATAAAACTCATTCTGAGACTTGATACTATTCATCTGAACCTATATCCTTATCCTAGCCTACATCGAGTGCTAAGACCGACTCAAACAAAGGTGGCTTCATTTGGACTTGGTTAAGACCCGTAAGAAACCGACAAGATGACAACTTGGATGATGGGTGGATTGAATCCCTTATTCTGAAGGACTGCCTACGTATTCGCGTGGAGCAAAATCAAATCCGACGTAGTTCGATCATGGTGCATAAACATGGCATTTTGATTGTGTGTACACACTCGAAGGTTTCACCTAAGGTATCATGTCATATCCCATTCTAGCCTGTAAAGTACCGTTAACTCCCGTGTTTGGGGTTAGGTGTAAAAGGCTTGGATCTTTTGGGATGTAGAGCTTGGTAATAACAAGTTGGAATGGTTAACCATCATTCTGAAGGTTTGTTTGGTGGTGCTAAGGCCAAGGGCTATGGCTGCTGATGTGGTTGGAATGGGTGTCTCGGGTTTGATGAACCACGAGTGCAAATAGGTTGAAAAAATGATGTGGGTTCAAATTTCCATGTCTGGATCCTAAAGGCTTGGGTTTACTAACACAAGCTAACTGATTCTCAGAATCCCTAACTATTCCCTCATAAATGCTTCGGGAAGGACTTAGGGGTATGGATGACTGCTGATGGCACTACCTGACCATTTTGGCTTCGCCTTTGAAATTCGATCAACATTTAGACATTTCTTTTTCTTTTCTTCTTCTTTTTTCCTTTTTTTTGTCGTTTTTCTTCTTCTTTTTCATCTCTTCTCTTTTTTCATTTTTCATTTTTTTTCTTTTGCTTTTTTTATCGTCCTTTTTTCCTCATCTTTTCATTATTTTTCATTTTTTTTCTTCTCTTCTTGAAAATGGTCTTTTATTCATTCCCTGAGTCACAAATGGATACACCTTAAAAACTGGGCTTCGCCAACTAAATTTGGTTAGAATTAACAATTCCTTCTTAGAACGGGTTCATATCTTCTCTCTTCGAGAGGGGATGATTCTGTGGGAAAAAGGCTTGCCTTCCGTCATCGATATGGAAAACAAGGAGCTAGTCCGGGTTCGTCCTAGAATCATCTAAAAGCCTGTCATAAGCCTGGTTTTGATGGAGGTTTTCTACCGCCAGACATGGAATAGGTAAAGGAATCAAACACGGGATCCTAGTGTACCTTACATTTTGAAACGGGACATATTTCTACCCCAGGGATGGCTTTGAGTGTGTTGTGCATTTTATCATGTTTCCGAAATGATTGAGGATTGAAAACAAGACAAATTTGGAAACGAAACTGGAACTTTTTATTGGAAAGACAAATGCTAAACAGACTCGAAGGAACGATTCCTAGGACACACCCTAGGTCATCGCGGAACAAACGACTCAACTTCAGGAAAAGAAAGTCCTAGACTCGACTCGACTAAAATAAGAAAATAGATCCCGACTCATAATTTTCAAATCTGGTCTTGAGCTTTCTCTTGTTCAGCTGTCAGCTTAGATGCTCGGCTCTGATCCTTGATCCCTTTGATGGTCTGCCTCCATCCCGAGGTAGTCCTCTGAGGATCTACGCCAGTGATGAAGGTTGGTGAATCGAATTGTCTTTTATTAACTTCGCTAACGAGAGGAGTACATTCTAGAGCAAGACTCTCGACTTGAATTTCATTCTTCGGGTTTGGCAAGAATTCAAAGCAATCCATAAATATTTTCCCAATAAACACCCCTGTCAAGTGACATGGGTGGATAAGATGGGAATAATCGACATTGTCTTCGACAGAAACAAAGTTGGCGTGATCACCAAATGGATTAGTGATGTTATTGGGTTTAACAGTTGGGATCGGGAGTGTTCCATTCTCAATCATGTCTTGGATTTCGTGCTTCAGTCTAAAGCACTTTTCAGTATCGTGTCCCTTCCGTTGATGGAAAGCACAGTTGGCATTTGGTTTGTACCATTGGCCTTGTTGTTCAGCAGGTGGATCCGGAGTTGGACCGATGGGCTTCAGCTTTCCTTGGGCCATGAGCCTTTGGAGAGCGTAGGCGTAAGTGCACCCGATATTGGTGAATACCCTCGGAGCTTGGCGCGGAGGCCTTTTTGACTGTCCATCTAAGAGATTGACAGTTTCAACAAAGTGGGACGTTGCTGGTGCTTTTGCTTTAGATGACGAGGCCCCTTGGTATCCTTTTAGCTTCTCAGCTTCTGCCATTCGGACATCATCCTCTACCTTTATCCCGATTCTTATCAATTCTTTGAAAGAACCAAAATTCTGGTATTTCAGAGCATTACGGTAAACAGGTCGTAAATTCTTTACGAACTTATCTACCATTTCAACTTCATCAGGCTTCTTGGCTAGTTTCACGCTTTCAGCGCGCCATCTTGCGAGGAATTAAGTAAAGCCCTCTTTTTCCTTCTGTGTCATTACCTCCAAAGTCCTTATGTTGGTTTGAATCTCGACATTGTCGGATAGTGCTTACGAACTCCACCGTAATATCTTCGAAAGTGGGGAAGTTCTTAAGTTCAAGATTATAGAACCACGCCTTCGGTGTTCATCCGAGAGATTGGGCAAAAATTTCGAGAGCATGTCAACAGTACTCCCTTCATGCTAAGTACCCTTTATAGGCCTTAACATGGTGGACTGGATCTTCGGTGCCCTTGAACTTTGGGATGTCGGTGAGTACCATGTTCGTGGGCAACTTATCTGAAGCCGAATCGGGCATAGGCCCTAGCATTTTCATAGTGGATGTTCTTCCCCCGGAGAGTTTCGAGACGGTCTTCGATGAACTTGAACCGTTTCTCCGGATCGGTCGAGGGTGGGGTAGATGGAGGGGAATCTTCACCCAGCTTAGATTCGATTGCATCCATTCGGGTCATCATGAGGTTCACAGCCTCGGTGAGTTTGTTAACAGCATCTTCCATTGCTTGACGTCGGGTTTTTGGCGGCCTTTCTACAAGAAAACCCTGAACTGAGTCAATATTCAAATGTAAGAGCCCCTGCACACTTAAGGACATGTAGATACCTCATTTCTGCACCTCCCGCAAACCACCCGGTGATGATTGGGCCGCATGTTTGATTCGCGGAGCGATTTGTGACAGTTCGTAAGATTATCGTCAAGTGTTTGCTCAAATATTAATGTCGACCTCATAGTTGTCATCTACGTCCTAATACGGTCGTTTTGGCAGTAATTAGAGTACATTCGGAGTCCGGGTCAAAAAACCGTCTCCATTTTCTCGATAACTTGTTAAATCCCGAGTCGGAATGTTCGGAATGTTAGGATATTTCTATTCCATATTTTATAAATTTTATCTTTTGGCAAATAATATCCCGTAATATTCATAAGATAATCGAATTATTTCCGTCCTACCATAACTCAAACACGGAAATCTTTCTTCACGGAGGAAACCTCACGGGAATAGACGCAACAGTCTTTGCGCCTCTTCCAAGAGACGCAGATGGGCTGCTGCGCGCTCTTCCCGAGCCCTTCTTTGCATGATTTACGTATCTTTTTTCTTTCCGAGATTCACTTCCAAAGAGTCTCCGAAACCCTATTCCTTCACGTGATTAGTATAAATAGGAGCTTTCGTTCCTCATATTTCTCACGCGAGTGTCCGCCCTTCTCTTCTCCCTTTGCATTCTAGACTTCGTTCTTACTAATTGGCGCCTACGTGCTTGGACTTCCGACCACGTAAGCTCGGATCCTTCCGGGTACCAGCCTCTCCGTTGCATGACCGACCAATTTGACCAACTACACTCAATCAACTTTAATTAATCAATCGTTTTCCTCTTACGAGGGCACTCTCTTTGCATTCGCGTCGAGCATCACTAGTCGATATCTTAGTTCATCTCGTTCCGTCAACATGTAAGTCTGAGGGTGTATAATTCTCTTTATTCATTGTATTTTTATTTATTGTATCATCATTGTAAGATTTATGTCGAAAATACCGTTAAAATCGATTTCTAAAACCCTTTGTTAAAACCTGTTTTTGCGGATTTCCGGTAGACAGACATCGAGAAAAGACGCAGCAACTGCTGTGCCTCTTCGAAGGAGCGCAGTTCCTGCTGCGCCTCTTAAATAAGAAGGCCGCCGCAGCCTGCTTCTTTTTCTTCTTCCTCGTCCTCTGCAATTCGTTTTGTTATTTGTTCGTCCGTTAATTCTTTGATATAATCGCCATTGATAATTCACATGTATATTGTATCACATTAATCATCATCATTAACTTGTTTTAATCATCATAAGTCCGACTTAAATCCTAAATAATCCAATATTTACGGGTTTTCGTCATTAAATTCAAACCGGATTTCGAGATTCAATTTGTTCATATTGGGTTTAAGGGATTCGTCATTGATATAGTTTTCGTTTGTTTATTCACATGTTTGTCGTATATTCGTCATATATTCATCATATCTAATCTAGTTAATTTATTTCAACAGAGGACTCATTCATTAACATCGCTTCATCATGTAATTAATTCGTTTAATTCCATCTCATTCATGTTTATCGCCTTTATGACCATCGTTCACATATAATTAATCTGTTAATCACTTTCATCCGAGTAAATATTATCAATCAATCATCAAATTTACCAATCGACATTAACGGTTTGCGATTCGGCTTCACAGCCGATTCACCCTTGGAATGACGCGGCGTCTGCTGCCTCTTCCGAGGGCGCGATCTGCTGCGCTTTGTTCCAGGATGAGTTCTGCCTCTGAACTCCTTTTCTGCCTTGACGTAATTAGTCCATGTATTAATCAACTATTATCCGTAATATCACGCTAATTCCTGTTCGTTAATTTATTTGATTCTTTTAATTTTTATTCTTTTATTTCGTTTTCTCAAATTATCCGTTTTAAAGGTATTTTCGACATAAATCGCTTGTTCCATTGTAATTATTGTAATTTTCATTATTGTAATTTATAATTATTGTATTTCTTTTATTGCTCGTATGTTTTCACATGTAAATGAACATTAAATCCTACTTCGACCCAATTGTTTGTTAAACTATTTGTCAACCGACTTAGTTAATTTTCACATGTTAGGATTAATCTATTGTATGTTGCATTGCATGCATATAACCGACGATATATCGAGTACGAATAACTTCCCTAATCATTAGTAGAGGCCGCTATCGAGGCGGGCGGGATTAGGTGTTCGATCAAAAGAGCTTCCTAATACGTACCCTCACCCCTTACTCCAGATCTCCGTGAGCACCCGTGTTCATTGGCATCTACGAGAGTCATTCTAGACATAGAATGCTAAGGGTAACAATTGCTTAGTGTTCATGTCACTACTTTGTGTCTTGACATGACACGAGGTATTCGAACGGTTCCAATTTCCCATAAAAATTGGTGGCGACTCCTTACAAAATGCAAACGCTTGTCCCGTTTCTCACCAAGCGCCCCGTGGGGCCCGCTGTCCACCGGTTTGGCGACTCATTGGGATCATACACTTACGTGTAGCTAGGGTGAAACTTGAACAAGGTTAGGGAATAGTTTGTACAAGACAATTGTCGGTTTTCATAACTCGGTCTTCCTAGACCGTTTAATTCGGCCTTCCTAGGCCCAACCCAACCCATTCGACCAATCGTCCCGTCTAAACGGTCCTAATTCTTATTTGGGCCTAAGGATGGATAGCGATTGACGTCATCCATACCATGATGCCTACTCTTATTTGTATCAAGGGCCTTCACTACTTGAGGAAATGGACTAGGAATCGGCCTTACTCTTGTTTGGCACGAGCCTCTCCACAGACTTCGGGTTTGATGGTTCGGTATGGCAACCCACCCTTTAAACCAAAACCCTTTTAAATGCACTCAGCATCCCGTTATAATGCTTGTATAAATGTGTAAACCTTACGTGATCACCACTTCTAAACAAAAACATGACGAATTTTCAAAAAAATCAAAATCCTTATTTTCAAACAAGAATTTCGAAAATGGGCCTTCAATTAGCGCAAAATCCGGTCAAAACTCCGTCCTTTGTCGCGTCAAAATTTCGGGCCACAAGCCCTTTTCAAAACCTCACTTCGAGTCCACTCCTACAACTACACTACAGTTGACTAGGACACACATTTTCAAAGACCTTGTCTTTCTTCAAAACTCACTCAACACAAGTGGCACACACCCACTTCACGAGTCAAAACTTTTCCTCTTTTAGCAAGTGTGATAGAATGGTCGATCGTGTTTTGATTCGTCGCCGATCTCTTATCCAGTTTCCAAGATGCCCGGGTCAAGTGATGAAACAAACCTCCAGCAAATTCAAGAGAGTAATGATCGAATCCTAGCCGCGCTAGCCCAAATGCAAATCACTCAAGAACAAACCTATGACCGCCTTGAACTTATCGAAGGTCGTATCTTTGATGTAGAGGGAAGGTTGCCTCCCCCTAAAGGTGAAGTACTACGTTTCTCCGATGACGAGTCTAAAGATGAGAATCCAATCATAGGGACAACCGCAGCTGAGAAAAGACTCCAATACCTAGAGGAGCAATTGATGTACCTTAAGGGGGATGACATCTATAGGGAAAACAATCGCAAGTATGAAGCCGTCAATTCCAAATTACCAACTAACTTTAGCATGACGGATATCCCTAAGTTTAAAGGACATGAGAACCCTTTGAACCACATCCGCGCCTTCAAAGATTACATGTCTATCAAAGGCATCAAACCCGAGATGTTCTTAAGGATCTTTCCTTCATCTCTTGACACCATCCCGAAGCAGTGGTTCTACACTTTAGATCACAAGAAGGTCGCTACTTGGGAGGACGCCGCAATCGAGTTCTCCAAACAATACGCGGATAATGCCGAGATCCAAGTCAACATGCGTACTCTAGAGGTTCTTACCCAAAATGACAAAGAAGGATTCACCGATTTCCTAAGTAGGTGGAGGAAGACTAGTACTCAACTAGTTGAACGCCCGGATGAGGCTACTCTCGTGGAAAAGTTTGTGGATAATCTCAAACCCATATATGCTAGTCATTTGAGATATCAAAACATCAAAACTTTCAAGGACTTAACCGTATTAGGGACACGAATTGAAGATGACATCCGTAAAGGACTCTTGTCCAAAACAGTAGGTAGAGGATATCAAGGGTCCACAAGTCGTTCATACGGCTCTACTAGCAAGACCGATGAGGTTAACCTTCTCGAGCCATCCAAGAAAACTACCCCACCAAGGAAGTTCACAAACATTGGGGATACGTACTCCAACGCTCTAAAAAGGCTAATGAAACAAGGTAAACTCCAACCCATTGGACCTACTCCCGAACCCGAAAAGAAGTCCAAGTTTTGGGATGAAAATTCATACTGTGAATACCATAGGGGCAAAGGGCACGGCACAGAAAAATGTTACAAGTTGAAACACGTGCTTCAAGATATGATTGAAGATGGTCGACTTCCAATTCCACCAGGAGGTAAGCCCAACAACACTCAGAATCCTCTTGGAGTTCTAGTGATTACAAGTGACGAATCTACCTTAGATTGCTCACACCTCATTTCTCCCACCGAAAATGAAATTCATGCAATTGAGAAAGAAAGGCTCTACTCCACTATCTCCCCTACCATTTCCGACTTCATCACATGGGCAAGGAGTGTAGATAGACAAGTGTGGGAACTAGAAAACATGGTAACGGCCTTGCGCCATCCCAATGCAATACCTAAAGAACGCGTACCATTGATCTTCTCTCAAAATGCCACTATGCAAGAAGTAGTCACCGTGGTTGATAAACTAGTCGATCAAATCATACGACTAGAAAGTGATATCATGAGAATGAAGGAACTAGCTACAGTCAATGGGGTTTGGGCCGATGATGATGAAGATGAATATCTCATTGAAAACTCCTTAGTCAAGGAAATAGTCCAAAATGGTGAAGACCAAGATGTGGATCACCTCACTCGTTCGGGTCGCCCATATCAAAGCACTACTCAAAACGGTCCAACCAACGTCATCACACCAAATGACAACGAAGATGACCCCACTGATCATTTGCTCAAGCAATTACAGAAGACCAAGGCTGATCTTTCAGTCTGGCAACTAGTGGCAAGCTCATTTCCGCATCGCCAAGCTTTACTGCAAGCTTTGGCCAAATTGAATGTAGCACATAACTCCACTCCTGAAGATGTAGTCAACTTGGTCTTCCAAGAATCACCGAGGCTAAGTAATCCTATTACTTTCTCAGATGAAGACTTGCCACCTTTTGGCGCTAGTCACAACCTAGCTCTATACATCACTGTCATTTGTCTAAAGAAGAATGTGGCAATGACTTTGGTAGATGATGGCTCCGCGGTCAACGTCATACCCCTCAAAACGGCATACAAACTAGGCATGAAGGAGTCGGATTGGACTCCTACAAATCAAGGTGTACGTGCATATGACGGTACACGACGGAAAGTGGTTGGACTTGCTAACCTAACCATAGCCACGGGACCAATCGAACGAAAAGTTAACTTCCAAATAGTGGACATCGAAGCTTCATTCAATATACTTCTGGGAAGGCCTTGGATTCATGCTTCCAAAGCGGTAACATCCACCCTTCATCAAAAGATCAAGATCCCACTAAATGGCAAAGTAGTGACGATCACTTCGTCACCCATCAAGGCAATAATCGAGAAACAATCAAACAATCAAGTCCTTGCGGATCCCATATACGAACTTGGGGGCTTCCAAAGTGTGAATGTCATAGAAAGTGAGTTGGCACCCTTATACTATAATCCCTTGGTGGTCAACCACATACTCAAATCTCAGGGATACTTCCCTGGAATGCCTTTAAACCCAATTCGGAAGAACACCTTCGCACCATACAAGGAAGGCAACTCGACAAGGATACCACTTGGACTAGGGTACAAACCCACAAAAGAAGAAGTTCTCGAAATGCTTGCCCAAGTCCAAAATCGCAAACACGTGGAAGTCCAAATGAGACCATATCTCCCCACTCTAAATGGGTACTTTGTTCAAGAAGGAAGTTCAGAGCTCTTCCACGGATTTCCCGAACCTTGGCACTATCTTGAGAGGAAGTTAGCCGGAATCGAGATCTTTCACGATTGCTACTTCATTCCTCCCGAAACGGTTCCTACCGTCAAAACCCGTCAAGCACCTTGCTTCGACGAACAAGCTGTTAGCCTATTGTTTGGAGAGGACCGATTCATTAGGGCCGCGCAGGATGAGATCATTACTATGATATTTCAGGACGATCGCTTCAACCCCACCGCGTTGATCACAGAAATCGACACAAAGCAGCAGAAAGGATGGAGAAAATCTATCAAATGGACCAACAACCAAGGAAGACTCTTCAAGCTCACTCTTTGAGAAGGAGAGATGTTCAAAGGAGAACCAAGACGACGAGTTCGAGTCGGAGTCGGTCGAGTCGAGTCTAGAGGAGTCATTAGAGAATCTACTCCTGTTGTCATCCCCACTCCCTTCGTTTCTCCTAGCTTAGCCTCGAGTAGTCACGGTAGTTCGGGAAATGTCCCAACTACTGTCCCTTTGCCGCCACTAACCATGGATCAGTTGGCTTCTTTGTTTCAACTTTACTCAAATCTTAATATGAATAAATCGGGTTACGCTTACTCTCTGTGTTTTTCGAGTGCAATTCATTTTATGATGATACGAGGATGACCAAGACCCAGACTTGACCGAAATACCTCCCTGCGTAGCCAAAGAAATATTACAAGAAGGGGAAGGGGGACAAGTAATAGAAGATACCGAACCCATCAATGTTGGAACCGAACTAGAACCCAAAGAACTTAGGATAGGGACTACCTTGAGCTCTACCGAAAGGGCCGATTTCATAGACCTCCTAAATGAATTCAAAGACGTTTTCGCTTGGTCCTACAAAGACATGCCAGGGATCGACAGAGATATCGCCGAACATAGGATTCGATTAAGCCGTGGTTTCAAACTCAGAAATGAAGCTTCGACGAATGAGAACAGAATGGGCTCTAAAGATTAAAGAAGAAGTTGATAAGCAATTCAAAGCCGGGTTCATCAAAGTTTCCGAGTATTCTGACTGGGTAGCTAACATAGTACCTGTGCCCAAAAAGGACGGGAGAATCCGTGTTTGTGTTGACTTCAGGGACTTGAACAAAGCGAGTCCGAAAGATGACTTCCCTCTACCTCACATTGACATATTGGTGGACAATACTGCAGACCACGCATTACTATCCTTCATGGATGGATATGCGGGTTATAACCAAATCAAGATGGCCATGGAAGATATGCACAAGACCGCATTTGTCACCCAATGGGGAACATATTGCTACACAGTGATGCCATTCGGATTGATCAACGCCGGAGCTACATACCAACGCACCGCAACTACACTTCTACATGACATGATGCACAAAGAAGTTGAGGTATATGTAGATGACATGATCGTCAAATCCAAGGAAAGAGAGGGACATATTGCAAACCTTCGCAAGTTCTTCGCGAGGCTACGAAAGTACAACATGAGACTCAATCCTCAGAAATGCATATTCGGGGTAACATCCGGAAAACTCCTGGGATATGTCGTTAGCCAACGCGGTATAGAAATAGATCCCTCAAAAATCAAAGCTCTGATCGAAATGCCACAACCTCAAACAGAAAAAGAAGTCAGAGGATTCCTGGGAAAAGTACAATACATAAGTCGATTCATATCGAAACTCACGATGATTTGTGAGCCTATCTTCAAGAAACTCAAGAAAACAGACCACACCATGTGGGATGATGATTGTCAAAAGGCGTTTGACCGAATCAAGGAGATATTGGCTAAACCACCAGTGCTCATGCCACCGCAACGAGATCAACCTCTTGGTTTATATCTCACAGTAACTGAAACCGCCATGGGTGCCATGCTAGCTCAAACTGTAGGAAGCGAAGAAAGAGCTATTTACTATCTAAGTAAGAAGTTTTTGGAGTATGAGTGCAAATACTCGCAACTCGAAAAGACATGCCTCGCTCTTGTGTGGGCAACGAAGAAGCTACGTCACTACATACTTAGCTACTCCGCCAAGATATATTCCAAAATGGATCCAGTCAAATACCTCTTCGAGAAACCCGTCCTCAACGGACGTCTCGCAAGGTGGACTCTGATGCTCTCAGAATTCGACCTCAAATATGTGCCACTAAAAGTCATAAAAGGTCGCGCCGTCGCCGAATTCTTCGCAGAAAATCCTATCAACGACGCACAAACCATAGATACTTGGTCATTTCCCGACGAGGATATACTTCAAACAGATGTAGACTCCTGGGATCTATACTTTGATGGGGCATCAAATTTAAGAGGATTTGGGATAGGAGTGTTTCTCATTTCTCCTGAAGGTGAGCATACACCGATTGCTGTCAAACTCGACTTCGAGGTGACAAACAACGCCGCAGAATACGAAGCTTGTCTCATTGGGCTACAGGCGGCGGTAAGCTTAGGTATCAAAAACCTCCGAGTACATGGGGATTCATCACTGATCATCAACCAAGTTACATGATCCTGGAAAATCCGAAGCGAAAGCCTCGCACCCTATCAAGCTAGGATAGACCAAGTCGCTCAATTCTTTGATCACGTAACATACCTACACCTACCTCGGGAAGAAAATCAATTTGCAGATGCTCTTGCGAAACTTGCATCTCTAATAAATATGCCAGATCACATGATAGACATGCCCTTGTGTATCGAACGACGGTCAGAGCCGGCTTATGTCCATCAAATCACCGATGAAGAAGAAATCGCACAGGAACCCTGGTTCCAAGCAATCCTGAATTTCAAGCTTAATGGTACCTATCCACCGGGTATGGACAAGAGGGGACAACGTGCTATACGCCTATTAGCTTCCCAATACATTCTGATGCAAGGAGAATTATACAAGAGAACACCTCTTGGTGTAGTCCTACGTTGCCTTGATCATTCACAGGCACGAAAGGTGATGGAAGAAGTCCACGACGGAGAATGCGGTCCCCACATGAGTGGGCCTATGATGGCAAAGAAAATCACACGTTTAGGGTATTATTGGTCCACAATGGAATCCGATTGCATCAAATACGTGAGACATTGCCACAATTGCCAAATCTTCGGGAATGTACAACATGTCCCTCCTTCGTTGCTATACACGATGACATCTCCTTGGCCTTTTTCCGCATGGGGAATTGACATAATCGGAAAAATAACCCCAGCCGGAACAGGAGGTCACTGTTTCATTCTAGTAGCAATTGACTACTTCACCAAATGGGTAGAAGCAGCTTCCTACACTGGTCTTACGGCTAAAAATGTGGCAAAATTCATGCAAAACAACATCATCTTTCGATATGGTTGCCCACATGAGATCATTAGTGATAATGGGTCACACTTTCAAGCTGAAACCGAGCAATTGCTGGCCAAATACAAGATTAAGCATCACCACTCTTCGCCCTATAGACCACAGACTAACGGCGCGGTAGAGGCGGCAAACAAGAATGTTGTCACAATTCTCAAGAAAATGACTGACAACTACAGAGATTGGCCAAGCAAGATACCTTTTGCCCTATGGGGATACCGTACATCAGTTAGGACGCCCACTGGGGCTACTCCTTTCTATTTGACCTAGGGCATGGAGGCCATACAACCAGTCGAGCTAGAAATACCATCCTTGCGTATTCTACTAGAAAGCCAAATCCCTGAAGCCGATTGGAAGAAGGATAGATATGAAGAACTCATCCTCCTGGATGAACGCAGGCTACGCGCCTTACATAATGTCCAAACATATCAAGCACGTATCAAACGAGCTTTCAACAAAAGGGTTAGGCCAAGAAACATCAAAGAAGGAGACTTAGTACTCAAATCGGTTAGAGCTCTTTCACCTGTCGACCCAAGGGGAAAGTTCAAACCTAATTGGGCCGGACCATATCTAGTCAAATCCATACTCCCCGGGGGTGCGGTTAGAATCACAGACCTAGATGGGAACGAGTTTTCAAACCCCACAAACCTTGACCAACTGAAACGATACTATGCCTAGAATAGGACCACACACGCGCCTCGCGTAAACCCATGTGTCGCTCTTGTGGCACTAAATAAACGGCCCCTGGCCAAGCTGAAATAAGCTAAGTGTCACTATGCTCTTGCATTTTGACAAATTTGTCATCCTCATATCATCAAATAAACTAAATTCGCACCTTGAGAACAAGCAAAAGCTCATGCTTATTTTCTATGTTCATTACAAGCTCTTGCTTAGAACAATTATTCTTTTACATTTACTCGAACTACGCGCAAGGGTTTGATTTCACTTTTTTAAGTGAATACGTAGGCAATCCTTCACAGGATTCAACCCATTATATCTAAAATGTAAATAGAAGGACATTTGCATTGCATTTGAAATTCGACAAGAATAATAAAAGAAAATCACAACGGTTTCATAACCATTTAACCTTTTTTTATTCCATTCGCTTTCTAATAATAATAGTACGTTACATAATAAAAATAGAATAGGCTAGGATTCTAAAAATCCCTCCTTTTTATTACAACAATAATAATAATAATCAAATAATAAATAAGGACTCGGGCTATTCCTCCATCTTCCCCTTGCCCTTGTCATTCTTGTCATATTTCTTGTCACGACCTCGAGCCGGACGCTCTTGCACCACTTCAGACCTAATCACCAACGGTCTTTCTCGAGGCCTGACTCTTCCATTCTTGCCAACCACCATTTCCGCAACAGGAGTAGTCTTTGATTTCTTCGAAGGATGAATGACCTGAAATCCAGCTTCTTCTTCTCCCTCTGTCAGATGCTTCTCCTTCTCTTTCTCTCCTTCGCGCACCTTGTAGTCAACAGGCTCGCGTTTCCTCAATTTTTCGCGTTCTTCCGAAGTTGCAGCCTTTCTCCACCTCAGATAGGAATCCGACACCCACAAAGCATTGGCGGAGAAGCTCAAGAACCACATGTTTCTTTGGGCCCATTTAATGGCCCACTCTCTTCGGCTCTCGGTGGTAAACGCTACAGCAGTCTGCGGAACGATATCAAGCCTCGGGATAGTCTGCCCGTTGAACTTGCCTCATCAATCTTTCCGGAAAGATGCATACCATGAACTCCAATCCCGGAATGCGCACGGACCTAGTGGGATCCAAAGAAGACACTCCAGTGACAGACTTGAGGTGCCACCACGGTACGACCCACCTAATCAACGGACCATCATCATTCTTCAGCTTGTTCTTCCAATAGTCGCAGACCCGAGTGAAGTCCACCATGTACAACCGCGTCCTCATCGCAATCATACGGGAATGATAGGAAAGTGCATGAACTGGGGGCTCGAGCAGTCGGAGCCGTTCCATAAGCCAAACCTACCAAAAGCAGGTATTAGACACCAAACAACAAAAAAAACGAAAAGAAACGAAAAACAAAAAAAAACGAAAAACAAAAAAAAAAACGAATGAAAAAAAATAATAATAATAATAATAATAAAGAAGAAAGGTGTCTTTTACCTGTAAGATAACGGGACTCCCCAAAAGTGGCAGATCGCGGTTGGATTTCCCATTATCCAAACCCAAGATAATCTCCCCTAAGCATAAACAAGCTGGGCTCCTGCGCAGCTCCATTTGCTCGATAAGACCCAAAAGACGGGGATCACCTCGCAAATCTTCATCAACGTGTCCGTGGAAGACATACACATGCAGCAAACAAAAGCCAAATGCCCTCCTCCCCGGCAACATAGGAAACAGAGGGTCGGCCCCGTTAATGAATCGGTCTACAAAGTCCAGCATTCTCACGCCTTTCGGGGTAACTAAGCGATCCACCTCAAGTCTAGTCAATCCGAGCAGGTCTCTGAATTTGCTCTTATACCCTTGTGAAGTGGAAGGAATGGCAGGTAAATGCTCGGGGTCCCACCCACCAATAGCAGACAATTTCTTCCCGAAAAGGACAAATATCACCACCGGGAACGCGAAAACATGATAATTTGGGTCCCAATAGTCAAGGCAAGCATCCAAGAACGGTTTTACAACCTTAATGAGTTTCAAACTCAATAGAGACCCAAGGTTATGAGCACCCATGTCATGCTTCTCAATATTCGAGAATTCATTAGTCCATTCCTTCAAGCGGATCTCCAAAGTATTCATGATGACAATTTTCTCTTGAAAATTTATTTTGGGAGTTTTTATGTGGATTAACGGAGAAGAGACGGAAGAATTATATGATTTAAAGCTTCGTCGACGCTTCTATTTATACTAATTGCTGTTTCCAAAAATCCGCCAGAAAAGACCGGCTTGGGAACAGGCGCGGCGCTTTTGCGCCTATTCAAAGGGACGCTCATCATGCTGCGCCTCTTCCACAGACTCACTTTCTGCGATTTCCGCGTTTGGATCTTTCCTAATTCTATAACGAATAATTTCCTATTCCTACGGGATTTTATTTTGGTAAATACGAGCAGTTTACCATCTTTCAAGTTTCCTAAATTCGCGGGCACGCATTTCGAGGCAACGTCGACACCTTCGCCATTTTCATCGCACTTAATTCTTCTTTTTATTATTATTTTAATTCATTTATTTATTCTTAGGAAATAAATTTCATTTTTTCATTTTTAGGAAGTAAATTTCATTTTTAGGAAATAATTTTCTTTTGTTTTCATTTTTAACGAATTTCAACATTTTCATTTCTACACTTGTAGATTTCTCTTTTTCTTTTTTTTAGGGGGTAACCCTCCCTACCGTCCGGTCATTTCCGGCAAATTTTTTGCATTTTTGTGTCCTTTTGAGTCTCATTTTTGCGCTAATTAAGACCATATGTGTATAAAATGTATGTTTTGGTGAGATCTCCATGTAAATTTCGGCAGCATGACGGCGTAAACCGTTGTCTACCAAACCTGTTCAAGAACTAACCTGCAGGTACAAGCAACACAACCCAGCAGCAAAGGCACTCAGGCCATCATATATACAAATGTACAAGCAAACTGGGGGCTTGCGCCCCGAACAAAGTCCAAAAGTCCAAGCAAACTGGGGGCTTGCGCCCCAAACAAGGTCCACAAAATGTTCAAATCAAATATCCAAAATGTACAAGTCTGCAAAACTACACAAAACTACTGCTGGGCGCCCTCCAACTCGGCAACTCTTGCCGCAAGAACGGCATTCTCGGCATCCCGAAACTCGAGTTCCCTCAACAAGCGAGCCGTCTCCTCCCGAGACTGGGCCAACTCTCGCTCCAGCTCGCGGTCACCCTGTAAACTAGAAATTGGCTCATGTCAATCAACTCAAACAAAACTGAAAATCAAAAATCAAAAGAAATCAAACGAGGTTCATACCTGACGACCTCGACCACCGACGAGTGCCTCGATGGCAGTAGCTCGTAGCCGGTTGGCCACCCTCCATAGCGCCACGAACCGAGATGGCGCGACCTGCATTTCAAAAGAAATTCTCAGTAAAGTGAACAAGTTCAATCAAATGTGTTCTTACACGAAAGGTATATAAGCTGGAGGCTCACCCTCCGAATCGAATCTTTGCGATCGTCTAGGCCAGCATCCGTCACAGCTACGTCAAAATCACGCAACTCGGAGATCGTCGTCCTCCCAGTCGCGTCGGTGTACTCAAGAGTCTCGGGATACACTGGGGGCTCGATGCCCGCCGCCTCAACCTCCTGCAAGGACAAATAGCTCTCGTTAATCGACGATCTTTCGTCGTAATTCTCAAAACAAAATCAAAGAAAAGTAAAAGATACTCACCACTACTGGCCAGTACGCCAACCTCCCGTAAAGGAACGCCGAGTAGTCCTCGCCAGGCAGAAGAAGGTCGTCGCCACTGGCACCAGCCAGGTCCGCCTCCTCTCGGCCTCGGTAGGCTCCCTGAACATCGTCCTCGGAGGGTCAATGGGAACCGTCAACGCGCCCCGAGAGCACTGACGAGCCAAACGCTCGCCCAGATACCACACAGGACCCATCGACGTCCACAACAGCAGCCGACTCGGGCTCCTAGGTCGAAGGACCTCAGCAACAAAAGGAGGCACTCCAGCGTACTCCGCCCAAGGTCTGGGCACCCACTGCGACAAGATAAGGCAAAGATCATTTCTATGATCAAGTGAAGGCAAAGGATAAGAAATATAAATACGAGTGGGATACTCACGCTGCTCAGCTGAAGGGCGTTCACATCCCGCCGGTAGACATTGTGAGAAGAGCGCTTGCTCTTCGTCCGGCACATCACCCAATCCCTCACCACGGGATAAGCCTTCTCCAACGGCTCCGTCCTCTTGGGCGCGAGACTCGAGAAGTAAGAGTACACCCATGCCTGTAGAACAGAATAATCAATGACAATCTTTCGTGATTCGATAAAGAAAGGAATTTACTTTGGTCTAAAGGAAGGTTCATACCTCCAACAGTAGTCCAGGTCCGACAGCGCCAGGAGAAGTCCCCTTCTCCATCAACTCCGGACGAACCATGGCCCTCATGAAGCGGATGAGGACCGCGAAACCAGCGATGACCCGGTCCCCAACGCCCTAGGGAACTCGGGTCGAAAGAAAGGGAAGAAGCTTCGTCGATAGCCTCTCGCCCTTGTCTCCGAGGTAAATCGAAGACAAGAACCACCAAAGCCACAGACGAGCCCTCTGCTCAGCTGTACAAGAAGGAGGAGCTGTCTCCCTCCCATCGATCATCACCAGCACCGGGGTCTTCCCCGCAAAGTAGTCTCGAACGTAGGTACTGGGTACCAAACCCGCATCGCAACAGACCTTTCGGCGACAAGTTCCAGCCGATCAATCTCCTCGCCTCGGCCGAATCCGCCCTCATAGCAGTCTCCGGCCACACCATCTTCTCGGTCCCACACGGCAGACCAGAAATCATGCCGTAGTCCTCCAGAGTGACTCCCACCTCACCGAAAGGCAAGTGAAACGTGGAAGTCGTATCCCAGAATCGATCCAAGAAAGCACGGACCAGGCTAAGGTTAGCCCGCAACTTCCTCTTCACGATATCCCTCCAGACCTGAACCAGAGGACCGAACGCTCCACGCTCGATCATGGCCCTCTCCTCCGCCGACAGCCACTCGTAGTGCTCCATCGCTGTCGTGTAACCCGAGAACGACCTGATGTTCCCGACCTCCTATAATGATTTTGAAACAAAGCTATCTTTAGTTTTGAATGAAATTTGCAGGAAGTTTGGACAGAAAGAATGAAAGAAAATAGGTGATGAGTAGTGAATTAATATTTACCAAGCTCTTCACCGTCCTGTAGGACAGGTGACCCTCTGCAGCCCACACGAGGTGCCTACTCTCCCAGGTCTCAGCCCACGCAGGAGCTCCTCTCAGCTGACGACCTCCTCGCCTGACGTTGGCCCGTCTCGGGGCCTCCTCCTCCTCGACGGCCTCCTCCTCGTGAGCCTCGTCTCCAGTGGCCAGCACCGCAGCGGTGAAGGCCTGCTCTAAAGCCTCCTCAACAGTACTGGCGTCTATCTCCATGGGAGTCCTCCCAGAAGTAGAAGCCTCATCACCTGCAACGTTAAAGTAAATTTAGGCCGCGTCACATGACGACAAGCCTTTGTCAAGGAGCTTTCGAGCCCTCAGAGCCCTGAAAACTGTCCTTTCCATGCCATCTTTGGCCATATTCCCACCAACCCAATCACTCATGTGATAAATTGGGTCAAGTCAAGTCCAAGTCAAAGCCTAGTTCCGGTTTCGAGTCGAAAATTCGGCAGCATTTCGTTATAACGGCGATTATGCCCTAGAAAGGTGTCCTGAAAAAGTTGTCACAAACAAAAATTCCGAGATGGTAGAAAGTTTACCCATCATCCAAGGATCCCAAATATCAAATTTCATCGCCAATGGACAATCCTAAGGCTATTTTCGAAGCAATTTACGGTTCAGCTGTAAAACCGTCTCAAAATTCATTCAAGGGCTCAAAACTCGATGAAAATTCGAAGCAAATACATGGTTATGTTCCTAACATTGCCTACTATCCATTTCTAGCATCAATTTGGCATAGCAAATTCATTTGGGGGAAAAGCCCCAAATTTTCGATCAAAAGGGTCGGAAACCCTAGTTCTCGCGGCTCAAAATTCGACAAATGTAGATGATTAATGCAAGATTAAGACACATACCTCGATTAGTCATGTTTAATGCAAGCTTTTGAATCAAATCTTGGCGGAAATGGTGAAGATTTGAGAGAAAAATGCAAGAATTATGTTTCGAAATAATGAAACACAATCCTTCTGAGTTCGCGTTTTTACGCAGAAATAGCCAAATTGGGGAAAAGACGCAGCAGGCGCTGCGCCTCTTCCAAGAGACGCAGCTCTTGCTGCGCCTCTTCCTTGTGTTCCCTCCATACGAATTTTCAAAAATTCGTTATGAGTTCGTTATTTGTGGGCCCATCTTTGGTGCGCCTCTTCTTCAACGCTATTATATTCTTTTGGTCCGTTTCGATGATTTTCTTTCGTTCCGGCCCGCAATTTTTATCCAGTGTGCAGATATATTTTGCGATATTGCTCAAGACCAAGATATATCTAGCGCAAGATATTTTGCAAAGATTGCTCAAGATCATTATATCCAGTAGCAGAGAGTATTTTGCGATCTTGCTCACTCAAGATTTCTCCCACGACGATCAAGATGTTCCTAGTCGTCAAAATATTCCCCAAAGAAGAGTTTGTTTGAGACCGACGCAAGCGATTCAATCTCAAGTTTTGCCGAAGTTCGCTTGAGACCGACGCAAGCGGATTCCCCAGCAGTTTCTACCGACGTCCTGCTGCTTTCAATATTTCTTGTTTCCCCGCGAAGTTCGATTAAGTCTCAGTTATGATCTCTCCTTATGGCTGGCGAGCTTCCTTACGTAGTCTAATGGACTTTAAATGACCCTCCCTGATAGTCGACAGACTCTAAAATGTTCCCGACGATAGGTCCTCGGTTCAGACCCCTTGAACCGCCTCGCGTCGCCATAGTCGTCAGGTTGTAATCTTCGATTGACCTGATGGCTATACTTTGACTTTCGCCTTGTCCAAGCCTCAGTCAAAGTGGGGGCTCTGTAGATACCTCATTTCTGCACCTCCCGCAAACCACCCGGTGATGATTGGGCCGCATGTTTGATTCGCGGAGCGATTTGTGACAGTTCGTAAGATTATCGTCAAGTGTTTGCTCAAATATTAATGTCGACCTCATAGTTGTCATCTACGTCCTGATACGGTCGTTTTGGCAGTAATTAGAGTACATTCGGAGTCCGGGTCAAAAAACCGTCTCCATTTTCTGATAACTGTTAAATCCCGAGTCGGAATGTTCTGGAATGTTCCGGATATTTCTATTCCATATTTTATAAATTTTATCTTTTGGCAAATAATATCCCGTAATATTCATAAGATAATCGAATTATTTCCGTCCTACCATAACTCAAACACGGAAATCTTTCTTCAAAGAGGAAAACCTTAGGGAATAGACGCAGCCAGTCTTTGCGCCTCTTCCAAGAGACGCAGTGGCTGCTGCGCCTCTTCCCAGGCCCTTCTTTGCATGATTTACGTATCTTTTTTCTTTCCGAGATTCACTTCCAAAGAGTCTCCGAAACCCTATTCCTTCACGTGATTAGTATAAATAGGAGCTTTCGTTCCTCATATTTCTCACGCGAGTGTCCGCCCTTCTCTTCTCCCTTTGCATTCTAGACTTCGTTCTTACTAATTGGCGCCTACGTGCTTGGACTTCCGACCACGTAAGCTCGGATCCTTCCGGGTACCAGCCTCTCCGTTGCATGACCGACCAATTTGACCAACTACACTCAATCAACTTTAATTAATCAATCGTTTTCCTCTTACGAGGGCACTCTCTTTGCATTCGCGTCGAGCATCACTAGTCGATATCTTAGTTCATCTCGTTCCGTCAACATGTAAGTCTGAGGGTGTATAATTCTCTTTATTCATTGTATTTTTATTTATTGTATCATCATTGTAAGATTTATGTCGAAAATACCGTTAAAATCGATTTCTAAAACCCTTTGTTAAAACCTGTTTTTGCGGATTTCCGGTAGACAGACGTCGAGAAAAGACGCAGCAACTGCTGCGCCTCTTCGAAGGAGCGCAGTTCCTGCTGCGCCTCTTCGTGAGGCTGCCGCAGTTCCTGCTTCTTTTCTTCTTCCTCGTCCTCTGCAATTCGTTTTGTTATTTGTTCGTCCGTTAATTCTTTGATATAATCGCCATTGATAATTCACATGTATATTGTATCACATTAATCATCATCATTAACTTGTTTTAATCATCATAAGTCCGACTTAAATCCTAAATAATCCAATATTTACGGGTTTTCGTCATTAAATTCAAACCCGGATTTCAGAGATTCAATTTGTTCATATTGGGTTTCTTGGATTCGTCATTGATATAGTTTTCGTTTGTTTATTCACATGTTTGTCGTATATTCGTCATATATTCATCATATCTAATCTAGTTAATTTATTTCAACAGAGGACTCATTCATTAACATCGCTTCATCATGTAATTAATTCGTTTAATTCCATCTCATTCATGTTTATCGCCTTTATGACCATCGTTCACATATAATTAATCTGTTAATCACTTTCATCCGAGTAAATATTATCAATCAATCATCAAATTTACCAATCGACATTAACGGTTTGCAGTTCCGGCTTCACAGCCAGAATTCACCCTTGGAACAGACGCAGCGTCTGCTGCGCCTCTTCCAGAGGGCGCAGTCCTGCTGCGCCTGTTCCAGGATGAGTTCTGCCTCTGAACTCCTTTTCTGCCTTGACGTAATTAATTAGTCCATGTATTAATCAAATATTATCCGTAATATCACGCTAATTCCTGTTCGTTAATTTATTTGATTCTTTTAATTTTTATTCTTTTATTTCGTTTTCTCAAATTCTCCGTTTTAAAGGTATTTTCGACATAAATCGCTTGTTCCATTGTAATTATTGTAATTTTCATTATTGTAATTTATAATTATTGTATTTCTTTTATTGCTCGTATGTTTTCACATGTAAATGAGCATTAAATCCTACTTCGACCCAATTGTTTGTTAAACTATTTGTCAACCAACTTAGTTAATTTTCACATGTTAGGATTAATCTATTGTATGTTGCATTGCATGCATATAACCGACGATATATCGAGTACGAATAACTTCCCTAATCATTAGTAGAGGCCGCTATCGAGGCGAGCGGGATTAGGTGTTCGATCAAAAGAGCTTTCTAATACGTACCCTCACCCCTTACTCCAGATCTCCGTGAGCACCCGTGTTCATTGGCATCTACGAGAGTCATTCTAGACATAGAATGCTAAGGGTAACGATTGCTTAGTGTTCATGTCACTACTTTGTGTCTTGACATGACACGAGGTATTCGAACGGTTCCAATTTCCCATAAAAATTGGTGGCGACTCCTTACAAAATGCAAACGCTTGTCCCGTTTCTCACCAAGCGCCCCCGTGGGCGGCCCGCTGTCCACAGGACACGACACCAATTTGACTTAAACACAGACTCGACTTGAGACTGACTAACCAAAAGGTTCGACTCACGGTTGGATTTAGACCTTGATTCATTTCGGACTCGACAAAACGACACGATCCGAACCATCACAATTCGGTTCTAACCCGGACTCGGTGTGACTAAACCCGTGATTGGACTAACATAGCCCATAGGTTCGCATGAAACGTCCACAATGGCCTAGCCTGGACGTTTCTGTGGACTATCCTAGACAAAAAGGTGGACCAACATGACTCGAATCCCAAGAGGTGAGCTTGGGCGACCCAACAAGGTCGGGTTCTAGACTCTCGGGGCAAAACACGCCTAGCCTAACACGGCCAGGGCCCGGACACGACTCGACGCATTTCATGCTTGTTTAAGGTTCGAGAAATATTTTGGATTGAATTTGAAAAAAACGAAATGATCGATTTGAAAATGAGATTTGAAATGGGCAGCATGCCGGCTATAAAAGCTTATTTTGGGCCGAAAAATCTAGTCCTACTTGGGCAGCATTCCGCGTTTTTAAAACCATGCTATTTTGAAAGTAAGTTGTTCAAAAGTTCGGTTTTGAAATCGATACGGAAAATTTGAAAAGACTCGAGAAATTCATTTCGCACATTGTCATTCTCATGTTAGAAGGATGTATGCTCCTAGACATCTCTAAGTCTCGGCAAGTCTTCTACAAGAAGGTCTATGCCCTCCATCCTTTTTGGGTCTTATAGAGCAAGGGCCTTTAGGTAGAGTACCTAGAAGAGCATCCCCACCATCAAGAACCACGACGAGGCGGAGTGGAAGCAAGCAATGTGCGAGTTCCTGGCATAGTGGGACGTCGCCCCCCACACATCACAAAGAAACGCTGGGACGGCCCGGGAAAGTCCTTAAGGGTTTATTCATGAATCGTAGCACTATGAGTAATGTTTTAATTTCCAATACTTTCTTTTCAAGTTTCATCTTGGAGGAAAAGACCCTAGAAACAAAGTGCAACTAGTCCTCTTTTCCCCAGCGGAGTCGCCAAACTGTGGACAAGGCCCTCGGGAACTGCGTCCTCGGGATCCACACTAGGCATTATCGACTCGAGGTTCTTTCGAATCGAATTAAGACAAATTAGAGTCGCCACCAAGTTTTATGGGAACTTGGAACCGTTCAAGTCAACTTTAAACCTTTCATCGAAAAGCATAAAGCCAATCGACTACGAGTGATTAAAGATAAAGACTTGTACCCTATATCACTCGATTTGAATGACTCTCGTAATCCAATGGTATTTAGACAGATCCACAAACCATAGATCTTGAGTAAGGGGTGAGGGTACGTGTTAGGAAGCCCATAAGGACACCTAACCCCGCCCGTCGATAACGGCCTCTACTAAGTCAAGTATCGGATTTCAAACAAGGTCGTAGCTACTGCGATATATGATATGCAAACATCGTTTTAAAACCCTAACATGTGAAGTTTCTATGTCGATTTAGATGCAACTAAACTAACTTTGTCAAAGTTGTAATTTAGCATGTGGGTTGATTGATCTAACAACATACAAAGCAAACAAGGCTTAAGGGGAATGGGGGAGCCGTTGGGATCTACCCTATTACAACCCAGGCATTTCATGCCGACACAACGAGAATTTAAAGATACAACCCGATCTAAATACAATTGCTATATACGACACCATACACGACACATGGCCATTCGGCCTAGGAAAACGTGCACAAAGGGGTGGCCCACGGTTTACATAACTCACGGCCTTGGGTCACTCCTCGTAATGTGTGCTTTCGCTTAATCTTATCGAATTAGACATTGGGTCACACACCAAAGCATGCATTAGCATAAATCGGGCCATGTTGCTTTAAACAACATGCGATTTACTACGCTCTTACATGAATTGGAGCACAACAATCTAACCAAATAAGACTAAGGTTTTTGAAGATGTTTTGACTCGATAAAAGTAAAAAAACTTGAAAATTACAACTCGATGAACAAACTATAAATTACAAGCTACAAAACAACAAGGAACAAATGATATTAAAAAAACGAAGCAAGAACGACAAAAGGCACGGCCACCCTCACGGCCAAACCACGTCCACCCTAGTTCCTAGGTTAGGTTCATTAGTTAGATAAAATGATTGCGAAACGCGTTAGGAAACGAGTTAAAAAACAAGTTAGAAACGACGTTGATCGATTGAGAAAATGTCACGCGAATGTGTATTCTACACGGCCTAAAGGGTCCAACTAGGTCACAATATTACAAGATTAACGCTTACTCATCGAGTTTTAATAGGAAGGTGCTAATCACGCACTCCTATGCTAGCGAGAAATCGAGTGAAAAGAGAGATGCATTCAATTAGGTTATAGAATTGTTGATCAATTTTAATGCTTGTGTCGAAGCACCCTAACATGTCTAATTAGGTTATTTAATCAATCTAAAGTCGTCTAAATAAGTCATATGTTAACAATCAGAGGTCAAACTAGCATGCAACGGGTCCTAGGGTAGGTCGAATCGAACGAAACAAGCAAGGGGTCAAAAGCGAGGAACGAAGTTAGGATTCGTTTTATTAATGCCCTACCTTGAACACGAGGATATGTAAATGAGACGGGGTGTACGACCGACCGATGTGGCGGATTTCTTTCCCATCTCAAGGCAACGCGGGTGTTCGTGGTGGTACTTTAACTCATACTCGGACTAAACTAGTTTCATAGTTAATGATATTAAACGATAAACAAAACGATAAACAATAAAAAAAACAAACATAAAAGAACGAAATAAAAAGGAGAAGAGGAGGATTTGATGCACCCTTAACCTACATGTATCGTTGACACCGTCTTGGGTCGTAATCGATGGTAGATTTTATCTCGAGAGGCCGTCCTCGACGAAGGAATAAAGCAACAAACACGTTTTTTGTAAATCTGGACAGCAACTTTCAAACTGCAATTTCTCACTCGTTTCACGTTGAAAATTAGATTTAAAAGATGTTTTGAAAACTAGAAATAGAGGAGAACAAAGATCTTAAAACAATCCCTGCTTGTTTTGAATTATTGGGCACGAAAAACGAGCACAAACAGAACTGGACAGACAGGAAAAGCCGCGAAAACAGAGTGTATGACACTCTGTTTTTCGAGGGGATTCGTGTACTCTCAAGGTCAATTTGGCTCGTAAATCTTTGTCTAAGATGTAGATGGATGTTGTGTGGTTAATTAGGAACAAGAAACTCGAATTTTGATGGAGATTTGAAGGGAGAACGAATGGTATTTCGAGAGAGACACAAACTGTTTCTCAGTTTGGATGTCTCGGTTTTGTCGAGAGTTTTGAGAAGCAATTAGGGTTTTTTTTTGGAGATTAATGCTGATGAGTGAAGGTATTATGTATGGAGAACTTAGAGGAATGAATGTATGGTGAAGGGGGGTATTTATAAGGAGTTTCGAAGGGTAGAAGTAGGGCAACAAGCAGTCGGGCCTGTTTCGCATAGCTGCTGTCCATCAGCTATTCGTGGGGTTTTTAGGCTTTTTATGGGGGGTTTGCTTGGTGGTTAAGCTAAGGTAATATGGGTAGGATACTAGGGTATGGTGTAGGGTTAATGGGCACGGGTTTAAGTGGTGTTTGGAGCGGGTTTTGGGCTCGGGTTTGAGCACGCAAAACAGGGGGGGCTGCTTGTTATTTGCGGGCTGTTTATTGGGTGTTTGGGGACGGGAATTGGATGGGTTTCGTGGTGGGTTTGGGTGATGGGTTGTTGTGGGTAATGTGGAGCAAGAATTGGGTTGGTTGTGGCGGGTTTAGGTCGAGCTTTGAAGCACACAAAACGGGTTGGAGGAAGGGTCGGGCTAACACGGGTAAGGGGAAAGAGTTGGGCTGTTTTGGTCGTGATTGGGGCGAGATTTGGGACGTGGGTATGGGGGTTCTAATTGGGGTTGGATGGGTAGAGTCCTAGGTTGGTTAGTGTACTCGAGATTCGTGCCAACTCGTAAAGAAAACGGGCTCAAAAACCGAGCTATAATCGAGCTCCAAAACGTGTGGTTAAAACGAGTTTTCGATTTTCAAAATCGATTTTTCAAATCAATTAACACATTAAAATCAATGATTTTTCAAATCATATACACTCATAAAATGATTTTTCAAATCAATTATTTATTTTATTTTCAATAAAATAAACTTGAGAAAATAAATTCAAATTAAAACAATAAAATGAATTCACTTTAAAAAAACATTTAATTTAAATATCATTTAAATTAATAAAATACTCCGTCGACAACGCTCATTCTACATCGTAAAACGAACCCAAATAATGACAATGACAACTAATAAATACATGTGTCCAATCATCCTCGGATGTTTGTCGGGTTCTCTATAAATTCCAATATCGACGGATACGGGTATCTACACCATGACATCTCCTTGGCCATTATCTGCTTGGGGAATCGACATCATCGGGAAGATCACCCCCACTTGAACAGGAGGTCACTGTTTCATTTTGGTGGTGATCGACTATTTCATCAAATGGGTCGAAGCGGCATCTTACACTAGTCTCACAGCAAAAAACGTGGCAAAGTTCATACAAACCAATATCATCTGTCGATATGGTTGCCCACATGAAATCATCAGTGACAATAGATCACACTTCCAGGCTGAGACTGAACAATTACTAGCCAAGTACAAAATCAAACACCACCATTCCTCGCCATACAGACCACAAACCAATGGCGCGGTAGAGACAGCCAATAAGACTGTTGTAAAAATTCTCAAGAAAATGATCGATAATTATCGCGATTGGCCCAGTAAGATACCATTTGCCTTATGGGGTTATCACACATCAGTTAGGACGCCCACTGGGGCTAATCCTTTCTACTTAACTTACGACATGGAAGCTGTACAACCAGTTGAACTAGAGATCCCTTCCTTACGCATTCTGCTTGAAAGTCAAATTCCAGAAGCCGATTGGAAGAAAGATAAGTATGAAGAACTCATCCTCTTGGATGAACGAAGATTGCGTGCATTACATAATGTGCAAACATACCAGGCATGGATCAAATGAGCATTCAACAAAAGGGTTAAGCCTAGAAATATCAAAGAAGGAGACTTAGTCTTCAAATCAGTTAGAGCACTTCTACCTGTCGATCCATGAGGAAAGTTCAAACCCAACTGGGCCGGACCATTTTTGGTCAAATCCATACTCCCGGGGGGTGCGGTTAGGATCACAGACCTAGATGGGAACGAATTTGGTAATCCAACTAACCTTGACCAACTAAAATGATATTATGCCTACCATAGGACAGAAACGCGCCTCGCGTAACACCCACGTGCCGCTCATGCGACACGAAATAAAAACGGCCCCTGGCCCGCTGAAATAAAACTTACGTCACCTTGCTCATGCATCTTGATAATTCGTCATCCTCATATCATCAAATAAATTGAATTGTATTTTACGAGTAAGTAAAGCACATGCTCATTTTCTAGTTCGGTACAAGCTCTTGCTTAGAACAATTGTTCTTTTACATTTACTCGAACTACGCGCAAGGGTTTGATTTCATTTTTTTAATGAATACGTAGGCAATCTTTTACAGGATACAACCCATTATTTTAAATGTAAATAAAAGGACATTTGCATTTGCATTTGAAATTCGACAAGAATGATAAAAGAAAAATCACAATAGTTTCATAAATAATTAATCTTTTATTCATTTCTTCCATAAATAATAATAATACGCCACATAATATAAAATCCTAAAAAATAAATAGGCTAGGATTCTAAAAACCCCGCCATTTATTACAAATAATAATTATAATAATAAATAATACTTCGACTTAGGCTACTCTTCCATCTTTCCTTTTCCTTTGTCATTTTTATCATACTTCTTGTCTCGACCACGAGCCAGGCGCTCCTGTGCTATTTCGGACCTGATCACCAAAGGTCTCTCTCGCGGTCTAGCCTTATCGTTTTGATTAACCACCATCTCTGTGGCAGGAGCGGTCTTCGGTTTCTTCGACGGGTGAACGACTTGGAATCCGACTTCTTCCTCCCTCTCAGTCAAATACTTTTGGTTCTCCTTTGCTACCTCACGAATCTTGTAGTCAACAGGCTCGCGCTTCCTCAATTTCTCGCGCTCCTCGGGAGTAGTAGCCTTCCTCCATTGCAAGTATGAATCTGATACCCATAATGAACTAATAGAAGAATGTATGAACCACATGTTCCTCTGAGCCAACTTGAGGGCCCACTCTCTACGACTCTCGGTAGTATGTGCCAATGCAGTCTGAGGAACGGTATCAAGCCTAGGAATCTTCTGTTTAAGACCCACCTGCCTCATCAATCTCTCCGGGAAGATGCATATAATGAATTCCAAGCCAGGAATGCGAACTGACCGAGTAGGATCTAAGGATGACACTCCAGTGACTGACTTGAGATGCCACCAGGGCACAATCCATCTGATCAAAGGGCCACCTTCATTCTTCAACTTGTTCTCCCAATAGTTGCAAACCCGGATGAAGTCCACCATATAGAGCCTGGTCCTCATCGCAATCGACCGAGTATGATATCCTGGCACATTAACTAGGGGCTCGATCAACCGCAGATGCTCCATGAGCCAAACCTACCAAGAAGACGGGAGTTAATGTCCGAAAAAAAAAAAACACGAAAACAACAAAAAAAAAAACGAAAACAAAAAAAGAAGAGAAAGAAGGAAAAAGGTTGGCATTATAAAAAAAAAAGGAGAAAGAGGTTATTACCTGCAAAATGATAGGACTTCCCAAGTAAGGAAGCCCGCGGTTGGCTTTCCTATTATCCAGTCCTAGAATGATCTCTCCTAGGCACAGACACGCTGGGCTTCTGTACAGCTCCATCTGTTCAACCAAACTCAAGTAACGAGGATCTCCTCTCATTTCCTTATCAACATGCCCACGAAGGACATAACCATGCAGTAGGCAAAACCCGAATGCCCTATGCCTCGCCACGTAAGAAATAGAAGGGTCTTCCCTGTTTACGAATCGATCAATGAAATCAAGCATACTGTAGATACCCGTATCCGTCGATATTGGAATTTATAGAGAACCCGACAAACACTCGATGATGATAGGACACGTGTATTTATTAGTTGTCATTGTCATTATTTGGGTTCGTTTTACGATGTATAATGAGCGTTGTCGACGGAATATTTTATTAATTTAAATGATATTTAAATTAAAGCTTTTTTAAGGTGAATTCATTTTACTTTATTTTGAGTTTATTTTCTTAAGTTTATTTTATTGAGAATAAAATAAATATTTGATTTGAAAAATCGTTTTATGAGTATATTTGATTTGAAAAATCATTTATTTTAATGTGTTAATCGATTTGAAAAATCAAATTTGAAAATCGAAAACTCGTTTTAACCACGGGTTTTGGAGCTCGATTATAGCTCGGTTTTTGAGCCCGTTTTCTTTACGAGTTGACACGAATCTCGAGTACACTAACCAACCTAGGCCTCTACCCATCCAACCCCAGTTCTAACCCCCATACCCACGTCCCAAATCTCGCCCCAAACATACACAAAACAGCCCAACTCTTTCCCCTTACCCGCGTTAGCTCGACCCTTCCTCCAACCCGTTTTGTGTGCTTCAAAGCTCGACCCAAACCCGCCACAACCAACCCATCACTAAACCCACCACGAAACCCATCCAATTCCCGTCCCAAATACTCCAACAAACAGCCCGCAAATAACAAGCAGCCCCCCCTGTTTTGCGTGCTCAAACCCGAGTCCAAAACCCGCTCCAAACACCACTTAAACCCGTGCCCATTAACCCTACACCATACCCTAGTATCCTAACCATATTACCTTAGCTTAACCACCAAGGAAACCCCCCATACAAACCCTAAAAACCCCACGAATTAGCTGATGGGCAGCAGCTATGCGAAACAGGCCCGACTGCTTGTTGCCCTACTTCTACCCTTCGAAACTCCTTATAAATACCCCCTCTTCACCATACTTTCATTCCTCTAAGTTCTCCATATATACTACCGTCACTTACAAGCTTTAAACTCCAGAAATAAACCCTAATTGCCTCTCAAAAACCCTCGACAAAACCGACATACAAAACTGAGAATCAGTTTGTGTGTCCTCTTTGGAACCCTTCGTTCAACCCTCAAACCTCCATCAAAATTCGAGTTTCTTATTCCTAATTAACCACACAACATCCATATACATCTTAGACAAAGATTCACGAGCCAAATTGCCCTTGAGAGTACACAAATCCCCTCGAAAAATAGAGTGTCATACACTCTATTTTCGCGGTTTTTCCTGTCTGTCCAGTTCTGTTTGTGCTCGTTTTTCGTGCCCAATAACTCAGAACGAGCAGGGATTGTTTTAATATTTTTGTTCTAATCTCTTTCTAGTTTTCAAAACATCTTTTAAATCGAATTTTCACCGTGAAACGAGTGTGAAATTGCAGTTTGAAAGTTGCTGTCCTGATTTGCAAAAAACGTGTTGTTTGCTTTGTTTCTTCGTCGACGACGGCCTCTCGAGATAAAATCTACGATCGATTACAACCAAAGACGGTGTCAACGATACATGTTGGTTGAGGGTGCATCAAATCCTCCTCTTCTCCCTTTTATTTCATTCTTTTTATGTTTGTTTTTTATCGTTTCGTTTTATTTTGTTTATCGTTTGATATCGTTAACTATGAAACTAGTTTAGTCCGAGTATTAGTTAAAGTACCACCATGAACACCCGCGTTGACTTGAGATGGGAAAGAAATCCGCTACATCAGTCGGTCGTATCCCCCGTCTCATTTACATATCCTCGTGTTCAAGGTA
Source organism: Silene latifolia (assembly GCF_048544455.1). Lineage (NCBI taxonomy): Eukaryota > Viridiplantae > Streptophyta > Magnoliopsida > Caryophyllales > Caryophyllaceae > Silene > Silene latifolia. Next base: position 55,487,344 of record NC_133534.1, on the reverse strand, counting down.
GGGCATTAATAAAACGATTTCTAACTTCGTTCCTCGCTTTTGACCCCTCTCTTGTTTCGTTTAATTCGACCTGCCCAAGGACCATTCACATGTTAGTTCGACCTCTGATTGTTAACATATGACTTATTCAGACGACACTAGATCAATTTAATAACCTAATTAGACACGTTAGGTGGCTTCGACATAAGCATTAAAATCAATCAACAATTCTCTAATCTAATTGAATGCATCTCTCTTTTCACATGGTTCCTCGCTAGTATAAGAGTGCGTGATTAGCACCTTATTATTAACACTCGATGAGTTAAATTAATTAGCGAACTTAACCAAATTCGACCCTTTAGGCCGTGTAGAGCATTCGGTTTTAGGCGAAGCTTTCTGACCTATTTTATCATCGTTTTCTAATGTGCATCCCGCATCGCTTTGCAAATCTATCAAACCTAATGAATCTAACCTAGGAACTAGGGTGGACGTGGCTTTAGGCCGTGAGGGTGGCCGTGCCTTTTCTTGTTTCGTTTGTTTTATATCATTTGTTCTTTGTCGTTTCGTAGCTTGTAATTTATAGTTTGTTCATCGAGTTGTAATTTGCAAGTTTGTTTTACTTTTATCGAGTCAAAACTTGTTCAAAAACCTTAGTCTTGTTTGGTTAGATGGTTGTGCCCCAATGCATGTAAGAGCGTAGTAAATCGCATGTTGTTTAAAGCAACATGGCCCGATTTATGCTAATTCATGCTTTGGTGTGTGACCCAATGTCTAATTCGGTAAGATTAAGCGAAAGCATGCATTACGAGGAGTGACCCAAGGCTATCAGTCATGTAAGCCGTGGGCCACCCCCCTTGTGCACGTTTCCCTAGGCCGAATTGGCCGTGTAATGTGTCGTGTACGGTTTTGTGTATAGCGTTGTATTTTAGATCGAGTTGTATCTTTAATTCATCGTTGTGTCGGCATGAAATGCCTGGGTTGTAATATGGTAGATCCCAACGGCTCCCCCATTCCCCCTAAGCCTTGTTTGCTTTGTTTTGTATGTTGTTAGATCAATCAACGCACATGCTAAATTACAACTTTGACAAAGTTAGTTTATTTGCATCTAAATCGACATAGAAACTTCACATGTTAGGGTTTTGAAAACGATGTTTGCATATCATATATCGTAGTAGCTATGACCTTGTTTGAAATCCGACACTTGACTTAGTAGAGGCCGTTATTGACGGGCGGGGTTAGGTGTCCTTATGGGCTTCCTAACACGTACCCTCACCCCTTACTCAAGATCTATGGTTTGTGGATCCGTCTAAATACCATTAGATTACGAGAGTCATTCAAATCGAGTGATATAGGGTACAAGTCTTTATCTTTAATCACTCATAGTCGATTGGCTTTATGCTTTTCGATGAAAGGTGTAAAGTTGACTTGAACGGTTCCAAGTTCCCAAAAAACTTGGTGGCGACTCTAATTTGTCTTAATTCGATTCGAAAGAACCTCGAGTCGATTATGCCTAGTGTGGATCCCGCGGACGCAGCGATTCCCGAGGGCCTTGTCCACGATTTGGCGACTCACTGGGGAAAAGAGGACTAGTTACACTTTGTTTGTAGGGTCTTTTCCTCCGAGGTGAAACTTGAAAAGAAAGTATTGGAAAGTAAAACATTACTCATAGTGCTACGATTCATGCATAAACCCTTAAGGACTTTCCCGGGCCGTCCCAGCGTTTCGTTGTGATGCGTGGGGGGCGACGTCCCACTATGCCAGGAACTTGTACATTGCTTGCTTCCGCTCCTCCTCGTCGTGGTTCTTGATGGTGGGGATGCTCTTCTAGGTACTCTACCTAAAGGCCCTTGCTCTATAAGACCCAAAAAGGATGGAGGGCATAGACCTTCCTGTAGAAGACTTGCCGAGACTTAGAGATGTCTAGGAGCATACATCCTTATAACATGTGAATGACAATGTGCGAAATGATTTTCCCGAGTCTTTTCAAAATTTTCCATATCAATTTCAAAACCGAATTTTTGAACAACTTACTTTCAAAATAGCATGGTTTTAAAAACGCGGAATGCTGCCCAAATAGGACTAGATTTTTCGGCCCAAAATAAGCTTTTATAGCCGGCATGCTGCCCATTTCAAATCTCATTTTCAAATCAATTATTCGTTTTTTCAAATTCAATCCAAAATGTTTCTCGAACCTCAACCAAGCATGAAATGCGTCGAGTCGTGTCCGGGTCCTGGCCGTGTTAGGCCAGGCGTGTTTCGTTCTAAGAGTCTAGAACACGACCTTGTTGGGTCACCCAAGCTCACCTCTTGGGCTTTGAGTCATGTGGGTCGACCAATTGGTCTAGGATAGTCCACAGAAACGCCCAAGCTAGGCCCTTTAGGGCGTTTCACTCGAACCTAAGGACTATGTTAGTCCAGTCACGGGTTTAGTCACATCGAGTCCAGTTTAGAATCGTGCTATGACAGCTTGAGTCATGTCGTCTTGTCGAGTCTGAAATGAATCGAGGTCTAAATCCAACCGTGAGTCGAACCTTTTGGTTAATCAGTCTTAAGTCGAGTCCTGACTTGAGTCAAGTTGGTGTCGTGTCCTTAAGTGTGCAGGGGCTCTTAGTTTTAAATATTGACTCGGTTCGGGGTTTTCTTGTAGAAAGGCCGCCAAAAACCCGACGTCAAGCAATGGAAGATGCTGTTAACAAACTCACTGAGGCCGTGAACCTCATGATGACCAGAATGGATGCAATTGAATCTAAGCTGGGTGAAGATTCCTCTTCATCTAACCCACCTCTGACTGATCTGGAGAAACGGTTCAAATTCATTGAAGACCGTCTGAAGGTCTCCCAGGGGAAGAACATCCACTACGAAAATGCTAGGGCTTATGCCCCAGTTCAGGATAAGTTGCCCACAAACATGGTACTCACTGATATCCCAAAGTTTAAGGGCACAGAAGATCCAGTCCACCATGTTAAGGCCTATAAGGGGTATTTAGCACTGAAGGGAGTACCTGCTGACACGCTCTCTGAAATTTTCGCCCAATCTCTGGATGAACACCCGAAGGCGTGGTTCTACAATCTGGACCTTAAGAACTTCCCCACTTTCGAAGATATTACGGTGGAGTTCTGTAAGTACTATGCTGACAATGTCGAGATTCAAACCAACATAAGAACATTGGAGGTAATGACACAGAAGGAAAAAGAGGGCTTTACTGAATTCCTCGCAAGATGGCGCGCTGAAAGCGTGAAGTTAGCCAAGAAGCCTGATGAAGTTGAAATGGTAGATAAGTTCGTAAAGAATCTACGACCTGTTTACCGGAATGCTCTGAAATACCAGAATTTTGGCTCTTTCAAAGAATTGATAAGAATCGGGATAAAGGTAGAAGATGACGTCATAATGGCAGAGGCTGAAAAGCCGAAAGGGTACCAAGGGGCCTCATCATCTAAGGGCAAAGCCCCAGCAACGACCCATATTTATGAAGCCATCAATCTCTTAGAAGGGCAATCGAAGAAGTCGCAGTGCCAAACACCTAGGGCATTCACCGATATCAGATGCACTTATACATACGCTCTCCAAAGGCTCATAGCCCAAGGAAAGCTGAAGCCTATTGGTCCAACTCCGGACCCTCCCGCTGATCAACAAGGTAAATGGCATAAACCAAATGCCTATTATGCCTTTCATCAAGGGAAAGGCCATGATACTGAAAGGTGCTATCGACTGAATCACGAAATCCAAGACATGATTGAGAATGGAACACTCCCAATCCCAACTGTTAAACCCAATAACATCACCAATCCATTTGGCGATCACGCCAACTTTGTTTCTGTCGAAGACAATGTCGATTATTCCCATCTTATCCGCCCATGTCACTTAAAAGGGGTGTTTATCGGGAAAATATTTGTGGATTGCTTTGAATTCTTGCCAAACCCGAAGAATGAAATTCAAGTCAGGAGTCTTGCTCTAGAATGTACTCCTCTCATTAACGAAGTTAATAAAAGACAATTCGATTCACCAACCTTCATCACTGGCGTAGATCCTCAGAGGACTACCTCGGGATGGAGGCAGACCATCAAAGGGATCAAGGATCGAGCCGAGCATCTAAGGCGAATTTGAACAAGAGAAAGCTCGTGACCAGATTTGAAATTATGAGTCGGGATCTGTTTTCTTATTTTAGTCGAGTCGAGTCTAGGACTTTCTTTTCCTGAAGTTGAGTCGTTTGTTCCATGATGACCTAGGATGTGTTCTAGGAATCGTTCCTCCGAGTCTGTTAAGCATTTGTCATTCCAATAAAAGTTGCAGTTTCGTTTCCAAATATGTCTTGTTTCCAATCCTCAATCATTCCGAAAGCATGATAAAATGCACAACACACTCAAAGGCATCCCTGGGGTAGAAATATGTCCCGTTTCAAAATATAAGGTACACTAGGATTCCGTGTTTGATTCCTTTACCTATTCCATGTCTGGCGGTAGAAAACCTCCATCAGAACCAGTGCTTTTGACAAGCTTTTAGATGATTCTAGGACGAACCTGGACTAGCTCCTTGTTTTCCATATCGATGACGGAAGGCAAGCCTTTTTCCCACAGAATCATCCCCTCTCGAAGAGAGAAGATATCAACCCGTTCTAACAAGGAATTGTTAGTTCCTACCCAAATTAGTTTGCGAAGCCTAGTTTTCAAGGTGTATCCATTTATGACTAAGAGAATGAATAGAAGATCATTTTCAAAGAGAGAAAAAAGATGAAAAAGAATGAAAAATGAGAAAAAGAGAAAAATTGGAAAAATGAAAAAAAAAATGAAAAAAAAGAAAAAAAAAAGATGAAAGAAAAAGAAAAAAGGAAAAAAGATGTTGAAGTTAATGCGGAATGCTTTTTGGTTGAATGTCGAAGTTACGGAAGCCAGAAGTCAAGTCAAGTACCCATAGTTGAGGTTCAATGGGCGAAGCCCAAAAGCGTAAGTAGTGACCTCTTTACCCTCTAAGTCCTTCCTGAGACAGTTACAAGGGGATAGTCAGGAATTTTGAGAATAATTCCGCTTGTGCTGTTACACCCAGCCTTTAGGGTCCAGATATGGAGATTTGAACCAACATTGTTTTCCAACCCATTTGCACTCGGATTTCGTCAAAACCGAGACACCTTTCCAAGCACGATGTAAGCCATAACCCTTTAGCCTTAGCACCACAAAACGAACCTTCAGAATGATGGTTTACCTTGCGAACCTTTTTTTTTTTACCAAGCTCCACATCCCAAAGAATCACAACCTTTTGTACCAACCCTAGACACGGGATACAACGGTACCTTACAGGCTAGAATGGGATACGACATGATACCTTAGGTGAAACCTTCGAGTGTGTACACACAATCAAAATGCCACGTTTATGCACCATGATCGAACTACGTCAGATTTGATTTCGCTCCACGCGAATACGTAGGCAGTCCTTCTGAATAAGGGATTCAATCCACTCATCAACCAAGTTGTCGTCTTGTCGGTTTATTACGGGTCTTAACCAAGTCCAAATGAAGCCACCTTTGTTTGGGTCGGTCTTAGCACTCGATGTAGACTAGGATAAGGATATAGGTTCGGATGAATAGTATCAAGTCTCAGAATGAGCTTTATCTAACGGTGTAGACAAAGATGTTGAGTCGCATAGATATGGGTTTGTGTTGGGAACAGAAAATATGAAAAACCCGCTGAAAAGAAAGAAGGCGTGGAAGAAAAATAGTAAAAGCCCGCTGAAAAGAAAGAAGGCGGTGGCAAGAAATGATGAAAACTCGCTGAAAAGAAAGGAGGCGAGGAGAAGAGTGACAGAATGTTCCCAACAAGAGTTATGTGTGATGTCTAAGTGTTCTCATAAAATCAGTCTGTGTTTAGTGTCTGGGCGAAGCCAACGTTGATGCTCCGTGAGTTTAATCCACCTTGTCAATGCCAATTGATCTTGATTCCCATGTGCCCTTGGGAGCACGCTCATGCCATACGATATCTCTGTCTCAAGTCCGATGGCCTTGTGATTACCATGTGCCCTTGGGAGCACGTCCATGCCATACGATATCCCTGTCTCAAGTCCGATGGCCTTGTGATTCCCATTTGCCATCTTTTGGCGCCAGAATGGCCAATTTACATTTCTACCCCCAACAAGTCAAAAATTGAATTTAAACTCGTGCACACTTACGATTTTATTTTCCTTTTTTGTTTTACGGTAGCGGGCTACGCCCACGTTTGTTTACTGGTCATACAGAGTGTCTGAGTCGTATTTCCTGCTCACCCGTCAAGGTTCGATTTCAAAATGCCAAAGATTTCAGAATTCCGAAATTTCAAAAACTTTTTGCGAATTATGGGATAGATGATCCAAGTAGTGGTACATTTCAAGTCAAGGTTAGAATCTCAAAGTTCAAAATCAAATTTTGGGTCGACGACCCAACATCCAAGTGATTCATTTCAAATTCAAAATTTGGGTCGATAGCCCAATTATTCAAAATTTTCAACATGTTCAAATTTCGGGTCGATGACCCAGTCTTTCAAACTCAAATTTCGGGTCGATGGCCCAATATTCCAAGTGATGTCAAATTCAAAATTCGGGTCGATGACCCAATTATTCAAAATTTTCAAATTCAATTTTCGGGTCGATGACCCAATCTTTCAAATAATCCAATTTTAAGATCGATGATCCAAATGTGCTTATGTGATGATTATTGCTAGTACGTTTTTGTGTTTCAAATGTAGCAGGATATGCTTCAACTGGGGGCTCTAAAGTCTTCGACTTTAGAGCCATTGCAAACTAGGGGCTCTGAAGCCGTTGGCTTCAGAGACCATTATCAGGATGTAAAGGATGACATCCACCAAGAATTCAATTCAATACAAGAGTATGAAATGGAAGAATTCCGTAGCTGAAAGCAAATGATGAAAGCGGCGGCAACCTCCTTGGAAAGTCCCGTCCCATTCGGACAAGCGCCAGCAGATGATAAATTTTGGGCAAATGTCAACATATGATGAATTTTGGACATACGCCAGCAGATGATAAACTTTGGGCATGTGTCAGCAGTTGCCGAACTACGACGCGGGTTTGATTCCGTCAGAAACGGATACGTAGGCGCCTAAGGATAAGGCTCAATCCACCATATATGCAATTTTATGGGTCGACGACCAACGATGACAATTTGACGCAACAGAAGCAAGAGTTAATCCTCGACGAAGTTTCAGGTATGATCTCTTCTTATGGCTGGCGAGCTTATATACGCAAGTCTAATGGACTATAAACGACCCGCAGAATCCTCAGGTCGAAAGGGACTTGGGGTATACTTTGACTTTCGCCTTGTCCAAGCCTCAGTCAAAGTGGGGGCTCTGTAGATACCCGTATCCGTCGATATTGGAATTTATAGAGAACCCGACAAACACCCGATGATGATAGGACACATGTATTTATTAGTTGTCATTGTCATTATTTGGGTTCGTTTTACGATGTAGAATGAGCGTTGTCGACGGAGTATTTTATTAATTTAAATGATATTTAAATTAAAGCTTTTTTAAGGTGAATTCATTTTACTTTATTTTGAGTTTATTTTCTCAAGTTTATTTTATTGAAAATAAAATAAATATTTGATTTGAAAAATCATTTTATGAGTATATTTGATTTGAAAAATCATTTATTTTAATGTGTTAATCGATTTGAAAAATCGAATTTGAAAATCGAAAACTCGTTTTAACTACGCGTTTTGGAGCTCGATTATAGCTCGGTTTTTGAGCCCGTTTTCTTTACGAGTTGGCACGAATCTAGAGTACACTAACCAACCTAGGCCTTTACCCATCCAACTCCAGTTCGAACCCCCATACCCACGTCCCAAATCTCGCCCCAAATCTCGCCCCAAACATACACAAAACAGCCCAACTCTTTCCCCTTACCCGCGTTAGCTCGACCCTTCCTCCAACCCGTTCTGTGTGCTTCAAAGCTCGACCCAATCCCGCCACAACCAACCCAATTCCTGCCCCTCATTACCCACAAACAACCCATAACTAAACCCACCACGAAACCCATCCAATTCCCGTCCCAAATACTCCAACAAACAGCCCGCAAATAACAAGCAGCCCCCCTGTTTTGCGTGCTCAAACCCGAGTCCAAAACCCGCTCCAAACACCACTTAAACCCGTGCCCATTAACCCTACACCATACCCTAGTATCCTACCCATATTACCTTAGCTTAACCACCAAGCAAACCCCCCATACAAACCCTAAAAACCCCACGAATTAGCTGATGGGCAGCAGCTATGCGAAACAGGCCCGACTGCTTATTGCCCTACTTCTACCCTTCGAAACTCCTTATAAATACCTCCTCTTCACCATACTTGCATTCCTCTAAGTTCTCCATACATACTACCATCACTTACAAGCTTTAAACTCCAGAAATAAACCCTAATTGCCTCTCAAAAACCCTCGACAAAACCGACATACAAAACTGAGAATCAGTTTGTGTGTCCTCTTTGGAACCCTTCGTTCAACCCTCAAACCTCCATCAAAATTCGAGTTTCTTATTCCTAATTAACCACACAACATCCATCTACATCTTAGACAAAGATTCACGAGCCAAATTGCCCTTGAGAGTACACGAATCCCCTCGAAAAACAGAGTGTCATACACTCTATTTTCGCGGTTTTTCCTGTCTGTCCAGTTCTGTTTGTGCTCGTTTTTTGTGCCCAATAACTCAGAAAGAGCAGGGATTGTTTTAAGATTTTTGTTCTACTCTATTTCTAGTTTTCAAAACATCTTTTAAATCGAATTTTCACCGTGAAATGAGTGAGAAATTGCAGTTTGAAAGTTGCTATCCAGATTTGCAAAAAACGTGTTGTTTGCTTTGTTTCTTCGTCGACGACGGCCTCTCGAGATAAAATCTACGATCAATTACGACCCAAGACGGTGTTAACGATACATGTTGGTTGAGGGTGCATCAAATCCTCCTCTTCTCCCTTTTATTTCATTCTTTTTATGTTTGTTTTTTATCGTTTCATTTTATTTTGTTTATCGTTTGATATCGTTAACTATGAAACTAGTTTAGTCCGAGTATGAGTTAAAGTACCACCATGAACATCCGCGTTGACTTGAGATGGGAAAGAAATCCGCTACATCAGTCGGTCGTATCCCCTGTCTCATTTACATATCCTCGTGTTCAAGGTAGGGCATTAATAAAACGATTTCTAACTTCGTTCCTCGCTTTTGACCCCTCTCTTGTTTCGTTTAATTCGACCTGCCCAAGGACCATTCACATGTTAGTCGACCTCTGATTGTTAACATATGACTTATTCAGACGACACTAGATTAATTTAATAACCTAATTAGACACGTTAGGTGGCTTCGACATAAGCATTAAAATCGATCAACAATTCTCTAATCTAATTGAATGCATCTCTCTTTTCACATGGTTCCTCGCTAGTATAAGAGTGCGTGATTAGCACCTTCTTATTAACACTCGATGAGTTAAATTAATTAGCGAACTTGACCTAATTAGACCCTTTAGGCCGTGTAGAGCATTCGGTTTTAGGCGAAGCTTTCTGACCTATTTTATCATCGTTTTCTAATGTGCATCCCGCATCGCTTTGCAAATCTATCTAACCTAATGAATCTAACCTAGGAACTAGGGTGGACGTGGCTTTAGGCCGTGAGGGTGGCCGTGCCTTTTCTTGTTTCGTTTGTTTTATATCATTTGTTCTTTGTCGTTTCGTAGCTTGTAATTTATAGTTTGTTCATCGAGTTATAATTTGCAAGTTTGTTTTACTTTTATCGAGTCAAAACTTGTTCAAAAACCTTAGTCTTGTTTGGTTATATGGTTGTGCCCCAATGCATGTAAGAGCGTAGTAAATCGCATGTTGTTTAAAGCAACATGGCCCGATTTATGCTAATGCATGCTTTGGTGTGTGACCCAATGTCTAATTCGGTAAGATTAAGCGAAAGCACGCATTACGAGGAGTGACCCAAGGCCGTGAGTCATGTAAGCCGTGGGCCACCCCCCTTGTGCACATTTCCCTAGGCCGAATTGGCCGTGTAATGTGTCGTGTACGGTTTTGTGTATAGCGTTGTATTTTAGATCGAGTTGTATCTTTAATTCATCGTTGTGTCGGCATGAAATGCCTGGGTTGTAATAGGGTAGATCCCAACGGCTCCCCCATTCCCCCTAAGCCTTGTTTGCTTTGTTTTGTATGTTGTTAGATCAATCAACCCACATGCTAAATTAAAACTTTGACAAAGTTAGTTTATTTGCATCTAAATCGACATAGAAACTTCACATGTTAGGGTTTTGAAAACGATGTTTGCATATCATATATCGTAGTAGCTATGACCTTGTTTGAAATCCGACACTTGACTTAGTAGAGGCCGTTATTGACGGGCGGGGTTAGGTGTCCTTATGGGCTTCCTAACACGTACCCTCACCCCTTACTCAAGATCTATGGTTTGTAGATCCGTCTAAATACCATTGGATTACGAGAGTCATTCAAATCGAGTGATATAGGGTACAAGTCTTTATCTTTAATCACTCATAGTCGATTGGCTTTATGCTTTTCGATGAAAGGTGTAAAGTTGACTTGAACGGTTCCAAGTTCCCAAAAAACTTGGTGGCGACTCTAATTTGTCTTAATTCGATTAGAAAGAACCTCGAGTCGGTTATGCCTAGTGTGGATCCCGCGGACGCAGTTCCCGAGGGCCTTGTCCACACATACGGACTCCTTTTGAGGTCACAAGACGGTCAACCTCAGCTTTAGTCAGTCCAAGCAAATCTCTAAACTTGCTTTTATACCCTTGAGAGCTAGAGTGTATAGCAGGCGCATGTTCCGGATCCCATCCTCCAATTGCTGCAATTTCCTCAGGAAAAGGACAGATATCACCTCCAGGGAAGGCAAATACATGGAAATTAGAGTCCCAATATTCGAGACAAGCATCCAAGAAAGGGTTCACAACCTTCACCAATTTGAGACTCAAAATCGACCCCAAATTGAAAGCATCCATATCATGCTTTTCAACGTTTGTAAATTCATTTGTCCACTCCTTGAGACGGTTTTCATAGGCATCCATGATTTGTAAATCTTTCTATGTAAATAGGAGAATTTTATGTAATAGACGAAAGAAAGATGAGCGAATTATGTGAATAAAAGCTTTCTCGGTGTCTATATTTATACTCAAAGCTGTTTCCTAATTTCCGTCAGAACTGAAGACATGGGGAAATGGCGCAGCACTTGCTGCGCCTCTTCGAAGGATCGCAGCTCGTGCTGCGCCTCTTCCCCAGGCTGATTCCTTGATTTTCAGCTCTGGATATTTCCTAATTTATTTTTCCTATAATTTCCTATTCCTATAGGTTATTATTTTGGTAATTCCGTCAAATTACCATATTTTATGTTTCTTAATTTTTCGGGAACGCTTTTCGAGACGAAATCGACATTTTCGCCAAATAAGCACACTTACCCATTTCATTTTGTTTTCTTTTTTGGGGGAATCATTTCACTCCTCGTTTCACATTTCATTTCAAACTTACACATTTCTTTTTTACGTTTTTTTAGGGGGTAGCCCTCTCTACCGTCCGGTAATTTTTGGTCATTTTTTTGGTGTTTTCGTCATTTCTGCTCATTTCTAGGCAATTTTTCGCATTTTCAGGTCTTTTCCTCATTTTGCGCTAATTTACGCCTTATATATATTATGTGTTTACGTGTGATTCTATGTAAATTTCGGCAGCATGACGGCATAAACCGTCATCTACCACACCTGTTCTAAGCTAACATGCAGGAACAAACAAACAACCCAGTAGCAAAGACACTCAGGCCATCATATAATCAATCAAAATGTTATATGTAGATCAAACTGGGGGCTCTTGCCTAAAACAAGTCCAAAAGTCCAAAATGAAGTCCTAAATGTACAAAATGTATACAACACAGCCGACGACAACACAAGAAAAGACAACTACTCCTGGTCACTACCTCGCTCGGTGACCCTAGCCTCGAGAGCAGCAATCTCGGCGTCCTTGATCTCCAACTCCCTCAACAGGCGAGCCGTCTCCTCCTGGGACTGCGCCAGCTCACGCTTCAGGTCGCGCTCTCTCTGCAAATGACAAAGAAATGCCTCATTTCGATCATTTCAAACAAAATGCGGAAAATTACAACAGAAATCAAAGTGAATGAGAAGTTCATACCTGTCGTCCTCGGCCACAAGCAAATGCCTCGATGGCTGTAGCCCGTAGCCGGTTAGCCACCCGCCACAGTGCCACATATCGAGACGACGCCACCTGTATTTCAATAAACGAAATTTTTTTCAATTAATGGACAAATGTATTCTTATACAACAGCAAAAGCTAACTGAATCGGAGGCTTACCCTCCTAATCAAATGTTGTCACTCCTCCAGGCCAGCATCTGTCACCGCCTCACCGAAGTCACGGAGGTCGAAGATCGTCGTCATCCCCGCCGCGTCAGTGTACTCAAGGGTCTTGGGGTACGCTGGGGGCTCGACGCCCGCCTCCTCAACCTCCTGCAAAGTTCAAAAGAAGTCTTTATTTGATGATCATTCATCATTTTGTCAAGTAAATTCGAAAAAGGAAAATGAAACACTTACCACGACCGGCCAGTACGCCAGCCTCTGGCGAACAAACAGAGAGTCCTTCTCACCAGGAAGGAGAAGAGCGTCGCCACCAACGTCTGCCAAGTCAGCCTCCCTCTCAGCGTCAGAAGGCTCCCTAAACATCGTCCAAGGAGGATCGATGGGAACCGTAAAAGCATCACGAGAGCACTGACGAGTCAAGCGCTCGCCCAGATACCACACTGGACCCATGGACGTCCTCAGCAGCTACCGACTTGAGCTCCTAGGTCGAAGGACCTCACCAACGAAAGGAGGGGCATCGGGGTAGTCTACCCAAGGCCTGGGCACCCACTAAGACAAGCAAACAAGGAGTCATTCTTATGATCGCTTCTAAGAAATAATGAATAATAAAAAATACTTACATCACTCAGCTTCAGGGCATTCACGCCCCGTCGACAGACGCCGTAAGAAGAACGCTGGCTCTTCTTACGACACATCACCCAGTCCCGCACAACTAGGTAAGCCCTCGGCTCAGGCTCCGTCCTCTTGGGCGCGAAGCCCGGAAAGTAGGAGTACACAAACGCCTGCAAGGAAAGACAATCGATGATGATCTTTCACGATTCGATAAAAAGAAGAAGCAATGATTTTCATGATACAAAATGAAGGTTCATACCTCCAAAAACAGTCCAGGGCCGACGGTAGCAGGAGAAGTCCCCTTCTCCAATATCTCAGGATGAACCATGGCCCTCATATAGCACGTGAGGAACGCAAAGCCATGAGTGACCCAGTCCCAATGACCTAGGTCACTCAGGTCAGAAAGGAAGGAAAGAAGCTTCGTCGACAGGCTCTCCCCCTTGTCTCCAAGGTAGAGTGAAGACAAGAACCACCAGAGCCACATGCGGGCTCCCTGCTCCGCAGTACAAGTAGGAGGAGCTACCTCCCTCCCGTCCATCGTCACCAACGACGGGGTCCTACCCGCAAAGTAATCCCTGACGTAAGTGCTCGGCACTAACCCGGGAACCGCAGTAACGCTCGCCGCCAGGTTCTAACCAATCAGCCTCCTGGCCTTAGTCGAGTCCACCCTCATGGCCATCGACGGCCACACCACAGCCTCCTCTCCACATGGCAGAGCAGAAATCAAGCCGTAATCCTCCAAAGTGACACCGACCTCACCAAATGGCATGTGAAAGGTCGAGGTCGTGTCCCAATACCGATTGAGGAAGACTCGAATCAGGCAAAGGTTAGCTTGAAGCTTCCTTTCCTTGATCTCCCTCCACGTTCCCACCAAGGCTCGGAAAGCTCCAAGCTCGATGATGGCCCGCTCCTCCTCCGACAGTCTCCCGTAGGCCTCCATCATCGTCGTGTAACCAGAGAAGGACCTCAAGTTCCCGGCATCCTGTATCGATTCAACGCAAAGCTATATTTAGCTCAAAGCGAAAGAGAAATGCAACGGCAAATGAATAAAAGAAGACGATGAGAGAATGACAAGTTCGAGACTTACCAAACTCTTCACTGTCCTGTAAGACAGGTGACTCTCCGCTACCCAAATGAGATGGTGACCATCCCATTTCTCAGCCCACTTAGGAGCCCTCGCTAGCTGGCGACCACCTCGTCCGACGTTGGCCCGCCTCGGGATCCCCTCCTCAGAAGCCTCCTCCTCAAAGACCTCCTCGAACACCTCCTCAAAAGAAAGAGAAGGGTCGAAGTCAGTGTCCACGTCCATAGGAGCCCTCCCTGACGTAGAAGCCATGTCATCTGCAAAATTAGAGCAAACTAGGCCGCGTCAAATGACGGCGAGCCTCGGTCAAAAGCTCCGAATATAGCATTTTCTCGCCATCTTTGGCCATTTCTTTCGAAACTCGGCTGCTCATGTGGTAAACAGGGTCAAGTCAAGTCTCAGTTCGAGCCTAGTAACGGGTTTGAGTCGAAATTTCTGCAGTATTTTGCTATAACGGCGATTATGCCCTAGAAAATTGTCCTGACAAGGCCGTCACAAATCAAAAAACCGATATGGTAGGAAGTTTACACATCACACAAGGATCCCAAATACCAAATTTCATCACAAATGGGCAATCCTAAGGCCATTTTCGAAGCAATTTACGAAACAGCTGAGAAACCGTCTCACTACTCAAATGCTCAATACTCAATGAAAATTAAAAAAGAACACATGGTTATGTTCCTTATATTAACATTTATCCATTTCTAATATCAATTTCACAAGGCAAATTCATTTGGGGGAAATGCCCCAAATTTTCGAATTAACTGGGTTGAAAACCCTAATTTTTTCGATCCAAATTAAGCAAATACGGATGTTAAAGCAAGAATGAGTCACATACCTCGATTATTCATGATAAATGCAAGGTTTTGATCTAGTTTTGGCGGAATGTCGTTGGAATTTGAGAGAGTTTAAGAGGAATTTGTGTTTTGATATAATGACATAACACGGGTTCTGTCGAGTTTTTACTCAGACAGGGACGAACCCAAGAAAGGACGCAGCAGGTGCTGCGCCGCTTTTAAGAATCACAGCTCTTACTGCGCCTTTTCCTCAGTTTCCCTCCAATTCTATTTTCAAAAGTTCGTTACAAATTATTTATTCGTGGGCCCATCTTTGGTGTGCCTCTTCTCCAACGCCATATATCGTATATTTGGTCCGTTTGATATTTATTCTTTCTCCGGACCCGCATCTTCGAGCAGACTGTGAATTGTCGCAGTACTTTACCTTGGAGCAGACTGTGAATTGTCGCAGTACTTTATTAAGGCTTTGCTTGCAACAACGAGCAGGTTTTCTCCGATGGTGTTTCGACACACCTCAATTATTTTCCCAGCGAGAGTTCATGACAGCCGATGGTACTTCTCGAGATATGGAGTTCGCTTGAGACCGACGCGAGCAGATTCCCCCCAGCAGTTTCTACCGGCGTCCTACTGCCCCTCAATATTACGTTTTATTTTTTCCTCGGAGTTCGACAAAGGAAGAAGTCTCAGGTATGGTTTCTTCTTATGGTTGGCGTGAAGGAAATGTAGATTCATATACATATTAACATACTCAAATATGTCTAAATTAATTTGTCATAAAATTAAAACGGATTTTATGCATGCAAACAAATAATATAATAGAAGAGAAATCATGTCCTTACATTGTTGATTTCGGATTTAAGGGCACAAAAAAGATCACCTTTCTCTTTTGATCTTGAGCTTTTCCTTATGGATGAATAAGATCTAAGTGTAAGATCTCTCCCTAAGCTTTATACCCAAGGCTCCTCTTAATTTAATTAATATTACAAATACTAGTATAATATTAATCAAGTAGAAAATTGAACCCAAAAATTTTTAACACTTTGAATATTTCGGTTTTTAGAGAGAAAGAGAGGAGGATTTTTATTCTCTCTAAAATTGTATTTTGGATGATAGAATGGAATGAATGAATAATACACTACACTTAGTATATTATTAGGTAAAATTATGGAAAAACAATGATAGCATTTGCCTTCTCAAAACCGTGTAAGAGGAGGGGCTTTAGGAGAGCCAATGCATGGAGAAATTGTTCTTCACAAGGAACAATAGGCTTGCATGGCTAGGCTTGCTTTTAATCATTGTGTTTTCCACTAATTACAATCAACATATAATTAGCTTAAATCCCTCTAATTTTCGGCCCACTCTATAATATGGATTCCATATTATTTTTGTCAATTGTCAATATGTCACATGTCATATGTGACATAAATTTGTTATGTATTTTTAACATATTAAAAATCAACGTATTATCAAAAATACGTCACATACAAAAATCGACTTAGTAATTTTATAATTACTTGTGCCAAAATATTTTACCATTTATAAATTATAACTGATTGTATTTATAACAATTCATCCAATTTAATTGTTACATTAAACAATTATTTCATCCGACTAATGATACAATTCAATTACTCAGACCGTATCTTATTTAATCACATTTCAATATGATACGTAAATTTTACTTCCAAAATCGTCCGTCAATTTTCAAGTAATTTAATTAACTCGCAACGTTATACGATTAATTAAATAATCAATTAAGAGTGTTGCCCTTTAGGTATGACCTAGGGGGTCAACTGATCACCACCGTCACACGACAGTAATGTCAAACTCTAGTCAGCCAATCATTACCGATATATGTTGACCAGTTGACAGTAACAATATTACTTCCCAATTGTATTCATTTTAACGAGACTTAAACATGTGATCATCATGATCATCAGTCGTGATCGCATTATGGTCGGAGGACACATATTCCAACAATCTCCCACTTGTCCTCGACAAGTGTGCGTCACCAATTCTCTTGTCCTATTACTATCTCCCACTCAATGCAAGGTGTCTTTCAGGTCGTACTTGCAAGTGATCATATCGAGAGTGGTTTCCTCGATCTGGAGAATAACTGATTGACCGGATTTATCCACTCTGGATGCCTTCCGAGCGTGGCCACGCATTTCCAGTTCATTACTCCTCGAGTGGCCCTCAGATATTGTTATAACCCTGACTAGGGGTGGACAATTCCTATTGCACTCAATCCCTTCGACTAGCCACAACCATCATAACCCAAAATATGCCCATTTGACCCCATTTACGAAGGTCGTAGTAACACAAATCAAAGTTAATCTGAAACTGTGCCATCTTAGGTGAACAGCCTTTAGTCAAAAGAATCGACTCATTTTGAATACTATAATAGCTCTCGCCACGACCAGGCTAAATAAATTTGCCAGAACTCTATAAGCGGTCATTAGGCCCAACAAAAAGTTCCTAACAGTCTGCCTATGTGATCAACTATTCATCTCTCATGACTCTATGGCACTTGAACTTGCCATCAATTGCATCACACTCTAGTCACTTCGAGACGTCACCTCATATAAGTAACTATGGGCAAAAACAATGTTAATCCATGTTCACTTTAACGGGGTTCAATTGTCTCTACAACCCGTTTGGATATAACAATGTACAAGGTGAGTTAACAATAACTCAAACGACAAATGTCAACATTGAAGGAAATGTAGATCTATATACATACTAACATATTCATATATGTTTTAATTTAATTTGTCATAAAATTAATTAGTGATCTTATGCATGCAAACTTTAATTTAAGAAGATAAGAAAACATTTTCTCACCATAAAACGGATCATAAAGGGCACAAGTGGAGAACTCCTTCCTCCACTTGATCTTGAGCTTTCCATATGTTAGGATGATCCTCCAAGCACTCAAAGTAGAATGCCTCCAATTAGTTGCACCCAAGACTAATCCCATAATCCTTACACTATTATTAACTAGATAATAATATAAGTAACCTTAAAATTATTCTAATATTTTTATGATTACTACATTGTAATCTTGAGAATATATTAGAAATATAGAACAAATTTCCATAAAAACAATTTTATGAATTTAGAGAGAAGTTGGAGTATTTTCCTTTCAAAAACATGTGAAAAAGAAAAACACTACTCTTACAAAATGAGAGAGGGTTGGACGGTTCATCAATAGAGCATGGGAAGTGCAATTTTTGATGTTATTTATGCCCAATAGCTTTTGGCATAGATTAGAGAAAAATATGGAAAAGACAAAAGCCAATCAAAAACAACGGCTTGTCTCATGTGTGTCTAATTGTGTCTAGTGCACACAATTCAAGGCACATTTTACACGGTCCAAAATGACCCATTTACGGGTCCATTTTGGTTCTTATATTTGTCGCACAAATACGTGTAATTTTATTTTAAACATCGTCTCATGTTTTAAATAATTCCCAATTAATTTATTCTAACATCACTCCGCAAATATACGTGTACAATCTGCACATATATTTTACGTACCAATATTAATCACATTAATCGATTAGTACAAATTTAATAATTAACCGCTTAATTATTAATTCCTGTCTCAAATAATTCATTATTCAATTATCGCATAATAAAATAATAATTTCCGTGCCTAGAGTTCAAAACTCGAACTTTCTCTAAATAATTTGTTCGACTACCTTTTAGTCAATTTTAAGGAATTAATTAACTCGTATTGACATACAATTAATTAATCTTTTCTATTATGGGAATCGTCCTTTAGGTGTGACCTCAAGGGATCAACTGACCACCACCGTCAAACGACAGTAATGTCAAACTCTAGTCAGCCAATCATTACCGATAAATGTTGGTCAGTTGACTATATATAATAGAATCATCCCAAGCGTATTCTTGTAATGAGATTTAACAATGATATTTAAATCATGTGATCGCACTATTGTTGAGGACACATTTCCCAACAATCTCCCACTTGTCCTCGACAAGTGTGCGTCACCAATTCTCTTGTCCTATTACTATCTCCCACTCAATGCAAGGTGTCTTTCAGGTCGTACTTGCAAGTGATCATATCGAGAGTGGTTTCCTCGATCTGGAGAATAACTGATTGACCGGATTTATCTATCATAGATACCTTCCGAGCGTGGCCACGCATTTCCAGTTCATTACTCCTCGAGTGGCCCTGAGATATTGTTTTAACCCTGACAAGGGGGTGGACAATTCCCATCGCACTTATTCCCTTCGACTAGCCACAGCCATCATAACCCAAAATATGCCCATTTGACCCCATTTACGAAGGTCGTAGTAACACAAATCAAAGTTAATCTGAAACTGTGCCATCTTAGGTGAACAGTCTTTAGTCAAAAGAATCGACTCATTAGAATACTATAGTAGCTCTCGCCACGACCAGGCTTTATAAATTTGCCAGAACTCTATAAGCGGTCACTGCCCGATAAAATGTTCCTAACAGTCTGCCTATGTGATTGACTAGTCATCTCACATGACTCTATGGCACTTGAACTCGCCATCAATCGCATCACACTCTAGTCACTTCGAGACGTCACCTCATTTAAGTGACTATGGGCGAATACAATGCTAATCCGTGTTCACTTTAACGGGGTTCAATTGTCTTTACAACCCGTTTGGATGTAACAAAGTATAATAAAAGAGTTTTAAAGTAAAACTCGAACGACAAATGCGATTATCACATATGAATAGTCAATGCCTGATTACTATTTCATGTTCTATAATCTAATTTGATCTTGTACGTAGTTGTTCATTTCAATTCAATTGAAATGACATGACTCATCATGTTTAGCCTTTGAGAAGGCTTTGGTTAGTAGGTTTTATCAATTTCTTGTACCTTACTCAACCTTACTACATAGTCGTTTTCCTTTGTAATGTATACATTTGCATTACAAAACTTTCTGAGTACGTGTCGAGATCCAATCAAGACATAGGTCCTCTAGCCTAAAATAGCTCCCACTGTTTTCACAGTGTGCGGGACTCATCCTTCTTGCACATCTCATGATCGCAAGTGTACTCAATTTCCGTTATAAATATCTCTCATTGTTCTTTATTGCCTAGAACGATTCTAGAAAATCTACTTCTTAATAAACATTGCCACAATGGTATCTTAACCATCCTAATGTGTTTTGATTATGGTTTTGTCGGAAACCATGCGCAATCTCAATTGTCAATTGTCACTTGTGTAACACCCTTACACAATATTGCATCATAAACACTTTGCATCATAGCCTTAATGCTTCTGCAAGCACTTAAGGGTAATCTTTATTGCTTACTTGGTAAAGATTACTTAAATTCGATTTTTGAAAACAATTCATCATACTCAAAGCATATGAAGTGTTATACATCATTTCTTTTTAATTGATTCGGCAGCGGAAGCAAATGAAATCAATCAAATATATTCAATTTAATTGAACTAGTCATGAATCTTATCAACATAAGACTTCTTAATGACGCTAATGTCAAGATGTATTATATTACTCCAAAAGTCTTAAATCATTCTCAATGATCAATATGTCATCCACATATCGGACTAATTAAAATTTCCGTAACTCCCACTAAACTCCATGTATAAACACAACTTCTTGACTTATCGAGAAATGTTTTATCACATGATCCAAAATGTTAATTCCAACTCATTGATGTCCTACTTAAGACCCTCTCTTAAGTTTCACATTATCTTAGGATTGCAAGAATCTTCAAAACTCAAGATATGTATTGAATACATTCCTTCTAATTGAAGAAGTGGGTTTTAGATTCACTCGCTATGTATTTCATAATAATGAAACACAATCCCTAAGAATATCCAAATAGGCTTAAGCATTTCAATTGGTGCAAAACCCTTTGCAACCAATCAAACCTTGAAATCTCTCTTTATTAGTGCAAAACCCTTTGCAACTAATCAAGCCTTTTTATTTCGGATTTTCATGGCTCTAAGCCTTATATTGAGTTGTGACTTAAACACTCTCATGTAAGTCGTTTGTTCATTACTTTCTAGAAGTAATTAACTTGAATCAAACAATTTCTTTTGTAAGTTTATAAGCTCTTTACTTTCTTAAAAGTAGCATGAATTCATCATTTTTAACAAGTGACGAATTTAACCTCCTAGGTTTAAAAGAAACAACTTCTTACACAAAACGTCTCATGTAGTCAAGAAAGACCAGTTTTTCTTGCGACATAACATTCTTTGTGGCTTTCTTTGTGGCTCTTGAATAATTTCTCCCACTCTGTCTTCTAGAAATAAACTTGTATTTTAGAAAGACAACTTTACTTCTGCCGCAAACCCGTCGTACTCGTGATAATTGAAAAGGAAAAATGAGCATTTGTTTCTTGTGAAAACTTACAAATATGGTACATTACCATTTCATATCTCATATGATTTAGTGGAAAATAATTTAGACAAAATGATAGAATCCCCAAAAGGATCAAGTAACTCAAAGTTACTTGATTGAAGTCCAAACCATATCGAATAGTGTTTGAATTCATATCCATCCACACATTATTCAATAATGCGTGTTAAGAGAGATTAATTTGTGATACTATATCACAAGACATTTGGCTTATATCAAAGTCTTCACTTTGATAATCCCATCACGACAAAATCGTGATTCCTTGAACTCTTTGAAATTCTTCAAAGATTTCTCTATTTACCTTATTAAGTGAACATATTAGCATCAACTTAAATTGTTGGTAAAAGAAAATGATTAACCTATTATGGATCAATGATTTACAACCTCGATCTCCTTTTCAACCAAAAGGCACGAGACATCTTGCTTTGAATACAAGATACGCATATACCATTAACAATCTAATGGCTTCAAGAGTACTCGATAACTCTTTGCGTTCATCATTTCAAAAATTTAAGGTCTAATCTTGGGTTACCAATTTGAGTCTTACATCATCTTCATGATATATCATTCTAGTTTGGTTTAGAATATTATCACCTTGATGATGGGCTAGCCATACATCAAATCATGGTGTAAAGGGTCACAAAGGTGAAAACCTCTTTTGTATCTTAACAAGTTAATATTCTTATTTAGAGTTTATGCACTTAATAGTCATATTTAAGTACAACTTTAAATCCAAAAACTAGATTGAGTACACAATTACTCTATCTCTCGATATTATTGTTGCTAGTCGTCATATTCTAATCATCCTATGCATCAAGTACAATGATGAAAACCTCCATTGGTTTCTAATATTGACGAAGTAGTACTAGCAAAATTTTATGTTTAATCAAATAAACAATTTAAAGAAGAAGGTCACATTAGATGTCCCACAACTAACTTGATAATTCTTCAAAAATTTGGGGTAGTTTCCATTCTCGTGTCCAACATTTAAGACAATGGAAACTTTATCGGACGGGATTGATAGGTTTAGTATCGTTATTCTCAACAACTTTACCTTTAACATTACCTAGTATCAATTCCATTATTATTTTTACTTCTTGAACCTCGTCCTCATCTTAACGGTTTAAGAGAATGCTCCCACTTAATTCAATGAGTCTTTGCTTTGAGAAGCAAAATTGAATTCATGAAGATTACTCTTCATTTGTTCGTTTTAGTCTTAAAACTTTCATTGAAGTGGTTGCGTTATTTTGGTCAATTACGAATTCTGAAAATCTAATCACCAAAACAATTTATCGCTTCAAGGTACTTAATTCAATTAAGTATATGAATAACAATCCATTGCAAGTAGATGTGTTAGTCAAAAATCAAAAACCTGTTTGATAATGAATAACTTTAATCTATACTCTTTACAAGAGATCCTTAGCAATGGTTCATTTGAGGTTTTTAGAAGCAATTTCAAATTTGTCTTAGTTACGATGTTTTAATGGAGATTTGTATCAAAATCGAAATGATATCGTATATGAATTGTGGTAAAGAAATAGAACAATATAAAAAAACGGAATAGTG
Source organism: Silene latifolia (assembly GCF_048544455.1). Lineage (NCBI taxonomy): Eukaryota > Viridiplantae > Streptophyta > Magnoliopsida > Caryophyllales > Caryophyllaceae > Silene > Silene latifolia. Next base: position 55,464,580 of record NC_133534.1, on the reverse strand, counting down.
GAAAACTTAACATTTATCGTTTTAATAATATTTGTAAACAAGTATAGCATTTACATAGTGACCTCTACCCAACTATGATAAATGATTCCAAGATCCAAATTCATATTAACTTGGGCACGGTGGGGCCGATACATCCCTTATCAATATAACTCGGTGGATTAACTCTTTAATCGATTCTACTTTTAGAACTCTTGGTCGACAAAATTACATTAATATTTATCTTTAGCCCAAAACACATCGACAAGGGCACGGTGGGGCCGATACATCCCTTATCAAATACTTTTGTTGAGTTCAATCCAAATTTCGAATAAATGTGTCCATGATCCAAACCCACATTAACTTGGGCACGGTGGGGCCGATACATCCCTCATCAACATGAATTCGGTGGATTAACATTCATCACCCACTTCCCCTACGTAACAAGGTTTGTACCCCGGTGTGGCCGAGTGCACTCCCTCACGAAATAGGTTTTCATGGTTTCTACTATTTGGTAAGGCTATGTCTCAATTGATTGTTTTAGCGAGAGGTCATGTCAATTTATTATCTATCACGTTTTAAGTGAACTAAAGCGGTGAACTACGATAATTCTAATTGACACGGTCGATAAACTCGATAAAAAGACAATGCATGTTTAGTTATGGCGATTTAGCGATGCATGTGACATAAAATAAAATGCAAGCATAAAAGTAAATAAATCCTAGTATGGCCTTTCCTAAAATAGAAAAACTATTAATCTATTACATATTCGGAAACCAACTCCATTGGTCCCTTGAACTTCGGTTGTTGCACGCATCTCGAGGTAACACCGTCTTTATGTATCGCCATTCTTGAAGAAATCCGTCTTTAGGAACTCCGGAATGAATAAAATTACATAATAAATTACATAATTTTCTATTATACATTTGTAACTAAAATAAAATAAATCTATTAAATTACAAAACGGTGATACGAGATCACAATAAAAATTACAACCGAATCGATATTCCCATACATTTCGGGAAATACCAATTAAATCTAAGGCCATACTAAGTAAAATTACATAATTCAAAATTACATAAATTAAAATTATGACAATCATAAAGAAAAATGCAGCATTATAATATGTATGAACATGCTCAATTTTATGCTAAATCGCCTTTAAATAGCCAATATCGTATATTACTCGGTTTTTACGGATTTGCGTGATTTCAACATTTTATAATCACAAAAATACATAAACTCATATTTATGCATAAGTTAATTACCCTAACCTCTTAGGACTCAAAATTTAGTCTTCACTAATAATTTGACCATAATTAACCCATATTAACAAAATTGTTCAGAAATGGACCAAAATTACAAAATAAGCTATTAAACTTCAAATAAATCACAAAATTTCAAATAAATTTGAAATTTGAAATTTAAACTCATGAACATTCTGGAAAAATTCCATGACACTCATAATGTTCAAAATCTTAAGTTAAAAATTTCGAAATTTTTCCGGAAAAATAATGTTGCGGTTTATCGATTTTAATAAAATAATCATAAAAACATGGAAAAATTATTTTCATTAACTTTTCAATTTTAGATCTGAAAAATATAATAAAATGCAACATTAGACATTTTTCCTAAGTCATAGATTATGTTTTATTAATTTTCCACTAATAATGTCACTATTTATGCTATTTTTCTTCAAAAATTCTTAAATCATGCAAAAAGCCTTCTTTATAGCCAATTATTTTACACACATCTTGTAAAATTGCATGTGACAACATATTAATTTTCTATGACCAGATTCGAAATTTAACTCATATTAACCTATTTTTCACTTAAATCCGAATTTAATAATGAAAAATTCTTTTTTCGAGCATAACAAGTCCATAAATTATGAAATTTTACAGGTTATCTCAAAATAATATATGTGACAACATATCCAAAAATCAAATTAAAATTCGAAGTATAGCTAATTTTCGACCAAAAATGACATTTTTACTCATAAAATCACATTTAAATGCCATTATTGTAAAATATGAACAATAAAAATCCGAAAAATTAACCAAAATATCCTAAAACATTTTAGGACCAGAAATATTAACATGCATGTAATAATTTCGTGATATATCATAATAACACAAATTTTACAAGTTTTATTTGTTATTCATATAACTTGGAAAAACTTTTAACCAATTTGCATGCAAACAACCGTGGCTCTTGATACCGATTGAAGGAAATGTAGATCTATATACATACTAACATATTCATATATGTTTTAATTTAATTTGTCATAAAATTAATTAGTGATCTTATGCATGCAAACTTTAATTTAAGAAGATAAGAAAACATTTTCTCACCATAAAACGGATCATAAAGGGCACAAGTGGAGAACTCCTTCCTCCACTTGATCTTGAGCTTTCCATATGTTAGGATGATCCTCCAAGCACTCAAAGTAGAATGCCTCCAATTAGTTGCACCCAAGACTAATCCCATAATCCTTACACTATTATTAACTAGATAATAATATAAGTAACCTTAAAATTATTCTAATATTTTTATGATTACTACATTGTAATCTTGAGAATATATTAGAAATATAGAACAAATTTCCATAAAAACAATTTTATGAATTTAGAGAGAAGTTGGAGTATTTTCCTTTCAAAAACATGTGAAAAAGAAAAACACTACTCTTACAAAATGAGAGAGGGTTGGACGGTTCATCAATAGAGCATGGGAAGTGCAATTTTTGATGTTATTTATGCCCAATAGCTTTTGGCATAGATTAGAGAAAAATATGGAAAAGACAAAAGCCAATCAAAAACAATGGCTTGTCTCATGTGTGTCTAATTGTGTCTAGTGCACACAATTCAAGGCACATTTTACACGGTCCAAAATGACCCATTTACGGGTCCATTTTGGTTCTTATATTTGTCGCACAAATACGTGTAATTTTATTTTAAACATCGTCTCATGTTTTAAATAATTCCCAATTAATTTATTCTAACATCACTCCGCAAATATACGTGTACAATCTGCACATATATTTTACGTACCAATATTAATCACATTAATCGATTAGTACAAATTTAATAATTAACCGCTTAATTATTAATTCCTGTCTCAAATAATTCATTATTCAATTATCGCATAATAAAATAATAATTTCCGTGCCTAGAGTTCAAAACTCGAACTTTCTCTAAATAATTTGTTCGACTACCTTTTAGTCAATTTTAAGGAATTAATTAACTCGTATTGACATACAATTAATTAATCTTTTCTATTATGGGAATCGTCCTTTAGGTGTGACCTCAAGGGATCAACTGACCACCACCGTCAAACGACAGTAATGTCAAACTCTAGTCAGCCAATCATTACCGATAAATGTTGGTCAGTTGACTATATATAATAGAATCATCCCAAGCGTATTCTTGTAATGAGATTTAACAATGATATTTAAATCATGTGATCGCACTATTGTTGAGGACACATTTCCCAACAAACATCACACTCGGGTAGTCAATATCATATTACAACCTTGTGATGTATATCGTCAGTGTAAACACTTATTGATTGCAATAGAAGTTTAACATCCCATGTGTCCATGTGTTCAAACTTCTTACACTTGCATTTCCCTTCACATTCATGTTCTCTCTCATAGCATGAATCTTACCAAGTACACATCAAGGTTCCCAACCTTGGTTTCGGTTCTTTAACTTGAAAGAACTTTCTTATCGATCATCTCATAACGAACGAATTTGCGATGAATAATACAACTTGTACCGATCAAGTATTCCATCCACACACAATGCACTAGGTGTATGTTTTGTAGAATCTTGTAACAATTGACAAGATTATTTAGCTTAGCACTTCTCACAAGTCCTAGCTTTTACTAGGAAAGATTGTTTTTGAATAACCTCTTATTCAACCAAGCATCTTTCCAAAACTTCTCATTTCTCTTTCTAGGCTTGAAAGAATTGGGATTCTCATAAATCCTCATATGTGCTCGGATTTTCTACAATATGTGCAACCTCTTATCACATAATGGAGTATTCCGTTAAACACCGAAATCGCTCATCGGATTCTTCTTGAGGATTCATGACGTTTCCATTATGGCTCACCAGTCAATCATCATGCTCTTATGCATATGATTCATAATTGGACATGTACATGATCATTCTAATGGTGGAAACATTAGTTACTAATGATCATGAGATCAACCGTTCGTGGGTTCTGTGGACGACCATGACTGCTAATGGCAATTCCATTTTCATTCATATGAATAACCTATGTCTATGTTGATGTGATGTGTATCTCTTAATACTAATCCAACATCCCTGATGTAATTGGATTCATCATAGTCCATTTTCATCCAGAATTGAAAACTCAAAGGTTTCTTTATGAAAGAAAGTATTAGCTCGTCATTCTTTAATGAGTGATGAGTTTGTAAACATTTAAAGGATGATAGCTCCCACTAAATTCCATGTCTTCACATGAGATCTTCTTAACTCCCACTCAATTCTACACATTTTGAAATTGACTTCTCAATCGAAATTTATCAAGAATTGAAATATGAATTGCATTGCCAAGTTATTAGGATAAAACCATATATGTTCCCATCATATCCCTTCAAAATGCCTATTTTGAAGTGGTCTCATCTTAACCTTACGGAAAGAGATTTTAAATCTCCAACACACTCATGTCATAATGATGTGTAGCAATGTCATTTTTAAATATAAACAATATTTAGAATACATCCTTCACAAATACCCTTTTGGAAGGAGGTTTAACCATTTCATAGTGAGGTTAAGCATGACATCTGCTTGGTTAAAACTTTGGCCATTGAAGATATCGGTATATCAATCTTTGCAACTCGATCATAACTAGTATGTTACTATGATTCTTTTAGGCTCTTAAGTAAATCTCAAGGTTGAAACTATTGGTCAAATGCTTCATAAACTTAGTCAAAAACTTGTTTAGACTTTACATTAGTCATTTTCTTCCAAAACTTTCTTTTGGTCTCCTCGTGTAGTTATCTTGAGAATATACTCTTATGTTTACTACACTTGGTCTCATTAGTCATGTAGAATTAACTTGAGACCATAGATCTCATCTATTCGGCATACTATGTAAATAGATATACCTTCATTCAAATCATTTTCTTTTGCGTAGATCTTCATTTACACAAGTACACAATTTTATCTTGCCTTGTGTGTTGTGTCCTCATTTTTCTCCCACTCTATCTTTAGAATAAATACCCTAAACATTCAAAGATAGCATATGAGACACAAATTAATGATGTTGAAGTATAAGGAGAACTATCTCATAGATAGACTAATTGATTTCATATGTGTACTTGGTGATTGACATATCTTTAAGAGAGTTCATAGACTCAAAATCGCTTCATAAATGATCATACACAAGCCTTAAGCATGTGGACATATAATGAAACCCGTCATTATATTTGTCTATTAGATCACTTTAAGTGAATAATCTTATGTTTCAAAACGCAAGCATTTTAAAGATGAAATTTAGAACATTAAAAGGATAAAAGATAAAACGGGTGACTTGGGTTGCAAACCAAGTCACCATTATCCAAAATACAACTCATTATCCAAAATACTTTTCCATGTCAAACACGGAAACTTAAAGTTCTAAAATCCAAAACATTACTTAAAATAAGACAATGAAAAACAAAGCTCCATAAAAGCTATCCTTAGCTTCTTCATGGTTTCTTATGCTTGCTTTTCTTTTCCTTTGTCTTTGCTTGGTGGAGGCCCTATTTACAATAAAAAGGGAGATACATTATCACAACTTTGCATCATAATACCATAGTTGAATTAGAAACATAAAAGAAGGTTAGTCATTTACCTACTGGAGTGATCTTTCCAGCTTTGATATCACCAAGGTATTTGGAACAGTTTCTTTTCCAATGTCCCATGCCATTACAATAATGGCACTTATCAAGAGGACCCTTCTTGACTTTGGAGGTGCTAGCTTCACAAGACTTAGCTTTGGTGAATGTGGGAGCTTACTTCTTCCCCTTTCTCCCATTCTTCTTGAACTTCCCCTTACTCTTTGTGCTTATGTTAAGCACATCCTTGGGAGGGTTCACATTTAACCCCATGTCCCTCTCGGCTTGCACAAGTAACTTGTGCAACTCCTCAAGAGACACGTCCTTGTCTTGCATGTTAAAATTCACCCGGAATTGGACATATGCCTTGACTTTGGACAAGGAGTGTAGAATCCTATCTACGATGAGTTCTTTGGGGATTTGAACCTTTTGAATTTTCAAGGTCTCGACAAGCTCCATGAGTTTGAGCACATGAGGGCTAACCTTTTGGCCCTCTTTGAAGTCGAGATCAAAGAATGCCGCGGCCGCCTCATATTGGACGATCCGCGGAGTTTGTGAAAACATGGTCACAAGTTTGGAGTAAATCTCATTAGCATTGCCCATTTTAGAGGCTCTCCTTTGGAGGTCCGCCTCCATCGCAAATATTAAGACATTTTTCATTGCGGTGGACTCCTTTTGGTAAGCCTCATATGCTTCCCTAGTGGCCGCGGTGGACCTAGTGGAGGGTTCGGGTGGAGAGGCCTCGGTAAGGTAACGAAGCTTGTCGTCATCTTCGGCGGCTAATTTGAGTTGGGCATCCCATTCGGAGAAATTTGACCCATTGTTTTCAAGTTTACATCGATCCATAAAGGATCGGAGCCAAGACGAACTAGCGAGAGGTGTAGCATTAGGAGTTAGTGTTGCCATTTGTTATGAAAAAGAAGTGGTCTACAAAACAAAATATAAGGAGTAAAACAATTGTCGTTTTAATAATACTCGTAAAAATGTATGATTTAAACAAGTTATATGCATTTTTCTAGTGACCTCTACCCAACTAGATAAATGATTCCAAGACCCAAATTCATATCGACTTAGGCACGGTGGGGCCGATACATCCTTTATCAATATAACTCGGTGGATTAACGTTTAATCGATTCTACTTTTAGAACTCTTGGTCGATAATATTACATTAATAATTATCTATAGCCCAAAACACATCGACAAGGGCACGGTGGGGCCGATACATCCCTTATCAAATACTTTTGTTGAGTTCAATCCAAATTTCGAATAAATGTGTCCATGATCCAAACCCACATTAACTTGGGCACGGTGGGGCCGATACATCCCTCATCAACATGAATTCGGTGGATTAACATTCATCACCCACTTCCCCTACGTAACAAGGTTTGTACCCCGGTGTGGCCGAGTGCACTCCCTCACGAAATAGGTTTTCATGGTTTCTACTATTTGGTAAGGCTATGTCTCAATTGATAGTTTTAGCGAGAGGTCATGTCAATTTATTATCTATCACGTTTTAAGTGAACTAAAGCGGTGAACTACGATAATTCTAATTGACACGGTCGATAAACTCGATAAAAAGACAATGCATGTTTAGTTATGGCGATTTAGCGATGCATGTGACATAAAATAAAATGCAAGCATAAAGATAAATAAATCCTAGTATGGCCTTTCCTAAAATAGAAAAACTATTTAACTATTACATATTCGGAAACCAACTCCATTGGTCCCTTGAACTTCGGTTGTGGCACACATCTCGAGGTAACACCGTCTTTATGTATCGCCATTCTTGAAGAAATCCGTCTTTTGGAACTCCGGAATGAATAAAATTACATAATAAATTACATAATTTCCTATTATACATTTGTAACTAAAATAAAATAAATCTATTAAATTACAAAACGGTGATACGAGATCACAATAAAAATTACAACCGAATCGATATTCCCATACATTTCGGGAAATACCAATTAAAATCTAAGGCCATACTAAGTAAAATTACATAATTCAAAATTACATAAATTAAAATTATGACAATCATAAAGAAAAATGCAGCATTATAATATGTATGAACATGCTCAATTTTATGCTAAATCGCCTTTTAATTAGCCAATATCGTATATTACTCGGTTTTTACGGATTTGCGTGATTTCAACATTTTACAATCACAAAAATACATAAACTCATATTTATGCATAAGTTAATTACCCTAACCTCTTAGGACTCAAAATTTAGTCTTCACTAATAATTTGACCATAATTAACCCATATTTTATAAAATTGTTCATAAATGGACCAAAATTACAAAAATAGGCTATTAAACTTCAAATAAATCACAAAATTTCAAATAAATTCAAAATTTGAAATTTAAACTCATGAACATTCTGGAAAAAATTCCATGACACTCATAATGTTCAAAATCTTAGGTTAAAAATTTCAAAAATTTTCCGGAAAAACAATGTTGCGGTTTATTGATTTTAATAAAATAATCATAAAAACATGGAAAAATTATTTTCATTAACTTTTCAATTTTAGATCTGAAAAATATAATAAAATGCAACATTAGACGTTTTTCCTAAGTCATAGATTATGTTTTATTAATTTTCCACTAATAATGTCACTATTTATGCTATTTTTCTTCAAAAATTCATAAATCATGCAAAAAGACTTATTTATAGCCAATTATTTTACACACATCTTGTAAAATTTCATGTGACAACATATTAATTTTCTATGACCAGATTCGAAATTTAACTCATATTAACCTATTTTTCACTTAAATCCGAATTTAATAATGAAAAATTCATTTTTCGAGCATAACAAGTCCAAAAATTATGAAAATTTACAGGTTATCTCAAAATAATATATGTGACAACATATCCAAAACTCAACTTAAAATTCGAAGTATAGCTAATTTTAGACCAAAAATGACATTTTTACTCATAAAATCACATTTAAATGCCACTATTGTAAATTATGAACAATAAAAATCCGAAAAATTAACCAAAATATCCTAAAACATTTTAGGAACAGAAATATTAACATGCATGGATTGGATTCGTGATATCTCATAATAACACAAATTTTACAAGTTTTATTTGTTATTCTTATAACTCGGAAAAACTTTTAACCGATTTGCATGCAAACAACCGTGGCTCTTGATACCAATTGAAGGAAATGTAGATTCATATACATATTAACATACTCAAATATGTCTAAATTAATTTGTCATAAAATTAAAACGGATTTTATGCATGCAAACAAATAATATAATAGAAGAGAAATCATGTCCTTACATTGTTGATTTCGGATTTAAGGGCACAAAAGAGATCACCTTTCTCTTTTGATCTTGAGCTTTTCCTTATGGATGAATAAGATCTAAGTGTAAGATCTCTCCCTAAGCTTTATACCCAAGGCTCCTCTTAATTTAATTAATATTACAAATACTAGTATAATATTAATCAAGTAGAAAATTGAACCCAAAAATTTTTAACACTTTGAATATTTCGGTTTTTAGAGAGAAAGAGAGGAGGATTTTTATTCTCTCTAAAATTGTATTTTGGATGATAGAATGGAATGAATGAATAATACACTACACTTAGTATATTATTAGGTAAAATTATGGAAAAACAATGATAGCATTTGCCTTCTCAAAACCGTGTAAGAGGAGGGGCTTTAGGAGAGCCAATGCATGGAGAAATTGTTCTTCACAAGGAACAATAGGCTTGCATGGCTAGGCTTGCTTTTAATCATTGTGTTTTCCACTAATTACAATCAACATATAATTAGCTTAAATCCCTCTAATTTTCGGCCCACTCTATAATATGGATTCCATATTATTTTTGTCAATTGTCAATATGTCACATGTCATATGTGACATAAATTTGTTATGTATTTTTAACATATTAAAAATCAACGTATTATCAAAAATACGTCACATACAAAAATCGACTTAGTAATTTTATAATTACTTGTGCCAAAATATTTTACCATTTATAAATTACAACTGATTGTATTTATAACAATTCATCCAATTTAATTGTTACATTAAACAATTATTTCATCCGACTAATGATACAATTCAATTACTCAGACCGTATCTTATTTAATCACATTTCAATATGATACGTAAATTTTACTTCCAAAATCGTCCGTCAATTTTCAAGTAATTTAATTAACTCGCAACGTTATACGATTAATTAAATAATCAATTAAGAGTGTTGCCCTTTAGGTATGACCTAGGGGGTCAACTGATCACCACCGTCACACGACAGTAATGTCAAACTCTAGTAAGCCAATCATTACCGATATATGTTGACCAGTTGACAGTAACAATATTACTTCCCAATTGTATTCGATCATTTTAACGAGACTTAAACATGTGATCATCATGATCATCAGTCGTGATCGCATTATTGTCGGAGGACACATATTCCAACATGGCGAGCTTCCTTACGTAGTCTAATGGACTTTAAACGACCCTCCCCGATAGTCGACAGACTCTAAAATATTCCCGACGACATGTCCTTGGCTCAGACCCTTGACCCGCCTCGCGTCGCCATAGTCGTCAGATTGTAATCTTCGATTGACCTGATGGCTATACTCTAACTTTCGCCTTGTCCAAACCTCAGTCAAAGTAGGGGCTATGTAGATACCTCATTTCTGCACCTCCCGCAAACCACCTGGTGATGATTGGGCCGCGTGTTTGGTACACGGAACGATTTATGACAGTTCGTAAGTTTATCGTCAAGTGATAGCTCAAATACATGTGTCTACCCCTTGGTCGTCATCTAGGCGCTATTACTGTCATTTTGACAGTAATTAGAGTTCATTTGGAGTCCGGGTAAAAAACCGTCTTCATTTTCTAATAAACCGTTTAAAATGCCGAGTCGGAATGTTCTGGAATATTCCGGATATTTCTATTCCATAATTTTAATCTTTTCATCTTTTGGAAAAATATATCCCGAAATCATATTTTGAACAATAAGGAAGTTGAGATCTACCGCAATTCCATAACAGAAACGCGGAAAATCTTTCTTCTGCAGGAGGAAACTTCTGGGGAAAAGACGCAACAGGTGTTGCGCCTCTTCCAAAGGACGCAGTGGTTGTTGCTCCTCTTCCCTAGCTCTTTTCTGCATATTTTAAGATCTTTTCGAGATTTGTTTCCAAAGTTTTACCGTAACCCTAATTCCTCCGTGTGATTAGTCGAAATAGGGACCTTCGTTCTTCATATTTCTCACGCGAGTGTCCGCCCTTCTCTTCTCCCTTTGCATTCTAAGACCGCGCTCTTTGCTTATTGACGTCTACGTGCTTGATCAATCGACCACGTAAGCTCGGATCCTTCTGAGTACCAGTCTCATTTGAATGACCGACCAATTTGACCAACTCCACTTCAATTAATCAAATCAATCAATTTAATCTAAATCCTCTTACGAGTGCACTTTCATCACACATTAGAGTCGAGCAATAACTAAACGTTAACTTAGTTATTCTCGTTTCGTCAAACATGTAAGTCTGAGGGTGTAAATCCCATATTTTATTATTGTATAAATTAATGTAAGGTTTATGTCGAAAACATGTTTAAAACCGATTTATAAAATCCTTATCAAACCTATTTTCACGGATTAATAGAAGACATACGTCGAGAAGAAACGCAGCAACTGCTGCACCCCTTCGAAGAGTCGCAGCAACTGCTGCGCCTCTTCTTGAGGCTGCCGCAGTTTCTGCCTTTCTTCTTCTTGTTTTGTTCTTGGTTAATTCGTCTCTCTATTTTTTTTCGCCTTTTCTTATTTTCTTCATTTTCCCCCTCGCATAATTGTAATACATAATTCATAATTATTTATCACCCTTACTTTACGACTTAAATCCCAAGTAATCAATGTTTGCGGATTTTCGTCATTAAAATCAAACCCGGATTTTGGAGATTCGATTTGTTCATATCAAATCTCTGGAATTCGACTTTTGTATATTTCATCTTTTTGTCATCATCTAACCTCATTAATTTGCATAAACAAACCTAATGAATTTGTAATTAGTTTATAATTCACCTTAATTCACTTTGATTAATTCTCATTCGTTTAAATTTGTTTCTTTATTGCTTTTATGACCGATTCACATGTAAAAAATCTGCTAAATCACTTCTTCTTGAATCGGATATCAATAATCGATCATTAAAATCACCAACGAATATTAACAATATGCAGTTCCGGCTTCACAGCCAGAACTCCCTTAAGGAACAGACGCAGTTACCACTGCGCCTCTTCCAAGGGACGCAAAGATCGCCTGCTTCTTTGTTCGGGTGATTTACTGTCTCGAACTTTTCTTGCTTTGACCTAGTTTGTTAGTTTTACTATTAGTCGTAATATCACCACTAATTTGTCCGTTTTCTAACCTTAATTATTTTCCTTTTCTTTTCCAAAATTATCCGTTTTAAACGTATTTTCGAAGTAAATCATTGAACCATTGTAATTATTGTAATTTTAATTATCGTATGTTGTTTATTGTACTCTTTAATATCGTTTGTTTGCTCTCACATGTAATTAACCCTAAATCCCTACTTCGACCTATTGTTTGCTAATTACGTGTTAACCGACTTAGTTTAAATCACATGCTAGGACTAATCTATTGTTTGTTGCATTGCATGCATATAATCGACAACATATCAAGTACAAACCATTTCCCTAATCATTAGTAGAGGCCGCTATCGAGGCGGATGGGATTAGGTGTTCATTAAAAGGACTTCCTAATATGTACCCTCACCCCTTACTCCAGATCTCTGTGAACATCCGTGTTCATTGATATCCACGAGAGTCATTCTAGACATAGAATGCTAAGGGTAACGAGTTCTTGGTGTCTATGTCACTACTTTGTGTCTTGACATGACGCGAAGTATTCGAACGGTTTCCAATTTTCCACAATAAATTGGTGACGACTCCACAAATGCAAACACTTGTTTCCCTAGCGCCCCCGTGGGCCCTCCGTGTCCACACTACTCGATCGTGTGAGACACTATTCGGTTGAGTGCACTGACCGAGTGAGACTCTAAAAGCATAGGTGTTATAATTAAAGGGTTAAAAGTGTTCTTTTTATTACGCATCAGACATTGCCTCCTCTTTTTGATGATTATAATGATGAAGAAACAATTTAGGTTAATGTTGGAGTATGTTATTCTCGTGCAAGGAGAGTGGTGGGGTGGAAGGTACGAGTTGAGATGGAACAAGAAGGTTATAAATGATTACTATGGCTGGAAATCAATTGAGATGGATAAGCTTAAAGTCTACATTGAAGACGATGAGCTGAAGAAGAGATGAATGGTATGCGCAAATAAGTTCATTTTCTTGATAATCAATCTTGCCTCTAAATCCATCAAGATTGTATTTGATCCGGGTGGCGTTACATATCTTCAAGAATTGAGGACAATTCATTTCGAAGAGGAAGGGAATGATACGATTTTGGATATACAAGACGCAAATCAATTAAGCCTCTTTGATTAGTTATCAACAACTATTAGTATATAAAATACAATAAGGCGGTTATTATGCCATTAGAAGTATAATAGTTGACAGAACTAGGAGTCTTGTTAAATTATTAATTTTTTCTACTATTAGACACGCAACTAGCTACTATAAATAGGCTGTTCTGTATTTATTGTTTGACAGGTTATTGAGAATAAAAAGTTGAAAAACTCGATTAAGCTTTGATAACAAACCAGATTTGAGACGGTACTTCAGATCTTTAATTTAAGTTAAATAGGTCTTTAACTTAATTCAACGCTTCAAGTTAAATATGTCTTTAACTTAATTACCCATTGTTCGAGATATAAGTCTATTTTGAGCAAATACCCCATTGACTCAAAGTCTCGGCGGACTTTTAGTCAAGTATTCCCACAGAATCAAACTTGTCCCTTGGTCTTACGAGTCACGAGTTTGATCCTTGATACAAATATCGTTCCTTTATTTAAATTGCTTCCGCATTCGTATCAGAAAGTAATAGTAGTGGTAGCAGCAGCAGCAGTAGTAGTAGTATGCACTATGTAGTGCAACGTAACATTCAACATAGTGTTCCCAATTTCTTAACCCCATGCCACCACCTTGATCCACCCACTCTCCGACCCACCACTTCAACACCACTGTCGCAGTCGTAGTCGGTCGGACCGGCTCCCTCAACGTTGACCATAGTAGCCGAATTTAACGATTTTGTGAAATTAGAGGAGAATGAGTGTATTTAAATAAATTTTTCATCCAAGCTAAAAGTTTTGTAATCTATATTTGTGTTTTGATCGATTTTTTTTTCCTTATCAGTTAAGTATTGAAATTAAATTAAACCTTTAAATGTTGCATAATAGTGTGAATTGAATTGAATTTTTATGTTTTATCTCTCGTATTCATGGTTAAATTTGTGATTTCGGGTGTGATATTCAGCATATGACACCATTATATTCACTTTCAATTTAGTGAATATGGTAATTTAATTTGATGAATATGTGTTATCTAGTGTGATATTCCCCATATGATACTATTATATTCACTTTGAGTTTAGTAAATATATGATAGTGTACTGTAATTTGACAAATATATATTATGTAGTCTGGTATTCATCATATGACACGTTATATTCAAATTGAGTTTAGTGAATATGATAATGTAATTTAAGATATGATATGACAGTAATATGTTCACTTTGAGTTTAGTGAATATGATAACGTAATTTTGATGAAGATATGATGTGATACTAATATGTATTATGTAGTGTGATATTCACTTCAATTAGTAGATTATACAACTGGTTGTATGTAGTTTATGTACAACCTTTTCAATGTTGTCGAGTTTTGTTATAAAGTTGTCGAGCTTTATTAACAAAATTGTCGAGTTACAATACAAAGTTATTGAGCTTAAGAGGAATAATTATTAAACTCAATAACTTTTTAAATTAGCTCAATAACTTATAAAATAGCTCGACAACTTTGTGTAAAGAACTCAACAACTTTGAGACGGTTGTACAATGCTAATATACAACTGGTTGTAAGATAGTATTTGTGTATTCACTTTGAGTTTAGTAAATATGGTGGTTCGATTTGATGATTATGAACTACTAGTTTTGGTATCTGGCCCCAGTCCGTGGTAACTCTATTTACTATTTAAATTTTGTTTTAATATTAAATAAAGGGCCGGGTTATGGTCCATGAACATGATTGACCATTATACCTTTGTCATTTCTACACCACCCACTACCACCAACCAGTTACCAGCCACCATACACAACCGTCCCCGCCGCCCCTCCCCTACACGACAATTCATGATTTCATCAACTACAACACCACAACAAAATCCAAAATCTAAAACCTAAACACCCACTACATTCTGTTATGTCAATCATACTTATTATTGTTGATTTGTTGATCTAGCGATTAAGAACCTACATCAATGAGTTTAGGAAAAGGAAATTGAAGATTCCTCCTAGTGTATACTTTAGCTTGTATCGTGGATCAATATCTCATGCCTACGACGCACTTTTTTTTATTGACATTATGTTTTTTAAACCCTAATTTTATTAGTCTAAATTAATTCAACCCTAATTTGCATAGCATAGTTAATAAATTAGAATTATTACTCAATTGACACAAGCCCAAAGTTAAGTAATTTGACAGATTTGATTAATTTTGTGAGAAAAGAATTAGAGAGAGTTTGTTTATTTTGTATTTTTGGGAAGGGAACGGTAGGAATAATAATGGCAAAAAGTCCATAAAAGAGTATTTTTGTCCATAAAAGAACAACTAACTACGATTCATTCCCGCTATTTGTAGGGTTAAATTTATTACTCCTGTTAATTTTATCAAACTTATATATTTCAATAAATAAATATTTTTCTTAAATTGTTTGGTTAGCTAGATAAATACTTTCACAAATCTTTTTTAATCTTACGGTTAAAAAATGTTCGATGACCTCGACCCATATCCGCCCCGCCCTATTCCAATTCCACGGTTTCCAAAACGATTTTTGGAATTGAATTCGAACATTTTGTCTTTTACAATTAAAATCATGACAATGAAATCAATTTCGAGTTTCCAAACACTACCTTATATCGAATTCATTTATTTCCCCTTTAAAAAACAAATATCCCCTGATTAATTAGTTTCTTTAGAAAATCAACGAGACCAATCTATTTTCCTATCCTCAGAAAGTGTTATTTGATAAAACAAATATATTAAATTTATTTGATCAAAATTTCAACTACCTTATTATTTTACAAATGTTTGATAAGTAGCTGAATTTCAACTACTTGAATAAAAAGCTAAAGTAAGATGTAAGAAAAAAAAATAGTCTACCAAACATTTTTATGATTATCAATTATATAATCAGCTTGTAATATTTAGTTACCTTTTCGATATCACTTCTTTTTAAGATAATCAAAGAGTAAATCTAAAAACAGCCGTGCTTTAACACGGTAACTACACTAGTAAACCTCTAATTCAATTACTTCCCCCAGTACATTCGGTATTGCGGGTGCCCCTGCCACCTTCAAATTTTATCCCACAATTATTGTCCCCTTTCTAATTTTAGTAAAGAAAAATATTAATTATCCAATATTGCCCCTTAGATAATTAACTACCACCATAACCTCCATAAAAATCAATATCTCAACTCTTCTTTAATTTAAGGGTAAAGTTTTAGTTCATTATTTTTCTTAAATTCTCCCAATATAGAAAGGGAATACAAATAGGATGGAGGGAGTACCTTTTTAGGTTTAAATTGGTTTAAGCCTATTTTGTTGTCTGAAATACATTTTTAAATTTCAATTACTCGTATATTTTAAACTAGTTGTACCAATCGGTAATCGGAGTGAAAAAAATAAAGGGTATTGTTCTTTCACATACGCATTTGACTCTTCTACATACATAAATTACCTTGTTAACCTTTCATTTTTTCAACTTTCTCTCATCCCTCATCCCTCGAACCATAATATTAATAATAATTAGTAAAACCAATCACCCCACCACCACCACCTCCATTTCCCTGCCTGACCACCACTAACCACCCACCGGCGACCACATTCACTTTCCCCAATAAACGACTGACGCCTACCCACCAGAGAGAGACACAAGCCGTTTTCCCCGAACCGCTCCGCTCTCGTTGCACATCGCACACCTTTCTTGCTCTTCCATGTATGTTAAAACTCATTAATAGAAAAAAAAAACAATCAAGTATAAACGAATGATATTTGACTCAGGTGAATCACAATATCATTTGGTAGCCAATAAATCACAAGATGAAAAGGTTGTGTACTATGACCAATTATTTGTTGAAAGAAGTTGCTGAAATTTTTTTTTCTTTAATTACAAACAAAACACACAAAACAATCAAGTTGGACAATGAAATTTTGTGTGATATAAAGCAAATTAATGTAAGTTTTTGATAAATTAGAGTAATTTTTGGTTAGAATTAAAATTTATAATTTTTTTGGTATTTTTTACTGAGTTAATCGATTAGGGTTAAAGCGGTCTAGTATTGTTAATCGTGTGATTTGATTGCGTCTGTATGATTGCGATGCGAATAAATATGTGCGTAAAAAAGAGATTGACACAAGATATTTGTTGACGCGGAAAACTCGATGTGGGAAACAATCGCGGGAAGGAGACGAAATCCTTCCAAGATGTTCACTAGCAAATATGAATGGTATGTCACGAGTACAAGAAGAGCAAGACGGCTAAATTGCTAGTGCTGTATGTGAGGTGATGTATATCTGTCTGAATGTTTTCCCCCTTCCTTCTATCTTATATAGGGCCAAACCCTAATAGGGTTTAGCTTACTTCTCCCTCAAGGCAGCCGTGCCCCCTGGCATGGGCCTTACTCCTGCTACTACCCATATACTGCCACACCACGGAGTGCAGCTTGTGATCCGTTCCTCCCTTCCTCTTATTAGCTCATATGCCCATTGACCCAACTCTTGTCATTAACTTAGCCCATTTATCCTTCTTAGTCCAATATGCAAAATTCGGCCCAAACAGTTTACCCTTAATTTCTTGCGAGACACGTCTCAAAATGACGAGCGAGAAATTACTCGGTAAAATTATGCGCCGTTTTTTGTGTAACTTCCCGTGCACTCATCATTGGTTCACCTAACTCCCTATTTACTCTCCACTTTTCCCATTTATTCCCTCCAACCGTCTCTCCTCACTTAAACCCTCAAACTTCTTTTCTCTCTCCTCAATTATTCACGAACCTAAGCCCTTCCACTTCCCCAAAATTCTCTCTTTTTTTCCTCTGTACCGCCTTTCTCAAGAACATCACCCTTGTCAGAGCTCCGATCTTTGATCTCAGGTAACTTGCTCCTCTTATTAATCGTTTTCTTACTTTACTCCCTTCTTTAATGGGGAAAACCCGCCAAGCTTCATCCTCTTCCAACCCCATCAATTTAGAACCCGATGAAGTTTTCCCTTCCCTGGCTATTCTAAAACATCCCCACAATTGCGACTCCACTCTTACCGTTGCCGACATTCCTAGGATTAAAGAGTACCCAAGTCTTGGTGACGGGGTTGAAATTCACATCCTTACTTTCGGCTAGAAAGCTGATGGTTACCGGAAGAGTTGGGTATGCATGTACCTTTATCCGTTTAAATACGGTCTCCGCTTCCCCCTCCCTGAGATAGCACAGGAATTCCTCTCCCTGAATCACCTGCCAATGGCCCAAGTAGCTCCCAATGTACGGAGAGTGCTCTTTACTTGTCTGGCCATAAATCAGCTGGTGAGAGTTGACATGTGCCTGGGAGACCTTGCCCATAAATTTGAGGTCATGTCCCTGGTAAAGGTCTATACTCTTTCCGGGCTAATCAGGGCTCTGACGAATTCCTGAAACCTTTATCCAAGTCAAATGACGATAGATGGTTTGAGTAGTTCTTCTTCGTCAAAGTAGACTCCATCAATGTTCCTGCTGGCTATATATATGAGACTGGACCTAGGAAAAGAGTAAGCATTCCCGTATTACCTCTACCTTCCTTGCTTCCCTCACCTTCTTACCTCTTGTTTATGTGCAGGCCCCAGGAATCCATAGCCTTCTAAAGACAAAGCTATCTCCCTTAGCAAATTACACTACGTCCCTGCTAACAAAAGGAAGTTTCTAGACCTGCTACCTGGTTTCTCCTCTACCACCTATTCTCACACAATGTCTTCTGGTTGTTGTCATCTTTCTGCCCCCTGACCCTTGTAACGCCCGATTTTTCAATTGGTGCTTCTTGTCATTCTTCTGATATCGGTCGTCTGGGCTTTACAAGAAGCGCTAAGGTTGACGCCTTTGAAGCCATCTTGGCAAGGAAGAGGGCTGCAGGTAGCTCTCCCATCTCTATCCCTGCAAAGAGGAGGGCTCCCACTCCTTATGCTAAATCCACTCATGGCGCTTCCGGTTCCCGCACCTGCTCCAATGCTAAACCCATCGAGGTTACTCCCATATCACGTCATCTGCCTACTCCTCCATTTGGCTCCATTGCTAGTGATGGAGGCATGGATCTTCACTTCCCCGAAGGATTCGACAATCCTGATCTTGCACCTTTCTGGCCTGCCATGGATCAGTTACTGTTTCCCTAATTTCCTCAGGAATATAGTGGGCTTGACCTTGAGCAGATAACTGAGGTCGACGTGGTGAATGCCTTCCTAGTAAGCTTCTCCCCTTAATAACTGCATATGCACGCATTTGTTTTTACACACCTTGGACCTCTGCTTTGTTTATCTGATTCCTTGTTGCCTTCGCTTTTCAGTCCCTGCAATATGCTCTCTACTCCAGGAAGGCGATGAGGAGGGTCCGGACTGAAGGCTTGACCACTAGCTCCAAGAACCAAGAGTTGACTGCCACCTGTGCTGACATGCAGCGACAGCGGGATGCTCTTATGGAGCAGGTGGTGAACCTGAAGGTGGATATGGCTAGTGCCAAGAAGCAGCGAAGGAAAGATGCGGACCAGCTGGCTCGTCCGCAGGAGGTATGCAGGGAGCTTTCTGGTGGTTTAGCTCAGGCTGAGGCAAGGATCAGGGACTTGGTGGAGCTTGCCACCAAAATTGCTGCTCACTATACCTGGCAGGGCAAAGTTAACAGAATAAGGGCAACAATAAAGGGGTTGCTTACCATCCAGGACTTGGAGGAGGAAGAGGGGCAGCTGAAGACTCTTTTCCCTGTTGCGCCTGTTCTCAGTCTTCTGATGCCTGAGGTTGATGAAGTTAACTCTCCCGTGGTGACTGAGGATGTTGCGATGGAAGAGGCTACGACTGTGTAGGTGACTGCTGCTAAGGAAGCTGTATCTAACGAGGCCATCGTGGAGAGGGCTGCCGGATAAGGTTCTGTTCCTGAAAAGGAGAGTTAGCCAGAGGCTGCTGAAGGGGAGACAACTCATATGGAGAAGATAGATGAGGACTAAGTGTAACACCCCCATACACCAAGGTGCCTTACCAAGACAACCTAATGCACGGAAGTGCTACCATCTCGGTTACCCGAGGCAATGTATATCAAATTGACCATAAAAAAACATACTTAATTAAATGAGTTTAAGTGATTACATAATCAAAATCCCAAAACTGTTACATGAAATACAACTGTTCCAAAATATCAAACCAACTGAAAAAAATTATAAGTTCAAGACACAGCGGAAGACTCTAGTGACACGTAATGACTCCATCCCAGCTATCCCTCGCGCAATCCATCTCATACTTGCTCAATAACTACTCACCATCCCTGAATGGATCACCACAGTTTTCAAAACATTTAACCGGGGTCAGTTACTGCTTATACATTATAAGATAAACAAAACAACAATATCCAGATCACCCAACTCCATCACATATCCACGCACTTGACTACACACTAAAGTGTGTAGTCCTGCCAGAATATCCATCGCAACAGATATTCCACGCCTCCAGTGGGGGACCGCAGCCATACCCACCAAATTCCCGCTCATCAACTCCGAGCGAAAACCTAAGTTCCTTAATGTGCACATCCCCTTTGTGGCGTATTCCACAAAGGGCGAATCAAGGGCGTGAAGCCACTCCCGCAAGTGACTCCACTCAGCCGAGGACGCGGCTCACGAACCACAGGCAAACACATCCAATCAATTATACAACAACAATTACCAACACGATAAAGATCAACAACAGTAAACAATCAACAACAATCCACCATCAAACACAATGTAATCAATAACCGAGTAGGGAAACCCTACCTGGAAAGGCAAATTATCAAGATCGTCACAAACATCTATTCAAAACCGCTCCTCTACGAAATCACCTCCTATGTGTGGACATGGCCAACCTTCAAGCCCACTTTGATCTGTGGACGTACATCGGTCTCTATGAAAGCCACGCTCGGTGGCATAAAAATGCTTTCGACCGGATCGTTTTAGATCGGTCGGGTTTGTCTCGGTAAGGGTCTGGAGTCGCCACCAAGAATTTGTGGGATGCCTGGAACCCGTTCGAATTCCACTTTATACCTCGGTCAAATCGAAGCACAAAGCAGCGTTTGACATAGGTACTAAAGATAAGGAAATCGTCCCTCTTTAACATCATATCTCTAGAATGACTCTCGTACGCCCTGGATAAGGTCGTCCACTATCCAAAGTTTTTGAGTAAGAGGTGAAGGTACGTAATGGGAAGCCCTTTAATCAGACACCCAATCCCGCCCGCGTTTAGCGGCCTCTACTGATCGATCTTGGTTGGTTGAATGCTGAAGTTGATAAAACGGTTTAAATGTATGAATGCGCAACCAATGATTTAAACCTAACATGTGAGAGCTTTCTAAGTCGGTTGATTTAATCCAAGTATCAAGTATAAGATGTCGAGTTGGATTAATGATTGATTTGCATGCAAGACGGAAATTAAACATCCATTTACCGTATTAGGTTTAGGGTGCATAACATGATCCATTTGTCTTAGTAAGGCATTTTGCAAATATGGTTTGAAGAGTCGTCTGATCCATCCTATATCCGGGTTAACCGGAGTCAGGATCGTCCTAGACTAATGCTGGAAGGGAACAGGCCCTGTACCAGACGGCTATATGAGGCGCGAGCCAGCCGGCGGTGTAAGGGGCCTCCCTCTGGTTTTGAAAATTAGAAATGGAGAGCCTGTTTAGGCGCGGGTTAGCCCACGGTTTATGTGCCGTGTTCTGACCTTTTAGAAAACGTTATAAAACGTGTTGAAAATGGGTGTTTGGACCCGGTTTGATTTGAAGGGGTCGTTTAAACCGCAT
Source organism: Silene latifolia (assembly GCF_048544455.1). Taxonomy (NCBI): domain Eukaryota; kingdom Viridiplantae; phylum Streptophyta; class Magnoliopsida; order Caryophyllales; family Caryophyllaceae; genus Silene; species Silene latifolia. Next base: position 55,442,542 of record NC_133534.1, on the reverse strand, counting down.
TTGTTGATTTAAAGGACTAGACTCAAATAATCATCATTATTTGATAATATTCGGTGTCGGGTTCGGTTTGACAAACTTAACATGAATAGTTTTGAAAATGATTATGGACTAATTGTTTTAAGTCCATTTGAATGTTATTAGTCGGTACTCATCATCGTACCCGGGTTAAAATCCGGCATGGTATGTAGAACCAAGGATGACTTTGTGTTGGTGACTAATATGTTTGTTTGAAAATGTAAAGAAATGAAATAAAAGGGTTTAAAATACCTTTTAAATGTTATTAACCAAATATTATCACCGAAACATGGATTTAACCGTCATGGTATGAAGAACCAAGGGTGAAAAATGCTTTATGGTTAAAACATGTGAAATAAAACAACAAAGGTTCGAAAATACTTGAAATGGTGAAAACCGATTACAAATATGAAAAATGGATTAAGGGAAATGACGAGAACAAACACGGTTGATCTCTGGTCTGAGTACTCAATTTAGGCGCGAGCTAGTTGGCGACCTAAGGGGCTTCTGCCTCAGACCAAAAATCAGTTTTGGCTCGTTTATTCCATGTTTTGGTTCATGTTATGCATGTTTTAGCATGTTAGAGTCATGAAACAAATGAAAACATAATAAAAGAGGATTTTTACACCCTCATACTTACATGTTTGGTTATGGCGAGTGACCGACGTAAGTGTAACAACTCGTTTGATCGGAAAAAACTCGTTTAAAACCGTTTTGGTAAGTAAAAGAGTGTTTTAAAAGTTTAGTGATGGTGTAGTGGTCGAAGTGGCCGGTCAAGGGGTTTAATGCACGATGACGGTACCAAACAATGTCTAAGGCTCGTGTTTACGATCGGTAGGTCGTAAATACGCGTCGGGTTGTGACTTAAGAAGTCCAGTCGAGAATTTTAAGGGAGAAAAGAGGGGGCGGACACTCGCGTAACTCTCAAATAGGTGGCATTTGAGGGGTATTTATAGGAGAATGAGTGGTTGTGTGAGTTTTGAGTGACGTGGCCACCTGGGCTGCTCAAAGAGGCGCGAGCCACGTCGCGGGTCTTCGAGCTAAGTTGTCACTTTCACAACAAACGCAATCATGATTTGTTCTATCCTAGGTTTTGTAGTCACATGTTTGGTACTTGACCATTCATGAATCCGGGAAAACTTAAGGTAGAAGGTTTGAAATGTTTGGTTTTTGTGGTTGACTCGGTTTGACACGTTGTTGGAGTCGGGATTTGAATTTTTGAGTCGGGTTTTGGTCCAGTTCCGGTTTTGACTCTAGTTAGTGTCATTGTGACCCCGTCGTCGTGAATTAAACACTCCAGGTATTTTTGAAATGTTTTGAAATGTTTTATTTTCGAAATCGTTTTAAGTTTTTCCGACGTAAAGTTGTACACAAACTGTCGATCAAACGCCGCGATTCCAAAGCATGTTGTAGTCCGATAATCATCGGGTGTTTGTTGGAGTCTCAGCAGATACTGGGTATCTACAGAGCCCCCACTTTGACTAAGGCTTGGACAGGGCAAAAGTCAAAGTAGAGCCCCCAAGTCAATCAAAGATTACAACCTGGAGACCCGATCGACGTCGAGGCGGCTCGAAAGGATTCGGGCCAAGGACCTGCCACCGGGAAGGGCGACGCCAAGGCGACTCGAGGGCACGAGTCAAGGACCTGTCGTCGGGAACAGTTTAGAGTCTGTCGACTATCCGTGTGGGTCGTTTCAAGTTCGTTAGACTACGCACAAAGGCTCGCCAGCCATAGGAAGGAGTCATACCTGAGGCATCTTAGGATATGTCCTTGCATGTTTGCGGACAAAGGCTCGCCAGCTGTGGTAGGGAAATGTACCCGAGGCATCTTCGGGATCTGTCCTTGAAAGGTTTGTGGACAAAGGCTCGCCAGCTGATGGTAAGAAAATGTACCCGAGGCATCTTCGGGATATATCCTTGGATGGTTGCGGACAAAGGCTCACCAGCCGTGGTAAGAAAATGTACCCGAGGCATCTTCGGGATCTATCCTTGGATGGTTGTGGACAAAGGCTCGCCAACCGTGGTAAGGAAATGTACCCGAGGCATCTTCGGGATCTGTCCTTGAATGTTGCGGACAAAGGCTCGCCAGCCAATGATAAGGAAATGTACCCGAGGCATCTTCGGGATGTGTCCTTGAGGGGTTGCGGACAAAGGCTCACCAGCCAATGGCAAGGAAATGTACCCGACGCATCTTCGGGATGTGTCCTTGAAGGGTTGCGGACAAAGGCTCTCCAGCCAATGGCAAGGAAATGTATCCGAGGCATCTTCGGGATGTGTCCTTGAGGGGTTGCGGACAAAGGCTCGCCAGCCAATGGCAAGGAAATGTACCCGAGGCATCTTCGGGATGTGTGCTTGAAGGGTTGCGGACAAAGGCTCGCCAGCCAATGGCAGTCGATTAATGGATCAAGGGAATCGCCGCGTCAAAAGGGCTTGTCTTGAAAGTAGCGAACTCGTGATGCCACCGTGGAAACAGTGAATTCGGATTTTCATTATCACTGTTTTTGGAATGAGCAGGTTCCGCGAGGAAGTCTCCTGCTGGTAGTGAATTTGGAATTTTTACTATTTAACTGAAGTGACGGTTTATGTGCTGCCGTTGACATTTGATGAAAATAATGAATTTGGAATCTTCACTATTGATTGAAGTGACGGTTTATGTGCCGCCGTTGACATTTGATGGAAATAGTGAATTTGGAATCTTCACTATTGATTGAAGTGACGGTTTATGTGCCGCCGTTGACATTTGATGGAAATAATGAATTTAGAATCTTCACTATTGATTGAAGTGACGGTTTATGTGCCGCCGTTGATATGTGTGGTGAAAATAGTGGAATTCAATTTCCAGCTATTATTTTGAAAATGACGGTTTTAATTGTCGTCGCTTAAAATTTGAACAAATAGCGGTTTTCGAATCTTCGCTATTATTTCTGAAATTGGAGGAAAATAGTGAATTTGATTTCACTATTATTTTTGAAATTGGCGGTTTTGATCGCCGTTTGCTTGAAAATAGCGACGGTTTATGTGCCGTCGTTTAAAGCCTTCGAAAATAGTGAATTTGAATTTTCACTATTTGTTTTTGTTTTTGGGAAAATGACGACCTTTAATATCGTCAAATGAAAATTCGAAGTTTGTTATGTGGAAATTGGGCTAAAGCCCAAAATTCGCTGAAAAAGCAAGGGACGCCTGATTGAGGCGCGAGCCACCTGGCGAACCAAAGGGGCTTCCCTTTTTTCTGTAAAAAGACGCGAGGTTGGACTGCATCTCATTCATCATTACGGCTTCTTCATTTTCGACACAAAACCCGCGAAAATCGCCATTGAAGGACCTTCACTAGCTTCCACTCGTGCCTTTATCAACAATGTCATCTCAAGGTAAGTATTTCCTCTTGAATCCATTCAAATTTGTTGATCTTTAGCTTGATTGAATTAGGGCGGATTTTACCCTAAAAAATCGAATTGGGCGTTTTTGATTGAGCCAATTTCGAGTGAAATCGATGCTTGCATTAGGTTCGAAACCTGTTTAGGAGTATAGGGGTGCTTTTAGTTTGCATTTTGGTCCCCGTTCCCGCTCCCTATGCTCGAAAAACGCGAGTAAGGTGAGACACTGTCTCACTTCGCAATGCCAAGTTTATTTGCTTGGGTAGTTGGTCCCACTAGGTTGCATTGTAGTTGGGAAAACCCGTATTTGCCATTTAAGGACCTTCGTTGGATGCTTGTGGGCAAAATTGGATTTTTGCCTTTTGCGACTGTCTTACGTCTGACCAAATAAGCGCCTGTCTGGGCTTGAATTGGGTCAGTTTGCCTTGAATTGGACCTTATTGGTAATTTAGGTCACCTTGAGGCGTGATAAAATCACGTTTGCCTTTTCGTGGTCGTTTTGAAATTTTGACCGGTTTGGGCCCAAATTAGCGTATGAATTGCCTTTTTAAACCGTAGAAAAATCCCCATTGTGTCGGAAATGTATTTTGGGTTGTAGGCGGACCTTCTAGGGGTCTTGAAATGCCGTTTTTGTGATTTTGACTCGTCTTTTGCTTGAAAAGAGGGGCGAGTCGTTTTTGTGTTTTTTTTTGTGAATGGTTTTGTTTGGTTGGATTTTGGGCGGGATTGCCCTTGTTTTTGCATTGCAGGTTGTTTTTTTTTGTTTTTGGATTTATCCATTTCATGCCGTCGTAATGCCGAAATTTCGGCTGACGTTTTTTGTTGGTAGGAGAGCGTTCGGGGCAGGCCGAGTTCATGGCTGCGACTCTTGAGGAGTTGTTCGGGGCGGGCCCGGTTAGCACGCCCGCCGTGGTTGTGGAGGACGTCACTGAGGAGGAGAGACCTCCTGAGCAGACTGTTGGGGCCTCAGGGGTCGTCGAGGAGTGCAAGGAGCCCGTTGTTGGGGCTGTTAGCACTGGGAGAGCTCAGACTGGGGCTGAGGTGAGTACCTCCGGGAGGAGGGTTTCTTCGAGGGAGCGACGTCCTCGGGCGACTAGGCGGTTGTTGCGGGACGTCAACAGGGTCATTGAGTTGGGCCCTACCCACGACGTCGAATCTCGTGGTCATAAGAGTCAGAGAGTGGAGACAGCCGAGGACGATGCTGACGTCGCGAGCTGGAGAGCCAGACGAGTTACGGCCCCGCGGGGGTTGCTTTTACGGGCGGCGCCTGACTGGGCCGAGGGTTTTGACGGTAGCCAGTTGTTGCTTCGACTGGACCGACACCTCTCCTACCGTGCTCACGAGGGCATGGTGAGTCGTATTCCCTGGTTGAATTTTGTCATTTTTTGAAGTGTCGGGCCTAAATAGGCATTCTGACGTTGTCTGTTTTTGATTTCAGGAGATTGGCACCATGAGGACTTTCTCGGGCTTTTCTACCTGCTTGGGTCTCTACGACGTTCTCCGAGCCGGGTCGAGGGCGTTGATAGAGAGGTCGGCTTTTGGGCCATTGGTGGCCGCTTGGCGGAACATTCACAGGTCCTCGATTAGGGCGAACCTGTGTTTGATCCGAGCTATGTTGGATCGGTATTGGGATACGATGTCGTCGTTCCACATGGATTTTGGGGAGGTCAGCGTGACTTTAGAGGACTTTGCCATGGTATCCGGCCTTCCCTGCAGCGAGCTGCCCATTGAGTTTACCGTGACGCCGGAGAGAGTGTCCTCTCCTGCGGTTACTGCTTTGATCTGTACTGCTTTGCCGGAGCCTTCCGACGTCACTCCGTACCTGATTGCGAGTTCGTACGTGAAGGACTACTTCACTGAGAGGGTGGCAGGGGTTACTCCGGCGCCGTTGGCGAGCCCGGAGGCAGAGGTTGAGGCCGACGCGAAGGAGGCACGGCTGTGGTTGTGGTACTTCTTGGGTGCCACGTACTTTGGTGACAAGGGCGAGCGCTTGTTGACCAAGGTGCTTCCTCTCCTCACCGACCTTGACACTTTGGGTCGGTTTGACTGGGTTACGCCGGCTTTGGCGAGTTTCACCCGGTACTTGCACGCGGCGGTGCGTCTGGAGACAGTGGGAGCGGGTAGTGCTCCGGCTTTGGTTGGTCCCGACCTCATCTTTGAGGTACGAGTTTTTTTTGAGTTTGATTTTGATTTTGACTTTGGCAATTTTTGAGAAATTGGCTAATTTGTGTTTGCTGTGTTTGATTACAGGCTTGGTTGTATGCTTACTTCACTCCTCTGCGTCCGGGGACTACAGACGGTGTTCCCTCGGCTTACCCTGCTGTGAGGGGTTGGACGGTGGCTCGGAAAAAGTCGACTAAGTCGACTTACAAGGACTGCAGGCGTCGCGTGAATAGGTTTCAGATTGCTGATGTTAGTTCCCGCTCTCCTCCCCTTCTCCTTTATAGAAGTAGATAGAGATAGGATGATTAGGTAGCTCATGAAGCCCCCAGTTAGCTGAATAGCTTTGCTTTGGATGCAGTTTGTTGGGCGGCCTTGGGAGCACTACACGGGTGTACCGGCTGCCATCAGGGAGCGTTTGCGGCCTCGCAGCTCCCTGCGTCTGTACTTGGAGATGGGGATTGAGCCGGTGTGGTACCTGGGTGAGCGTTTAGTTCGCCAGTGCTTTACTGAGACTTTCGTCGTGCCGGTTGACCCGCCTAAGGTGTTGTTCCAGGAGTCGACCCCTGACGAGGTTGAGGAGCACCTTCACGGTCGGGGAGGTGAGGAGTTGTTGCTGCGGAACGCCGACTACGACACCTTCCGGTTGTCGAGGCTTGCTTGGTACCCGATCGAGGTATGTTTTCCTCTTTTCTTTTATTTTCATTGCCTCCCTTGATAGGAGGGTTTGTCATCTTTGATGTGGATCCAAATGGCAGGGAGTCGACCCGCTGATGAGGACTCAGCCCCCAGCTTTCCCGACGGAGACCACTTTTCAGGGGCTGGGTGGCGAGGAGCTTCAGTTGCGCTTACCGGAGCCCGCGGTGGCCGAGGTGATCGATGCCGACATGGAGTGGAGGTTGATCGTTCTGAGGGTGAGTTCCTGACTTGATGATATGAAATGTGATGTCGTCGGGTCACATCCAATCAAAACACATTTATAATTCTCAACAAACAACTAATTAGTGGTTAAGTCGAGGTCGATCCATGGGACGGTGTGCTTTGGGTTCTAAGTCTCTCTATCCCAATTTATGCTAGTGTCACAATTTGTTTGGGTTTGTAGTTGTGTCCTAGATTAATGCAAGTAATAAAGTAAAACAAGCAATAAAAGGAAGGATGTAACCAAATGGTGAAAGGTGCTAGGATGTCATGGGGTCATAGGGGATTCATGGTGTTGATCATACAAACATGTTTACAAGGTTGCAAGCAATTAATGTTGTGGGGGAACCGAGTTGGTTTATGTCTTAAGGTTCTTAGGAAGAGTTGGGTCCCGGAGCCGAATCGATTAGATTGTACAACACCTACAAGTCGACTTACTTTCCTCCTAATCAACTTCTATGCATGGTCTAACAAGACTCGAGTTGGTTTATATCTTACAAGTCAAGTTGAATAGATAAGAGATGGTTGTAAATGCAAGGATTCATAGGCTTGGCATTTCATCAAACATAACATGTGCATAAAGTTGACATCACAACAAGCAAGCAATTTGATTATGAAAACATATTAGATTAAGCATGAATCAATCCCATGTTGGTTTTCCCTAATTATCCATTCATCCTAGCTAAAGAAACTACACACTCATTATCATGGGAAACATGTCATTAATGGTGTCAATCATCACAACAAGTATAAACATGATAATATAATGAAAAAAAGAACAATAAAGATTATAAAGTAAAGGAATTATACCAAACTTGAGATGATCCAAATAATAAAGCGGAGAATAATAGAAGAAACTTGATTGATTGATGAAGAGTTGTCAGTTCTCCAATAATAACCCAATAATCTTCAATTACCCAAAAGTGATGAACTTGAAATAATAAACTTGAACAATAATTAAGGAGAGATTAATGTGAGATTTGTGGAAAGATTAAAGAGTAATCTATTCTAATCTACTTCTAATCTAATCTAAGAAAGCTTGATTTAATCTAAGGAAACTTGATTATAGTCTAATAAAACTTCATAAAAAGATCCCCCTTTGATTATTTACAAGTGGGGTATTTATAGTAGGGATTCATTAGGTTAACTAAGGCTAAATTAGTAATTATACTTTTGAGTTTTAAGCGGGGAAATGCCGGTATTTTTCGAAGGATGGGCATCTTTCACGGAAGTTGAAGAAACGAAAGTTTGCTGTAAGGGAATCCGGGCGTCCGAGGGGGGAAGACGGGCGGATTGTTGAGGTGGTGCCCGGGCGTCTTCATGGGAATCCGCTCGGATTCTCTGGAGGAATCCGGGCGTCTTGATGCTGGGACGCACGGGTTGTCACTGCTAGACAGGCGGCTTCGTGGGAATCCGCTCGTCTTCTGTGACAGCGTCTTATTTCTTCACTTTCTTTTTATTCTTATGGGATTGGTCTTTAGTTCTTACTTCCTCTTCATACTAGTCCATCAAACATCGTCAAATAGCTTCCGAATATGCACGAAAAACGGGAATTTCCGCCTTATTGTCTCCTTTTCTACAAAACATATGAAATGCGATAGAAAAGCAAATAGGAAGGTTTTGACGGATAAAATGGCCATGGAATGTTATATATAAAAGTATGCAAAATAGGTTCAATTAGGGGACTAAATGTGCGCATTTAATGTTCACATCAAATATCCCCAAACCGAACCTTTACTCGTCCCGAGTAAAGAGGTGACAAAAACTAGACCTTTATTTAAACTATCCTAATAATATAGCCGATATGAGACAATTAGCGGGTCTCATTCCGCCCCTTCAACTCATAACAAGGCAACCATGAGGTAGGATGCCTTCTTGCAAGGCAAGGTGGGTCTTGGCAAAATGGCGACACATCCAAACATTAAGCACACAAAATAGAATAATGGATGCATCTACAAAAGGAATAGCCACTTCCTCATCAAGTGGCGGAGGCAACTAAAAGAGAACAAATTTAAGAGCATATATTCCGTCACAAATACTAGTTCAACCAATTACTAAGGCTAAGAGGATGGAACTAAATCACCTCCAAATGGTGTTAAACTAGACTACTTTCGTCCTCAATTTCCAAGTACTTTCGTCAAGAGCGATCGGATGGTTATGGAATGATGATCCCCATGATGCTAGAAGCATATGACATGACAAGTCTCGAGTTCTCTACAAAAGTAAAGGTCATGGATCGTCCCAAACTCGACAAAGTGGCTTGACAAAATGGCTTTTTGGGAATGAAATGCTCAAATCGTTATAAACAAGGGTGGATATGACTAGCATTCAAAATTTGACCTCATTTAACTTTCACATTTCAAAATTTAGAGATGGGGTTTGTCCCTTCCGTGCTAATGTCCTTTGCTTTCGCGAATCGCTTATTAGGCAACCGGTTAACCTCTAGACAATAGCTTTTCGGGGTGATAGTCACTCTGTCTCTGGGCGGTTGAATTCACAACCGTGTGGGGGCCCAATTCAATGGATCCCTCTCCAAAGCACATCGAAGTGGTACGTCTCCATCAAAACAACTAAAATTCTCAATATTTCAACATTTCGTAACATTTGAGGTTTCCTTGGCAATAAAATGTTTCCACATACAAAATCTTTGAAATGAGCACTTCAAACTTATTGATGAAAAGTATTTTTGGGTTGCCGCACCACAAGGTCAATCAAGGTCACCTAGACAAGTTAACCAAGTCCACATCGCATCACGGGGTTGGATAGGTGACTCACATGCAAACCCTTGACTAGGCTTTGGGTCATGGGTCGAAAGACACTAGTATGACACAATCTAGGGTGTTTTACAACCATTCTAGTAGGCGAAGTCTTAAGTTGAAAAAGTATTTGTAATGGCTTGGCCAAACAACCAAATTGGTAAAAAACGTTTTTAATGTTTGCCAAATTGGTAAAAAAAGTATAACATGTGACAAATTGGTAAAAAAAATAATGAAATGTGACAAATTGACCAAAAAACAACCCTCTTAATTAATTTAATTTTCCTAAAAGTAAATTTGTCCAAAATACGCTTCTCGAAGCTATGGAGGACGAAGACTTCTAGGACCGAGGGCACGACTTTTTTTTTTCTAGAAATTATCTTCCATCTTAAGACTATTTTTATGTTTCGAATTTTGTTTCTGAATAAATTATATTTCATCTTATAAGTATTAAACTTCTTTAGTAGAACCGAACAATTGTCATAGTCTAATCCGCCTTATACTTTCGACCGGTTTTTGAAGCATCGACCCGACCTGACAATGATTACCTCTACAATTAAGTGATTTGGATATCCTAGTTAAGATATAGTATGTTTGTAAGATGGGTCGGACAATTCATATCCATTTTAAGTGAGATATTATAAGTCAATTTTTACTAGTAGTTTTTGTCTAAATCAGTTTCATATAGGTTTTTATGGATCTCAATATTTTTGGTTGAATTATTAAGATTGGAGAAGTATCATATTTAAGAAAGTTGGATTGATTTCGGGTAAAATTGGTTCGATTTAAATTTGGGGTCATAATTAAGTTGCGAACAACAAGTATGTAATTTTTTTTTTCAGTTTACTGCTTAGGAAGGGGTAGTTTGGTCAATTATAGATCAAATAATAGAGAATTAGTTAAAATAAAAGTTTTTTGGCCAAATTGTCACCAATCTATACTTTTTTTACCAATTTGTCACAATTGACACTTTTTTTACCAATATGGCAACTACCTTCCACTTTTTTTACCAATCTGGTAGTTTGGCCGTAATGGCTTAGTTGCTCTTGTCAAAGTTCTCAATTAGGCACTTTTCAAAATATTTCATCTAAATGCAACTAAATGCCATGATGCAACTATTATATACATCCTAATGTGAGTGATTCTACCAACTAATATGACATATAAACTAAATGCAAGTCCTAAGTTCACATTGTTATACCGCATCAATCAAAATAAAGCCACATAGTCATTAACATAAAGAGGAGAAAGGAGATTGGAAAGATCATACCATGCGGTCTTCAATATCCTCATGTCTCGGATGTGGCGTAGTCGATCAATGTGAACAAGGATAGAACACAATATATACAATAATATATACTTGACTACACTACAAAGGAAAATAACAAGTTTTTGTGTTTTTGGATTTTTCAAATTTTTATGGTTTTTGATTTTATGGAAATTAAAGAACATATTTTTGGGATTTTTCGAAAATTTTCAATTTTTATGTATTTTTGAATATAAATTCCCATCCCTCACTTTATTTTGGCCATTGTCCTCAATGTACATGTAGGAGTAGGAATGAAAAAGGAAATACAAGTTTTTGGATTTTTGATTTTATGGAAATTGAAGTACAAATGCAATGATATGATATGAATGAATGCATGCTCTAACTAAATGCAATTCTATATGACATATATAACAAATGAGTGCAATCTAAAGTGTATGATGCATGATTTAAACTATGGTCACTTATGATCAAACCTCCCCAAACCGATTTAAACACTATTTCTAGTGTAGAAATGAATAGGTTTGGCCATTAGTAACTATGCATGAATTCTAATCTATATGCAACTATCTATATGAATCATGTGGGATAAATACGATGCAAGCTAATCTAATCATGTTGGGTATATTACAATGCAAACTATACTATATGAACTAACTAATGCAAATGAAGTATGATACAAATGCATGTGAAAACTACACTAAATGCAATGTATATACAAAAGAGAGAGGGAGAGATGGGTATCATACAAATGAAGGTGGTGAGGTAGGCCTCTTTCACTCGTCACCCTCCTCATCTTGATAGCCATATTGATGAGAGCTCCCGGCTTGGTCATACCCTCTTGGTTGGCCCCAATACCCTCCTTGGTCAAATTCTCCTCCTTGACCCGAGTATCCTCCACCTTGGCTATCCCAAGCTTGGTTCCCTTGATTAGGGAACAAGTGTTCCGGTTGGGCCCATTTGGGCAGAGGGCCATTAGGGTCAACATACCCTTGTTGAGCCATGATGCGTGTCTTTTATATAAGGTTTTTACCTCATTTTTACACGCATTTCCGTGCTTTTCATGTAGCATCTGGCTACAAATACCCCCGAATATTCTACTTTGGTCCGTTTATTGTAATTTGCAGGAATTGACCGAGGAGGAGCTAAATCGAGCCCTAATTGTCCTAATTGTACGCATTCATGGGAAATAAGGAGCCGGAGTTAAGGAATCTTACACTTGGAGGACGTATGAGCTGAGTTAAGTAAGATATTCAAGTCCTGGTGCGCCTATATAGCTCGATCGAGTGCTTTAGTGCTCGATCGAATGCTTACACACTCAAGATTGGTCGATCGACCAGCTTAAGGAGTCGATCGAGGATGTTCAGCAAGCAGTGCTCGATCGAGAGGTAGTTCTAGCTCGATCGAGTGACTTGGAGTTCGATCGAGTGATCATCTTACTCGATCGAGGGGATTTCGTGTGTTTTTGGTTTATTTCCGCCTAATCTTCTATGGGCTTTTGTAATCAGTCCATAGATTAGGTTTAAGACAATTTTTCAGTATAAGACTGAGGAGAACACTACGTTACTCCTATCTCCTTTACGACGTACATTTCATCTGTTACTTTTGTCACTGTTCTTTGGAATTCTATTCTCTACCTTACTACTCGAATTCGGTATTATCAATTTAATTTACTTCTTTGTCGTATTTATTGTTTTTAATTCCTTTTCTCTCTTTACTTGATAATTGCTCAATCAATTAGATTATTCTTCATGCTCAGTTTTAATTGTTTGGTTATTGCAATTGTTAATCCAATGGTTATGAGTAGCTAATTCCCTATGCTAAGACTATAGGGGACCCATGATTTGAAGGGAGAGTAATCAAATTACTAGGTCAATGCCGGTACCGTCTTTGTTGTTTAAATGCTACAAATAATTGTAATTGCCTAATTGAGTCGACGCAATTAGACCCTTATTCTTAGTGGACCTTGACCTGGACCGAAAGGTTGGAAGGGGGAGACTAGTAGCGAACAATAGAGTATTGCAGCGAGGGCGAAAGTTAAACTGTTTACACTTTAGGGTGAATTAAGGACCGAAAGGTGACGTTCGCTACCCCTTGGACCGTACTGCATCGACCTGGGACCTAGATTACTCGACCAGATGATCATGGTGAACCGCTTGTCTTAGCTATTCTCCTTTATCTGTCAACCTCCTCCCTTTAATTTCTCTTTTCCTTACTCTTTAGTTTAGAAATCACAAATTATAAACCCCCAATTTGGTTACCTTGGCGAACCTAGTTTAGCAGACAAATTCCTACCTCTCTGTGGATTCGACCCGACTTCCCTAGCTATATTAGTTAGTTGGAACCAGTTGGTTATTTTTGACAGGTACGCGACAGACGTGTCAAGCCATGTTATAGTATTGGGGTTAAAGGGCCAAGTAGTTGTCGACCCTCCCTTCATGTACCCCGAGGTCCACTTTATTCATGAGTGCCATCAAATCATTAATACCCGGGGTATTGGGGATTTCCGGCTCAAATTTGGTATGAGGGATAGGGTATGGTGGGATAGGCACATAGGAAGGTGGGCGAAAAGGTCTTGCCGTTCCCCCACGAGGTATTTGGCGGGGTGGCTCTTCCCTTTGAGGGGGATTGTCTAGAATTTGGATATCAAGGAGGTAGCTTGGTGGAGGTGAGTATGGGCTCAATCTTGGGTCAATGCCCGGTATCTTCCAACCTTCTAGGATGATTGGAGTGCATCCTTTGGTGTACCACTCTACACTCCCGTCTTGAGTGTAATTACAGCACCGGTGATGAGTGAAGATGGTGTGCTCATCAATCAAAGTCCTCCCCTCAAGAGGAGTATAGGTCCCTTGGGCATTGAACCCGGGGCAAAGATAGTTGGCCAAAATAGTAATTAGACCTCCCATTACGAAAGTCTTGAGTTGGGTGGTCCCTTGAGCAAAATCATTGAACCTAGTAAGTATCTCAAGGGGCGTATTGAAGTTATAATGCCTCGTCCCTCGAACATTCAAATAGGACTCAAGAAAAGTTAAATCAATGAGAGTACACCTATCTTGTTCGTACCTCCCATTGATGGTACCGGCCACAAAGCGCTCGGTGAACCGAATCACCGGATGTTGGATGGCGAAGGTATAACATTGCTTTAAACCGGTAAAATTCCTCCCGGAAATAGCCCTCCAAAGTTGGTCCACATCGAAATTATCGGGTTTATCGGTAAAGTTGGTGGGCACATCAAGACCGAAAATGTAGGCAAATTCATCAAGTGAACGATGATGGTCTAGGTTGCACAACCTAAACTCCATGCCCACATTGGTCCTAGTATTTGTTACAATGTGAATGCTACTAAAAAATTCAAGCGTGAGACTAAGGTATGTCTCCTCATGGGCATGAAAAAGTTTTTCAAGCCCAAGGCCATCAAAGAACATCTCGGTGGGGTACCTTATCCTAAGGGTTTCCAACACCCTAGTATCTAAGAATTGAGTGGGTTCGTAGTTCTTACCTAGTAATTTGACAAAGTTCTTGCGGTGGTCATCGGATTCAAAAAGCACCTCTTGGAAGTACTCAAGTTGTTCAATTCCTCCTCTTATTAAGGGACGGACGTTCCTTGGTAGTGCTATCTCTCCTGGAGTTGAGGAGGATGATCCCTTGCGCTTTCTTCCGGTAGATTCAACCAACTTCTTAGCCTTGCCTTTGAGGTTCATCATTTTGGAGTTGAGGAAATGGGGGTTTTGTTGTTGGCTTTTGGTGTGAGGGGAGTGTTTTGGAGGAAGAAGATGAGTGTTTTAGGGCTTGATAAGGTGAAGAAATGAGGGAGAAAGGGGGTGATTTTATAGAAGAAGGGGGAATCCGAGCGGATAAGGGTGGCTCATGTCCGGTTTATCCGATAAAAAAGGGCCAATCCGTGAGTCTTTGCGTCGGGACGGGCGTCTCGTGTTTGTAGAAGACGGGCGTCTTCCCACAAATCCGGGCGGATTCTAATGCAGGGATTCTGCTAAGCTGAGAGCAGGAAGAAGACGGGCGTCTTCTTAGTTAGGACGGGCGTCTTGCTCGGGACGGGCGGATTCTCAAAAATCCGCTCGGATTTCCTGGCAGCTTAAAATCTCGTTTCAGATGGTATTTAGGACGGGCGGCCCGTGATGAATCCGAGCGTCTTTTCGTAGGACGGGCGTGTTGGGTTAAATCCGCCCGTCTTCTTTGACAACGTCCTACCAGTTATGCGACGGGGGTCCTGGACGGGCGTCCAGGCTTCGGGACGGGCGTCTTCAGCTCCCTTTCTTCTTTTTTCTTTCTTTTCCTTGCAATATCATACCCTTTCACCGATTTGCTATTCCTCCTTATCTTTTTTCTGAAATTTGCTCAATAAAGATGTAAGATGACTCTTCCTCTTACCACTCTCATGCAAGAAATCAAATGCAAATGCAATAATGTACAATATTATACAAAGTAAAAGGGTCTAGGAAATTTCATACAAATGGTGGTTTGAGATAATACTCCACCAAACTAGTTCAAATTGTAGAAATTCTTATCCATAGAGCTCAAGGCTCTTAATAAGAGATCAAAAGTTTGTGAACAAGCTCCAAATAGACCCAAGTATGGGTTGCTCCATTTGAACATGAAATTTGGCCAATGATGCTTGTAAAATGTTTTTTTCTTTTTGCTTTGTCCTTGGCACTAGAGCTTTCCCAATGTTGCCAATGAACAAGCCCATGATTCTTGTCAATACTAGGCATGAAGTATGGTTCATTTTCATCCGTAGACTTCCACTTACCACCTTCTCTTTCACTTTCGGTGATGATGATAGCATTTGAATTTATCAATCCTTCATGAGTGGAAGGAGAATTCTCCTGACTTTGATGATCGAGTTCCTTAGGAGTTGTCATTGTGGGTGTCAAATCTTCACGAGAGGCCTCACGAGCAATCTTTTCTTTGAGCTTTTTCACCAAGTAACTCTTGTATGATACTTTGGCCTTTTGAAGAAGGTCCACCATATCCTCTTCAATGATCATTGGCTCCATGATAGGTGTCAAGTGGTCTTCATGAGAAATAGGGGAAGGACGTTCTTCCTCATGATAGGGTATCTTAAATGTCTCAAGGATAGGCTCCTCAAGCAAGGTGATATTACGAGTCCATCACCTAGGCTCATCATCATTGTTGCTATCTTCATACGAATCATAGATGAGGGCTTCATTTAACTCTTTCTCCAATGTCTCAACATTCACTTCAAAGGACACACCCTCATACTCACAAAGGCTAAGAGTATTTGGCTTACTCAACCTCATGTCTTCCTTATCAAACACAACACTTTCATATTCACAAGAGCTCAAGGAGATTGGCTCTTCCCATTTTTCATTCTCTATGTCAAAAGTTACTACTTCAAGTTCGCATTCATGTTCAATGTCCAAAGAATGGTGGGGAGTGATTGCTTGGGATTCTTTCATTTGGGCAATTTGAATCTCCAATTCCTCACCTTGGGCAATAATGCCTTGAAGGACATTATCCCTCTTTTGGCTCTCTTCTAGCATTTGTTTGAAGAAGTTTTGTTGATCTCCCATCATTTGGAGAATCACATTTTGAATGGGTTCATTTTGTTGTTGTGGGTAAGTGTGAAAGTGATTGTATTGTGGCAATTGAAACTCATTTTGTTGTGGGTATTGAGTGGGTGGTTGTTGTGGATATTGGATGTGAGTGTTTTGGTTGGAAAATTTGGGGTAGTAGTTAGGATTTTCATTGTACAAATAGTAAGGTAGGTTTGTGTTGACTTGCTCCTCAAACTCCCCATACCCATAGTCATACTCAAAAGATCCACCACATAGTCCATATGTCAAGTCTTGAGTAATCATAGCTAAGACAAGGAAACAACTACAAGCATGGAAACTACACAAAAACGGTAAGAACAATCCTTGAGGAACAAGTTCCTCAAGGTGAAAGCACAATTAAAATAGACAAACAAGTAAGAACTTAATCACATAGCACCGTCCCCGGCAACGGCGCCATTTTTGATATGGAATGCGATGTCATCGGGTCACATCCAATCAAAACACATTTATAATTCTCAACAAACAAATAGTTAGTGGTTAAGTCGAGGTCGATCCATGGGACGGTGTGCTTTGGGTTCTAAGTCTATCTATCCCAATTTATGCTAGTGTCAAGATTTGTTTGAGTTTGTAGTTGTGTCCTAGATTAATGCATGTAATAAAGTAAAACAAGCAATAAAAGGAAGGATGTAACCAAATGGTGAAAGGTGCTAGGATGTCATAGGGTCATAGGGGATTCATGGTGTTGATCATACAAACATGTTTACAAGGTTGCAAGCAATTAATGTTGTGGGGGAACCGAGTTGGTTTATGTCTTACGGTTCTTAAGAAGAGTTGGGTCCCGGAGCCGAATCGATTAGATTGTACAACACCTACAAGTCGACTTACTTTCCTCCTAATCAACTTCTATGCATGGTCTAACAAGACTCGAGTTGGTTTATATCTTACAAGTCAAGTTGAATAGATAAGAGATGGTTGTAAATGCAAGGATTCATAGGCTTGGCATTTCATCAAACATAACATGTGCATGAAGTTGACATCACAACAAGCAAGCAATTTGATTATGAAAACATATTAGATTAAGCATGAATCAATCCCATGTTGGTTTTCCCTAATTACCCATTAATCCTAGCTAAAGAAACTACTCACTCATTATCATGGGAAACATGTGGTGTCAATCATCACAACAAGTATAAACATGATAATAGAATGAAAAAAAGAACAATAAAGATTAAAAAGTAAAGGAATTATACCAAACTTACGATGATCCAAATAATAAAGCAACGAATAATAGAAGAAAGTTGATTGATTGATGAAGAGTTGTCAATTCTCCAATAATAACCCAATAATCTTCAATTACCCAAAAGTGATGAACTTGAAATAATAAACTTGAACAATAATTAAGGAGAGATTAATGTGAGATTTGTGGAAAGATTAAAGAGTAATCTATTCTAATCTACTCCTAATCTAATCTAAGAAAGCTTGATTTAATATAAGGAAACTTGATTATAGTCTAATAAAACTTCATAAAAAGATCCCCCTTTGATTATTTACAAGTGGGGTATTTATAGTAGGGATTCATTAGGTTAACTAAGGCTAAATTAGTAATTACACTTTTGAGTTTTGAGCGGGGAAACGCCGGTATTTTTCGAAGGATGGGCATCTTTCACGGAAGTTGAAGAAACGAAAGTTTGCTGTAAGGGAATCCGGGCGTCCGAGGGGGAAGACGGGCAGATTGTTGAGGTGGTGCCCGGGCGTCTTCATGGGAATCCGCTCGGATTCTCTGGAGGAATCCGGGCGTCTTGATGCTGGGACGCACGGGTTGTCACTGCCAGACGGGCGGCTTCGTGGGAATCCGCTTGTCTTCTGTGACAGCGTCTTATTTCTTCACTTTCTTTTTATTCTTATGGGATTGGTCTTTAGTTCTTGCTTCCTCTTCATACTAGTCCATCAAACATCGTCAAATAGCTTACGAATATGCACAAAAAACGGGAATTTCCGGCTTATTGTCTCATTTTCTACAAAACATATGAAATGCGATAGAAAAGCAAATAGGAAGGTTTTGACGGATAAAATGGCCATGGAATGTTATAAAAGTATGCAAAATAGGTTCAATTAGGGGACTAAATGTGCGCATTTAATGTTCACATCACTTGAACACCTTCTCCGATTATACTTTGCCTTACATTGTTTTGAAGGACATTTTTGTTTTGTAGGTGACGACTGTTAGTCACCAGAACTTGTGGCGGATGGCTAACCGCTGGAGGGCGCTTGCTGGTGACCTGGCTACGAGGGAGGCTCGACTTTATCAGGTACGTTTTGTGTGCTGTTTTTGTGTATTTGGTGTTGTATTTCATGTTTTTAGATCTTGAGGATCTGTTATTGTGTTTTGCAGAGCACTGCGGATCCGGCGTAGCTTCCTCGGATCCGTGTTGAGTTGGGGACAGCTAGGTCGATGATCGAGGCTCAGGGGTTGGGAATCACTCGTCAGGACCAGGAGTTGAGGCGTCGTGATAACGAGCTGCGGAGTCGAGACGCGGAGATTGCCTCCCTCAGGGCTCAGTTGGCTGCGGCGGAGGAGGTTCGCGTCGTGATGGAGGAGGAGACGCTGGAGAGTTCTCCAGAGAGGGAGCCTGAGCAGGTGGTGGTGTCTGCGTTGGCGGCGACCCCTAGTGAGACCATGACTGGTCCGACGGGAGACGCTGAGTAGTTTTTGTAGCTTGTCCGTGTCTTGGACTCTTGTCTGTACATATTTACATTTTGCGTGAGGCGGTTTGTATATATGTGTTTTTGGACTGTGGTTCATTTTGTGATTTTTGGCTTTTTGTGTTGTGTTTCGGAGGAGCGCTGTCGGCTGTTTGATTCTCCTTTTGCTTTGCACTAGTTCCTGCATCGTTAGTGTAGAAAACAGGCAACAAATAGCACATACGCATAAACGCAAACACGTAAGAGCATTTGATTGAAAAACAAAAATTAACCAAGATGACTTGAAGTTAAAATTTGAAATTTTGAAATGACTTTTGAAAATTCCGTGACAAATCGTCACGTTCGGAATTCAAAAGGAATTGATTTGAAAATTTGAGCAATTAACTCGTGTCGTGAATTAAATTGCGTCGAAGTCATTGAAATTGACTCGAAAAATTCAAACTCAAACCGTCAGGAAATAATTTTAGGAAAGGATTTTTGCGAGTATATTTGGTTTTTGAGGTCAAGACTCGAATTTGTGAGTGCTTGAATTTTTTAGGAAAATTGATGTCGTGTTATCAATCTTCGGTTTTGATTTTTGATGGAAAATTGTGAAAAAGCGAAATTTTTTTGGAATTTTGACTGACATGGAAACGATCCATCACGGATCGGGGCGACTAGCCCTTCCCCCCTTTTAAGAAACGAAAGAAAAATCCACATGTTTATAGCTGCGTCATGGAAACCGTGTCGGATTTCGTAAAACGCGAAAGCAATGAAATGTGAGTGTGAGGAAACACAAAATGTTCCGGATCATCCCGAAGAGGCGCGAGCTTCCTGGCGGGAGGTTTGAGGTGTCAGGAGAAAGCACAAGTTGAAAGAGACAAGTCAACAGCGGGAATCCTGGAGAAGCCTCAAAGAGGCGCGAGCAGCCTGGCGATGGAAGCCGACTCTCCCCTTTTTCTGAAAAATGCGTTGTTCATTTTGTATAAATAGGGACATTTGCGCTCCATTGTTTCATCATCCTAAACACAAAAACATCTCTACATAACCTCTTCTTCTTCCACAAAAATATTTCATGGATGCTTTTGAGAACGCATTGCGACAATGGTGCCCGGATTTGTCGCCTCCCGAAAAGCATCAACTCGTTTGCATGGGAGTTGGCCAATTGTTGGTGCTTCGTCAAGTAAAGGTGCAACCTTCGTTTCTTGATGCATGTTCTCGGTTTTTGGATTTGAAACACCATGTTTTCGTTTTCCCGAAAGGTGAGCTTTGTCCTCTTGCCGAAGAAGTTGGAGCCATTGGTGGGTGGATGGGTTGTGTTCCGGTGCTTCCTTCGACTCGGTTGTGCTACAAGGAGAAATTATGTTCCATGTTGGGCTTATCAACAAGCCAAATAAACTTTCTTCTTGCTCCACATGGTGTGGATATGTTGGCTCTTATCAACATCTTTTCAAACCGATTGGATGCTAATGTGTCGGAGGTGGCTAGGAGAAGGGATCTTTAATTTTTCCTTGTCCATGTGTACCTCTTTATTGATGTCTTGATGAAGGAGGGACCGAGATGCCATGGTAGCATGACCCTTATCCATGTGATTGAGCAAATGGAGCATGGTAGAGATCCATCATGGTTGGTGCTTGGGGAGATTATCCAAGCTTTGGACAAGGAAGGCTCTTGTGGAGAAGCTCCCTCTTTCGGATCCCCAAGGATCCTCCAAGTGTGGTTATTGGAGAGGCTAAGGTATGTAGAGCCTTCGGTTAATCCTTCTTCTTACTCCTTCCGTCACCTTACCATGAGGAAGAAGTTATACCCGGATAGTTTTGCTTCCACCGAGGCCTATTAGGCCGCAAGATTGGCGGAGCAGAGTGGTCCTCATGTCCGGTGGGTGGTGCCGTGGTGGCACTTGAGGTCCTTCACGGGGTTGCCTGCTTCGGGTGCTAGTCCTCGTTCTTTGATTGTGGTGGGTTTGAAGGTTGTTTCCTTCATATATCTCGAAAGGCTCATGAGGCAAATGGGGCGTCAACAAAAGGTGCCCGCACAAGATACTCTTTTCCAAGAGAATGTTTTCCGGAACTCCGAGCTTGTGGAGTTCTTTGAAAGGTGGTGGGCCACTCGGCCGCTTTGGGAGGTACCAAACCCCGTTGCCACGACATGGGTGACTCCTGCTTATGTCAAATGGTCACGAGCTCCGTCCTTGGAAGAGAGATCCAAATTTCGTAAGGACGAGGTTGTCGATTTGAAGTACCGAGAGGTTGGCAAGGCCAACCGTGCCTGCTTTGAGGAGTATGTTGATGGAGCTACCCCCGATGTGATGAGACCACCGAAGTGGAGGAATTCCGGCCCCAAGAATATGGTGAGCCGTGCATTGGCTCTTTCTGGGTCGAACATTGGGTCTTGTGCTAGACCGGAGGCCGTCGCCGTCTTAGATCCGTTTAGGATCCGTTCCCAGGAAGAAGTCCATGCTAGGCGGGCCAACAAGAAGAACAAGGGGAAGATGTACCCCGAGGGAAAAGGCAAGGGTAGAATGGAAGAGTGAAGACCTTCATTACCCACTTTATTATTATGTTGTATTATTATTGTGAGTTTTTATTATGTTGTACTAGCTTGTTGTTGTGTGTTTTATGCTAGTTTTATTATGTGAGGTGTGTTAGTTGACACCTTAGCTTTGACAAGTTGTAGACTTGTCGAGCTTTTTTTGTTGTTGAAATTGTAATCCCTCCCATTATTAATTAAATAAGAGGATCGCTCATGTCGAAAATTGTGAACGCTTGTTTCTTCCATCCATTTCGTGAAGGTAATTCAATTTGAATCGTCCTAAACATTTGCACTTGGGAAAGTGGTATTTTGTGGAAAGGGAGAAAGGCTCATTTTTGTATTTTTGTGGGAAAGGAAATGGTTTTCCCTTTTCTCCTTTTTTGATAGGGATTTTTGTATGTGGGGATTTTTGTATGGGGATGGTTGTTTTTGATTGTGGGAATGGTTGTATCCTTCTTGTGTAAGAAAGGACTGCCTACGTATTCACCGGGAGAGGTGAAATCAAACCATGATCGTAGTTCGAAATGTTTTATGGATTTGATTGGGTTTTGTGGTTGTATCCCTCAGGCATAAGCGGGACTGCCTACGTATTCACCTGAAGAGGTGAAATCAAACCATGCTCGTAGTTCAGGGGTTGTTTTGTTTTAGTGCAAATGGACGTTGCCTTTGACGGATCAAAGGACATTCGAAACGGGCAAGGTGTCGCAGCTTAGACTCGATAAAACATGCAATTTCAAATCAGAACACGTTGACGAACTTGACTTAAAAAGGGTTGAGGTCGTTGCAAGTTGTAAAACTAGGCTAGGTTGTTGGTTGCCAGGGTTCAAGGGTAGTACTTCTTGAGTTGGTCTAGGTTGGTCGGGTTTGTAAAGTCTTCCCCATCTAGGTCGCTCAGTCTCACTGCACCCCCCGAAAGTATTTTCTTAACCAGGTACGGCCGGGCTCAGTTGGGTTTGAATTTTCCCCTCGGATCGACGGGTAATGGTGCTCTAACTGACTTGAGGACCAAGTCGCCCTCCTGGATATTTCTGGGTTTAACCTTCTTGTTGAATGCCCGTTGTATACGTCGTTGGTATAACTGGACGTTGTGCAAGGCGTTGAGTCGCCGTTCATCTAGGAGAGTGAGTTGTTCATACCTTCGACGGGTTCATTCTGCCTCAGGGACTTGACTCTCCAGTAGGATGCGTAGAGATGGGACCTCTAACTCTACCGGTTGAACCGCCTCCATACCATATGCTAGGTAGAAGGGTGTGGTGCCTGTTGGTGTTCGAATGGAGGTTCGGTATCCCCAGAGTGCGAATGGGAGTTTGCTCGGCCAATCGCGGTAGTTATCTTGCATTTTCTTGATAATGGTGACAAGAGTTTTGTTCGCTGCCTCCACCGCTCCGTTAGTTTGGGGACGGTAGGGGGATGATCGATGTCGTTTGATTTTGAACTTGTCCAGCAAAGCTTGAGTTTCCGCCCGGAAGTGAGAGCCTTGATCGCTGATGATTTCATGGGGTACCCCATATCGGCATATGATGTTGTTTTGAATGAAATTGGCCACTTGTTTGGCGGTCAAGATTTCATATGACTGTGCTTCCACCCATTTGGTGAAGTAGTCGACGGCGACGAGGACGAAGCAA
This sequence comes from Silene latifolia, assembly GCF_048544455.1. NCBI lineage: Eukaryota > Viridiplantae > Streptophyta > Magnoliopsida > Caryophyllales > Caryophyllaceae > Silene > Silene latifolia. Next base: position 55,419,677 of record NC_133534.1, on the reverse strand, counting down.
TTCCCCTTGGTGCCTATCGGGTTGACTTTCCCGATGATGTCGATGCCCCAGGTTGAGAATGGCCAGGGTAATGTCATGGTGTATAAAATGGATGGTGGTTTGTGTTGTATGTTGGCGAAGATTTGGCAATTGTGGCAATGTTTGACGTAGTTACGGCAATCGGCTTCCATGGTGGTCCAGTAGTAACCTAGCCGCGTGATTTTCCGTGTAAGCATCATTGCACTCATGTGAGAGCCACATTCTCCGTCGTGAACCTCTCCCATAACTTTCTTGGCTTTGTGATGGTCGATGCAAAGGAGGAGAATTCCTTGGGGTATTCTTTTGTACAGTTGATTTTGGTTTATCACGAATTGTGATGCAAGTAAACGGATGGCTCTTTGTCCTCTTTGATCAGAGTTGGGAGGGAATTCATTTTTGGTTTTGTAATTGAGGATGACTTGGTACCAAGGTTCATTATGGCTTTCCTCGTCGTCGATAATGGCACAAATGTGAGCTGGCTTGCTCCGTCTTTCGACACATAGGGGCATTGATGTCATGTCGTCAGGTATGTTGACGAGCGCGGCAAGTTTCGCCAGGGCATCAGCAAATTGATTTTCCTCTCGTGGCAAGTGGAAGTAGTCGACTTGGTCGAAGAACTCGGCCTCTTGACTGATCCTTGCTTGGTAGGGAGCTAGGCTGTCAGATCGGATTTTCCATGATCCGGACACCTGATTGATGATGAGCGAGGAATCACCATGGACCCTCAATCTCTTGATGCCAAGTGTGATGGCTGCTTGTAGGCCGATGAGACATGCTTCATATTCAGCGGCGTTGTTGGTGACGGCAAAGTCCAGCTTGACCGAGATTGGAACATGCTCTCCCTCTGGTGATATTAGAAGGATTACTACCCCAAAGCCTCTCAGATTAGATGCACCATCAAAGTATAGGTCCCATGCGTCGGAGTCGGCACAAATGATGTCCTCGTCAGGAAGTGACCATGTGTCGGTTGTTAGATCCTCGTTGACGGGATTTTCTGCTAGGAAATCGGCAACTGCTCTTCCCTTGATAACCTTTAGGGGTACAAACTTGAGGTCAAACTCGGACAACATGAGTGTCCATCTAGACAGCCTTCCGTTTAGTACGGGTTTTTCGATGATTTATTTAACCGGATCTATCTTGGAGTAGATGTGGACCGTGTAGCTGAGCATGTAATGCCGCAGCTTCTTTGTTGACCATACTAGGGCAAGGCATGTCTTTTCCAGTAGGGTATACCTCGTCTCGTACTCAATGAACTTTTTGCTGATGTAGTAGATGGCTCGCTCTTCGTTGCCCACTGTTTGTGCTAGCATTGCTCCCATGGCTGTGTTGGTAACAGTCAGGTATAGGGATAGAGGAATCCCCGGTTGAGGTGGCATGAGGAAATGAGGTTTGGATAGGATTTCCTTTATCCTATCGAAGGCCTTCTGACAGTTGTCGTCCCAATCGGTGTAATCGGAGGCGCGAATTTTCTTGAATATCGGTTCATAAATCATGGTGAGCTTGGCAATGAAGCGGCTGATGTATTGAACCTGACCAAGAAATCCCCGAATCTCCTTCTCGTTCCTAGGCCGAGGCATTTGTTGAAGGTCTTTGATTTTGGTTGGATCAATCTTAATGCCTCCTTTGCTGACGACATGTCCCAAGAGTTTTCCGGAGGTGACCCCGAATGCACACTTCTGAGGATTTAGTCTCATGTTATATTTCCGCAGACGAGTGAAGAATTTCCGGAGGGCATTGATGTGGCCGCCTCGTTCTTTCGATTTGACAATCATGTCATCGACATATACCTCTACCTCCTTGTGCATCATATCATGTAGGAGAGTGGTAGCGGTTCTTTGATAGGTTGCTCTGGCGTTGATGAGGCCGAAAGGCATGACCGTATAGCAATATGTACCCCACTGTGTAGTTAATGCCGTCTTGTGCATGTCTTCCTCAGCAATTTTAATCTGGTTGTACCCAGCATACCCGTCCATGAATGATAGGAGAGCATGTTCGGCAGTGTTGTCCACCAGAATGTCAACATGTGGCAAAGGGAAGTCGTCCTTTGGACTCGCCTTGTTCAGATCCCTGAAGTTGACGCAAACCCGAATTCTTCCGTCTTTCTTTGGTACGGGCACAATGTTGGCCACCCAATCAGAGTATTCAGACACTTTGATGAATCCAGCCTTGAACTGTTTATCCACTTCTTCCTTGATATTTAGGGCCCACTCAGGACGCATCCGGCGTAGCTTCTGTTTCACAGGTTTAGCTCCGGGTTTAATGGGTATCCGGTGCTCTGGGATTTCTCTGTCAATCTAAGGCATATCTCTGTAGGACCAGGCGAACACGTCCTTGTATTCGTGGAGGAGGTCAATGAACTGTTGTCTTTCCGAGGGGTCCAGGGTTGTCCCTATCCTAAGTTCTTGAGGTGTATTGTCGGTTCCTACGTTAATAGGTTCGGTTTCCTCAATGATGGGGGTTCTGGTTTCCCGTTTGTCAAGTTCTTTGGCTAAGTGAGGTGGGTAGTCACTCAAGTCAAATTCCTCATAGTCATTCAGAATTGCATTGCAGTTAAAATGAGACGAGTCATAAGCAAACTTAGCGTTCATTAAGTTGACACGAGCGAAAAGCTCGGAAAGGACAGACATCTCGTGGTCAGTCAGAGGCGACACAACAGAAGAAGTGGCCCCTGGAACAGACTCCAGGTTGTCACCTTTCATGAGAGTGGGGGTGACCCTAGTAGACTCAGCCTCTGAATCAGCCACGACTTTGTGATAAAACAGTGGGAAGGGGACTTTGACTGGGACATCAGGAGCGTTAGGAGCTACGACAGACTCTGACTCCGACCCAGACTCATACTCAGATCCTTCTTCACTTCCCTCCTTGAACATAGGGCCTTCTTCAGTTGTTATCTTGAGAATGCGGCCTTGGCGATCGGTCCACTTGACGGTCTTCCTCCAGCCTTTGGTAGCTTTCTCCGGGTCAGTATCGGAGATCAAGGCGGTTGGATCAAATTGATTGTCTTTCAGGGCGATGTTGATGATGTCCTCATAGTCGAGGTGTTTGACGTTATCTTCCCTAAAGAGGAGTGTGACAGCTTGTCCGTCAAGGCATGGTGACGGCTTGGACTCAGTTGATGCAGCTTCGATGTTGTCGGGGATAAAGTAGCAGTCCTGGAAGACTTCCACTCCCGGGTACCTAGCCTTCACCACAGAGTCATAGATCGGTTCCGGAAAGCCGTGGTAGAGCTCGGACTCTCCCTCGGAGACAAAGTATTCGTTGAGAGTCAGGTGGTAGGAACGGAGGATAACCCCGTGCTTCTTGCGTTTTCGGATTAGGAGGTTCATCTCCCGGATATCTTGGTCAGTAGGTTCGTACCCTAGCCCAAAGGGAATGTTGGGGACCTTAGCCTGTTTCAAGAGAGGCAATGGGTCCTTTAGTGGATTGAGCGGTAAACCCAAAAAGTAATCATGGCGCATCATAATACGGTTGACCGTGAGGTTGGTGAACGGGTCACACTCAGAGGTCGCCGATTCATCAGTTATGGCGTTCACGGCTTGGCAACCCCACATTTCATTGTCGTCCTCCTCAATGGCTTGGGAGGCCATCCCCTTTCTCATAACTGCTTTGATTGGGGAAGCGGGAATCGTGATCGTTTTCTCGTTGAAGGGGACCCTGATCTTCTGGTGGAGAGTTGAGGTGACCGCCTTCACGGCGTGAATCCAGGGACGTCCCAGGAGCATGTTGAAGGACGCGTCGATGTCGACCACTTGAAAACTGGTTTGTCTTTCTAAGGGTCCGGTTGCGACGGTCAAAGTAACTAGCCCAGCGACCTTGCGACGAGTGCCGTCGTAGGCGCGTACTCCCTAATTCGTTGGGATCAAATCAGATTCCTTGACACCCAGCCTGTGGGCAGTTTTGAGAGGAATGACATTCACGGCGGAACCGTCATCCACGAGGACCATTGGTATATTTTTCTGGAGGCATTGTACGGTGATGTACAGGGTCAGGTTATGATTGGCTCCGAACGGAGGGATATCCTCGTCGGAGAAGACGATCGGGTTACTCAGATCAGGGGCGTCTCACGTCATGTGCGCCACTATTTCTTCTGGGGAAGAGGTGGAGGGCACGGTTAATTTTCCCAAGGCCTAAAGCAAGGCCTGTCGGTGCTCAAAAGACGTTGCGATCAGTTGCCAAATTGAGATTTCGGCTTTTGCTTTCTGGAGCTGTTTCGGGATTGAGTTCTCGGGGGCCTTTGGTTGAGTGTCCACCTCTGGGACGATTTGGTCATTCGTTGTTGGAACGACCGTTGGATTGTTCGGATTTTGATAGGGACGTCCGGATCGGGTGAGATGTCCGATTTCTTTCGTCCGCTTCTCCTTCCCTGGGAGGATATAAACATCCTCAACATCATCCCTCCATATGCTGTTAATTTCGGAGTCTCGAGGATACCTTGGAAGGGTATTCCTCGCCGGGTAGTTCTTGTGGGGAATATTTTTGTGAGGGCAATTTTTATGGGGGTAGTTGTTTTGGGGGTAGTTATTTTGAGGGTAGTTTTCGTGAGGTATATGCCAGAATGGTCGCGGGAGCAATCCATCCTGAGGTGGGTAGTTTTGAATGCTTGGGGAATTCTCCCTTAGGCGCGGTGTTGGGGAGTTGAAGATGAGTCGACGGTAGGCGTCGTCGAGTCGGGTGATTCTTTCAGAGAGGCTGGCTATGGCCTCTTTAACTTATTGAAACATAGTGAGCATAGTGGCAGCACTAAACACAAACACTCCGTCTGAAGGATCCTTTTCCTGAACATTCACCTCGTCGTCAATTGGCAAGATGAGGTGAGAGCAGTCTAGGGTCGGCTCATCGTCAGAGATGGCGTGAATTCCCATAGGATTCGTCTTGTTGTTCAGCTTAGTTGGTGGGTGTATAGGTAAATCTCCCTTCTCAATCATGTCTTGAATGAGGTGCTTGAGTTTGAAGCAATTTTCTGTATCATGCCCCTTCCCTCAGTGATACTGGCAGTAGGCGTTGGGGTTCCAAAATCGGGACTTCTTTGCGTCGGTCGGATCCGGGATGGGTCCGATTAGTTGTAGCTTCCCCTGGTCTATGAGCCTTTTCAGGGCACTTGCATAAGTCGACCCTATGTTGATGAACACTCTCTGGGGGCGCTCGGTTTTCTTGGCAGATGGTTAGACGAGGTTGACCTCATCAATCTTGTTTGTCTGACCGTAAGGGCGAGATCCGGTTGAGGTGGATCCCTGGTAACCCCTGCCAGTGGTCTTTGCTAAGACACCCTTTCGGAGGCCGTCCTCAATACGTATCCCCGGAATTTGCAGATCTTGGAAAGTTTTGATATTCAGATATCTCAGTAGGTTGGCATAAACCGGGCGGAGATTGTTGACAAATTTTTCCACCAGAGTTGATTCACTTGGCTTACTGACCAATTGAGTACTCACCCTCCTCCAGCGGGTTAGGAACTCAGTAAACCCTTCCTTGTTGTTTTGGGTTAACACCTAGAGAGTGCGGGTGTTGGCCTGGATTTCGACGTTGTCGGCATACTGCTTGGCAAACTCAACTGCGATCTCATCCCAAGTTGTAAGGTTTTTCGGGTCCAAGGAGTAGTACCATTGGCGAGGAATCGGCTCCAAAGAGGATGGGAAGATCCGGGTAAAGAGCTCCTGTTTGACCCCCTTAATGGCCATGTAGTCCTTCAAAGCAAGGATATGGTTGAGTGGGTCCTCTACTCCCTTGAACTTAGGCACGTCAGTCAGGGTGAAGTTGTCAGGTAATTGGTCCCCGACAGGCTCGAACCTTCGGTTGTTCTCAAGATGAATGTTGTTACCCCGGGCTAAAAGTTGTTCCTCCAAGAGTTTCAGTATCTTCTCAGTTTCAGTCAGAGGTGGGGTATTATATTCCCCAGTTTCCTTGCTCTCCAGGGCGTCGATACGGGTCTCGACGCGATCCAGGGTGACCTTAAGAGCGGTAAGCAGGCTGGCTAGCTGATCAGTCGTGACATCCCTGTTATTATCATTGTTGTTGTTAGACGAAGTTGAAGACGAGGCCATGGCTCTGCGGCAGAAAAACGGCTCACATTAAAACTCAATCCAACATGGTTCCAAGACTAAACGCAGACAACGCAGAGGATGAGACAAAGATAGACTTAACAAGACGGGGCGACCGTGTGTGGTCCCTCGATGCTGACTCGATTTATGACATGACGGTGTTTGACCGAACCTTTGACACGAGACCAATCATGACGGCGCGACGCCATTGGACGAGTCTCGTGGTGAGATGACTCATAAGTAAAGACCCATAAGTATGTTTGCTTTGACTCAATAGACACGAGGCGGAATTGGAATGGCGGACTGAAGTTTTCGAAAATAGAGATTTTTAAAAAGATTCATTTGTCGCTTTTAATGGGCGGCTTCCGAAGATAGAAATCTCCGCAAGTCGATCAGTTGAAAGGGTTGTCTTAAGTTTATTTGCAAAAGACGGTTTGATTTTGAGTCGGCTCGGAAAACAGTGCATCGTTTCCCAAGACGGTTTTGAAATTCAAAATTGTATGTTTTGAAAATCGAGTTTGAAATGTTTGAAGAGGTCTCAGGTACGGTGCATGGTCCTCGGGATCCCAAAAGTGTCTCGAGAAAAGGGTGTGTGCTTTTCTTGGGTTTTGAAAGAAAAGCCATTGTCCGCGCGAAACGGGTTAAAATCCATGTCTAGACGCGGCGATTATAACGGCGTAAAAAGGTGATTTTTGAAATGGTTATACAAAACCGGGTTTGAAAATCGTCATTACGACGGCCTAGAAAGGCGTGTTGAAAATGGTTATACAAAACCGAGTTTGAAAAATCGTCATTACGACGACCTAGAAAGGCGTGTTGAAATGGTTATACAAAATCGGGTTTGAAAATCGTCATTACGACGGCCTAGAAAGGCGTGTATCGGTCGGAGAAAGACCGAGGTTTGAAACGGCCATTATAACGGCGCGAAAAGGGTGTTTTTGAAAATGTTACGGAAGGACTTATGATCAAGTAGCACATAAGCACTCACAGTTTCATTATATTATGCATTATGCTGACTCGGGTTTTGGCTTAAAAGGGTGGGTTACACACCAAGCGATCAAACCACGATTTGCGAGAGGGATACCAATCCAATCAAAATGTGTAAGGAGGGTGCCCTAGCCTCGTGCTCGAAAGTGATGAAAGCTCTTTGACGAAACAGAAATGTGTAACGTCAATGGTATGCTTGACTCAATCAGGATTCGAAACGCGGGGATGAGAAAACTCACGCCGACGAAACGAGCCAATTGGTCGAAAAGGGTTAGGTTGTGGGCCCGGACAAGGAAACCCGGCCCTGACCGTAATATCAATTAATGAATTCCAACCAAGACCTCGTTCGAGTCTCACCATCTAGGGATCGCAAAGACGTAAGTGTCCTAGTTTTCCCCATCGAAGTCGCCAATCTGTGGACATGGCCCACCTGCAAGCCCACTTCGATCTGTGGACGTACAACGGTCTCTTTGAAAGCAACGCTCGGCGGCGTAAAAATGCTTTCGACCGGATCGTTTTATATCGCTCGGTTTCGTCTCGGTAAGGGTCTCGAAACGATTAGAGATGTTCGAAGTCGCCACCAAGCATTTGTGGGATGCCTGGAACCCGTTCGAATTCCACTTTATACCTCGGTCAAATCGAAGCACAAAGCAGCGTTTGACATAGGTACTAAAGATAAGGAAATCGTCCCTCTTTAGCATCCTATCTCTAGAACGACTCTCGTACGCCCTGGATAAGGTCATCCACTATCCAAAGTTTCTGTGTAAGAGGTGAAGGTACGTATTGGGAAGCCCTTTAATCAGACACCCAATCCCGCCCGCGTTTAGCGGCCTCTACTGATCGATCTTGGTTGGTTGAATGCAGAAGTTGATAAAACGGTTTAAATGTATGAATGCGCATCCAATGATTTAAACCTAACATGTGAGAGCTTTCTAAAACGGTTGATTTAATCCAAGTATCAAGTATAAGATGTCGAGTTGGATTAATGATTGATTTGCATGCAAGACGGAAATTAAACATCCATTTACCGTATTAGGTTTAGGGTGCATAATATGATCCATCTGATCCGTCCTATATCCGGGTTAACCGGAGTCGGGATCGTCCTAGACTAATGCTGGAAGGGAACAGGCTCTGTACCAGACGACTATATGAGCGCGAGCCAGCCGGCGGTGTAAGGGGCCTCCCTCTGGTTTTGAAAATGAGATATGGAGAGCCTGTTTAGGCGCGGGTTAGCCCACGGTTTATGTGCCGTGTTCTGACCTTTTAGAAAACGTTATAAAACGTGTTGAAAATGGGTCTTTGAACCCGGTTTTATTTGAAGGGGTCGTTTAAACCGCATTTGTTGATTTGAAGAACTAGACTCAAATAATCATCATTATTTGATAATATTCGGTGTCGGGTTCGGTTTGACAAACTTGACATGAATAGTTTTGAAAATGATTATGGACTAATTATTTTAAGTCCATTTAAATGTTATTAGTCGGTACTCATCATCGTACCCGGGTTAAAATCCGGCATGGTATGTAGAACCAAGGATGACTTTGTGTTGGTGACCAATATGTTTGTTTGAAAATGTAAAGAAATGAAATAAAAGGGTTTAAAATACCTTTTAAATGTCATTAACCAAATATTATCACCGAAACACGGATTTAACCGTCATGGTATGAAGAACCAAGGGTAAAAAATGCTTTATGGTTAAAACATGTGAAATAAAACATCAAAGGTTCGAAAATACTTGAAATGGTGAAAACCGATTACAAATATGAAAAATGGATTAAGGTGAATGACGAGAACAAACACGGTTGATCTCTGGTCTGAGTACCCCATTTAGGCGCGAGCTAGTTGGCGACCTAAGGGGCTTCTGCCTCAGACCAAAAATCAGTTTTGGCTCGTTTATTCCATGTTTTGGTTCATGTTATGCATGTTTTAGCATGTTAGAGTCATGAAACAAATGAAAACATAATAAAAGAGGATTTTTACACCCTCATACTTACATGTTTGGTCATGGCGAGTGACCGACGTAAGTGTAACCATTCGTTTGATTGGAAAAAACTCGGTTTAAAACCGTTTTGGTAAGTAAAAGATTGTTTTAAAAGTTTAGTGATGGTGTAGTGGTCGAAGTGGTCGGTCAAGTGGTTTAATGCACGATGACGGTACCAAACAATGTGTAAGGCTTGTGTTTATGATCGGTAGGTCGTAAATACGCGTCGGGTTGTGACTTAAGAAGTCGAGTTGAGAATTTTAAGGGAGAAAAGAGGGGGCGGACACTCGCGAAACTCTCAAATTAGTGGCATTTGAGGGGTATTTATAGGAGAATGAGTGGTTGTGTGAGTTTTGAGCGACGTGGCCACCTGGGCTGCTCAAAGAGGCGCGAGCCACGTCGCGGGTCTTCGAGCTGTGTTGTCACTTTCACAACAAACGCAATCATGATTTGTTCTATCCTAGGTTTTGTAGTCCCATGTTTGGTACTTGACCATTTATGAATCCGGGAAAACTTAAGGTAGAAGGTTTGAAATGTTTGGTTTTTGTGGTTGACTCGGTTTGACTCGTTGTTGGAGTCGGGATTTAAATTTTTGAGTCGGTTTTTGGTCCGGTGCCGGTTTTGACTCTAGTTAGTGTCATTGTAACCCCGTCGTCGTGCATTAAACACTCCAGGTATTTTTGAAATGTTTTGAAATATTTTATTTTCGAAATCGTTTTAAGTTTTTCCGACGTAAAGTTGTACACAAACTGTCGATCAAACGCCGCGATTCAAAAGCATGTTGTAGTCCGATAATCATCGAGTGTTTGTTGGAGACTCAGCAGATACTGGGTATCTACAGAGCCCCCACTTTGACTGAGGCTTGGACAGGGCGAAAGTCAAAGTAGAGCCCCCAGGTCAATCGAATATTACAACTTGGAGACCCGAGCGACGTCGAGGCGGCTCGAAAGGATTCGGGCCAAGGACCTGCCACCGAGAAGGGCGACGCCAAGGCGACTCGAGGGCACAAGTCAAGGACCTGTCGTCGGGAACAGTTTAGAGTCTGTCGACTATCCGTGTGGGTCGTTTCAAGTCCGTTAGACTACGCACAAAGGCTCGCCAGCCATAGGAATAAGTCATACCTGAGGTATCTTCGGATATGTCCTTGCATGTTTGCGGACAAAGGCTCACCATCTGTGGTAGGGAAATATACCCGAGGCATCTTCGGGATCTGTCCTTGAAAGGTTTGCGGACAAAGGCTCGCCATTTGATGGTAAGGAAATGTACCCGAGGCATCTTCGGGATCTATACTTGGATGGTTGCGGACAAAGGCTCGCCAGCCGCGGTAAGGAAATGTACCCGAGGCATCTTCGGGATCTATCCTTTGATGGTTGCGGACGAAGGCTCGCCAGCTGTGGTAAGGAAATGTACCCGAGGCATCTTCGGGATCTGTCCTTGAATGTCCGCAACAAAGGCTCGCCAGCCAATGATAAGGAAATGTACCCGAGGCATCTTCGGGATGTGTCCTTGAGGGGTTGCGGACAAAGGCTCGCCAGCCAATGGCAAGGAAATGTACCCGAGGCATCTTCGGGATGTGTCCTTGAAGGGTTGCGGACAAAGGCTCGCCAGCCAATGGCAAGGAAATGTACCCGAGGCATCTTCGGGATGTGTCCTTGAGGGGTTGCGGACAAAGGCTCGCCAGCCAATGGCAAGGAAATGTAACCGAGGCATTTTCGGGATGTGTCCTTGAAGGGTTGCGGACAAAGGCTCGCCAGCCAATGGCAGTCGATTAATGGATCAAGGGAATCGCCGCGTCAAAAGGGCTTGTCTTGAAAGTAGCGAACTCGTGATGCCACCGTGGAAACAGTAAATTCGGATTTTCATTATCACTGTTTTTGGAATGAGCGGGTTCCGCGAGGAAGCCCCCTGCTGGTAGTGAATTTGGAATTTTCACTATTTAACTGAAGTGACGGTTTATGTGCCGCCGTTGACATTTGATGGAAATAGTGAATTTGGAATCTTCACTATTGATTGAAGTGACGGTTTATGTGCCGCCTTTGACATTTGATGGAAATAGTGAAATTGGAATCATCACTATTGATTGAAGTGACGGTTTATGTGCCGCCATTGACATTTGATGGAAATAATGAATTTGGAATCTTCACTATTGATTGAAGTGACGGTTTATGTGCCGCCGTTGATATGTGTGGTGAAAATAGTGGAATTCAATTTCCAGCTATTATTTTGAAAATGACGGTTTTAATTGCCGTCGCTTAAAATTTGAACAAATAGCGGTTTTCGAATCTTCGCTATTATTTCTTAAATTGGAGGAAAATAGTGAATTTGATTTCACTATTATTTTTGAAATTGGCGGTTTTGGTCGCCGTTTGCTTGAAAATAGCGAGTTTAAATTTTCACTATTTGATTGGAGTGACGGTTTATGTGCCGTCGTTTAAAGCCTTCGAAAATAGTGAATTTAAATTTTCACTATTTGTTTTTGTTTTTTGGGAAAATGACGACCTTTAGTATCGTCAAATGAAAATTCGAAGTTTGTTATGTGGAAATTGGGCTAAAGCCCAAAATTCGCTGAAAAAGCAAGGGACGCCTGATTGAGGCGCGAGCCACTTGGCGAACCAAAGGGGCTTCCCTTTTTTCTGTAAAAAGACGCGAGGTTGGACTGCATCTCATTCATCATTCCGCCTTCTTCATTTTCGACACAAAACCCGCGAAAATCGCCATTGAAGGACCTTCACTAGCTTCCACTCGTGCCATTATCAACAATGTCATCTCAAGGTAAGTATTTCCTCTTGAATCCATTCAAATTTGTTGATCTTTAGCTTGATTGAATTAGGGCGGATTTTACCCTAAAAAATCGAATTGGCCGTTTTTGATTGAGCCCATTTCGAGTGAAATTGATGCTTGCATTAGGTTAGAAACCTGTTTAGGAGTATAGGGGTGCTTTTAGTTTGCATTTTGGTCCCCGTTCCCGCTCCCTATGCTCGAAAAACGCGAGTAAGGTGAGACACTGTCTCACTTTGCAATGCCAAGTTTATTTGCTTGGGTAGTTGGTCCCACTAGGTTGCATTGTAGTTGGGAAAACCCGTATATGCCATTTAAGGACCTTCGTTGGATGCTTGTGGGCAAAATTAGATTTTTGCCTTTTGCGACGGTCTTACGTCTGACCAAATAAGCACCTGTTTGGGCTTGAATTGATTCAGTTTGCCTTGAATTAGACCTTATTGGTAATTTAGGTCACCTTGAGGCGTGATAAAATCACGTTTGCTTTTTCGTGGTAGTTTTGAAATTTTGACCGGTTTGGGCGCAAATTAGCGTATGAATTGCCTTTTTGAACCGTAGAAAAATCCCCATTGTGTCGGGAATGTATTTTGGGTTGTAGGCGGACCTTGTTGGGGTCTTGAAATGCCGTTTTTGTGATTTTGACTCGTCTTTTGCTTGAAGAGAGGGGCGAGTTTTTTTGTGTTTTTTTTGTGAATGGTTTTGTTTGGTTGGATTTTGGGCGGTATTGCCCTTGTTTTTGCATTGTAGGTTGTTTTTTTTTGTTTTTGGATTTATCCATTTCATGTCGTCGTAATGCCGAAATTCCGGCTGACGTTTTTTATTGGTAGGAGAGCGTTTGGGGCAAGCCGAGTTCATGGCTGCAACTCTTGAGTTGTTCGGGTCGGGCCCGGTTAGGACTCCGGTTAGCACGCCCGCTGTGGTTGCGGAGGACGTCACTGAGGAGGAGAGACCTCATGAGCAGACTGTTGGGGCCTCAGGGGCCGTCGAGGAGCATGAGGAGCCCGTTGTTGGGGCTGTTAGCACTGGGAGAGCTCAGACCGGGGCTGAGGCGAGTACCTCCGGGAGGAGGGTTTCTTCGAGGGAGCGACGTCCTTGGGCGACTAGGCGGTCGTTGCGGGACGTCAACAGGGTCGTTGAGTTGGGCCCTACCCATCACGTCGAGTCTCGTGGTCATAAGAGCCGAAGAGTGGAGACAGCCGAGGACGATGCTAACGTCGCGAGCTAGAGAGTCAGGCGAGTTACGGCCCCGCGGGGGTTGCTTTTACGGGCGGCGCCTGAGTTGGCCGAGGGTTTTGACGGTAGCCAGTTGTTGCTTCGACTTGACCGACACCTCTCCTACCGTGCTCACGAGGGCATGGCGAGTCGTATTCCCTGGTTGAATTTTGTCGTTTTTTGAAGTATCGGGCCTAAATAGGCATTCTGACGTTGTCTGTTTTTGATTTCAGGAGATTGGCACCATGAGGACTTTCTCGGGCTTTTCTACCTGCTTGGGTCTTTACGACTTTCTCCGAGTCGGGTCGAGGGCGTTGATAGAGAGGTCGGCTTTTGGGCCGTTGGTGGCCGCTAGGCGGGACATTCATAGGTCCTCGATTAGGGCGAACCTGTGTTTGATCCGAGCTATGTTGGATCGGTATTGGGATACGATATCGTCGTTCCACATGGAGTTTGGGGAGGTCGGCGTGACTTTAGAGGACTTTGCCATGGTATCCGGCCTTCCCAGCGGCGAGCTGCCCATTGAGTTTATCGCAACGCCGGAAAGAGTGTCCTCTCCTACGGTTACTGCTTTGATCGGTACTGCTTTGCCGGAGCCTTCCGACGTCACTTCGTACCTGATTGCGAGTTCGTACGTGAAGGACCACTTCACTGAGAGGGTGACAGGTGTTACTCCGGCGCCGTTGGCGAGCCCAGAGGCAGAGGTTGAGGCCGTCGCGAAGGAGGCGCGGCTGTGGTTGTGGTACTTCTTGGGTGCCACGTACTTTGGCGACAAGGGCGAGCGCTTGTCGACCAAGGTGCTTCCTCTCCTCACCGACCTTGACACTTTGGGTCGGTTTGACTGGGTTACGCCGGCTTTGGCGAGTTTCACCCGGTACTTGCACGCGGCGGTGCGTCTGGAGACAGTGGGAGCGGGTAGTGCTCCTGCTTTGGTTGGTCCCGGCCTCATCTTTGAGGTACGAGTTTTTTTCGTGGTAGTTTTTTTTGAGTTTGATTTTGATTTTGACTTTGGTAATTTTTGAGAAATTGGCTAATTTGTGTTTGCTGTGTTTGATTACAGACTTGGTTGTATGCTTACTTCACTCCTCTGCGTCCGGGGACTACAGACGGTGTTCCCTCGGCTTACCCTGCTGTGAGGGGTTGGACGGTGGCACGAAAGAAGTCGACTTACGAGGACTGCAGGCGTCGCGTGAATAAGCTTCGGATTGCTGATGTAAGTTCCCGCTCTCCTCCCCTTCTCCTTTATAGAAGTAGATAGAGATAGGATGATTAGGTAGCTCATGAAGCCCCCAGTTAGCTTAATAGCTTTGCTTTGGATGCAGTTTGTTGGGCGGCCTTGGGAGCACTACACGGGTGTAGCGGCAGCCATCAGGGAGCGTTTGCGGCCTCGCAACTCCCTGCGTCTGTACTTGGAGACGGCGATTGAGCCGGTCTGGTACCTGGGTGAGCGTTTAGTTCGCCAGTGCTTTACCGAGACTTTCGTCGTGCCGGTTGACCCGCCTAAGGTGTTGTTCCAGGAGTCGACCCCTGACGAGGTTGAGGAGCAACTTCACGGCTGGGGAGGTGAGGAGCTGTTGCTGCGGGACGCCGACTACGACACCTTCCTGTTGTCGAGGCTTGCTTGGTACCCGATCGAGGTATGTTTTCCTGTTTTCTTTTATTTTCATTGCCTCCCTTGATAGGAGGGTTTGTCATCTTTGATGTCGATCCAAATGGCAGGGAGTCGACCCGCTGATGAGGACTCAGCCCCCAGCTTTCCCGACGGAGACCACTTTTCAGGGGCCGGGTGGCGAGGAGCTTCAGTTGCGCTTATCGGAGCCCACGGTGGCCGAGGTGACCGATGCCGGCATGGAGTGGAGGTTTATCGTTCTGAGGGTGAGTTCCTGACTTAAACACCTTCTCCGATTATACTTTGCCTTACATTGTTTTGAAGGACATTTTTGTTTTGTAGGTGACGACTGTTAGTCACCAGAACTTGTGGCGGATGGCTAACCGCTGGAGAGCGCTTGCTGGTGACCCTGCTATGTGGGAGGCTCGACTTTCTCAGGTACGTTTTGTGTGCTGTTTTTGTGTATTTGGTGTTGTATTTCATGTTTTTAGATCTTGAGGATCTGTTATTGTGTTTTGCAGAGCACTGCGGATCCGGCGGGGCTTGCTCGGATCCGTGCTGAGTTGGAGGCAGCTAGGTCGATGATCGAGGCCCAGGGGTTGGGAATCACTTATCAGGACCAGGAGTTGAGGCGTCGTGATGACGAGCTGCGGAGTCGAGACGCGGAGATTGCCTCCCTCAGGGCTCAGTTGGCTGCGACGGAGGAGGTTCGCGTCGTGATGGAGAAGGAGACGCTGGAGAGTTCTCCGGAGAAGGAGCCTGAGCAGGTGGTGGTGTCTGCGTTGGCGGCGACCCCTAGTGAGACAAGGACTGGTCCGACGGGAGACGCTGAGTAGTTTTTGTAGCTTGTCCGTGTTTTGGACTCTTGTCTGTACATATTTACGTTTTGCGTGAGGCGGTTTGTATATATGTGTTTTTGGACTGTGGTTCATTGTGTGATTTTTGGCTTTTTGTGTTGTGTTTCGGAGGAGCGATGTCGGCTGTTTGATTCTCCTTTTGCTTTGCACTAGTTCTTGCGTCGTTAGTGTAGAAAACAGGACACAAATAGCACACACGCATAAACGCAAACACGTAAGAGCATTTGATTGAAAAACAAAAATTAACCAAGATGACTTGAAGTTAAATTTTGAAATTTTGAAATGACTTTTGAAAATTCCGTGATAAACCGTCACGTTCGGAATTCAAAAGGAATTGATTTGAAAATTTGAGCAATTAACTCGTGTCGTGAATTAAATTGCGTCGAAGTCATTGAAATTGACTCGAAAAATTCAAACTCAAACCGTCAGGAAATAATTTTAGGAAAGGATTTTTGTGAGTATATTTGGTTTTTGAGGTCAAGACTCGAATTTGTGAGTGCTTGAATTTTTGAGGAAAATTGATGTCGTGTTATCAATATTCGGTTTTGATTTTTGATAGAAAATTGCGAAAAAGCGAAAAAATTTCGGAATTTCGACTGACATGGAAACGATCCATCGCGGATCGGGGCGACTAGCCCTTCCCCCCTTTTAAAAAAAGAAAGAAAAATCCGTATGTTTAAAGCTGCGTCATGGAAACCGTGTCGGATTTCGTAAAACGCGAAAGTAAGGAAATGTGAGTGTGAGGAAACACAAAATGTTCCGGATCATCCCGACGAGGCGCGAGCTTCCTGGCGGGAGGTTTGAGGTATCAGGAGAAAGCACAAGTTCAAAGAGACAAGTCCACAGCGGGAATCCTGGAGAAGCTTCAAAGAGGCGCGAGCAGCCTGGCGATGGAAGTCGTCCCTCCCCTTTTTCTGAAAAATGCGCTGATCATTTTGTATAAATAGGGACGTTTGCGCTTCATTGTTTCATCATCCGAAACACAAAAACATCTCTACAAAACGTCTTCTTCTTCCACAAAAATATTTCATGGATGCTTTTGAGAACGCATTGCGACAATGGTGCCGGGATTTTCCGCCTCCCGAAAAGCATCAACTCGTTTGCATGGGAGTTGGCCAATTGTTGGTGCTTCGTCAAGTCAAGGTGCAAACTTCGTTTCTTGAAGCATGTTCTCGGTTTTGGTATTTGAAACACCATGTTTTCGTTTTCCCGAAAGGTGAGCTTTGTCCTCTTGCCGAAGAAGTTGGAGCCATTGGTGGGTGGCCGGGTTGTGTTCCGGTGCTTCCTCCGACTCGGTTGTGCTACAAGGAGAAATTCCGTTCCATGTTGGGCTTATCAACAAGCCAAATCAACTTTCTTCTTGCTCCACATGGTGTGGATATGTTGGCTCTTATCAACATCTTTTCAAACCGATTGGATGCTAATGTCTCGGAGGTGGCTAGGAGAAGGGCTCTTGCATTTTTCTTTGTCCATGTGTACCTCTTTGTTGATGTCTTGAAGAAGGAGGGGCTGAGATGCCATGATAGTATGACCCTTATCCATGTGATTGAGCAAATGGAGCATGGTAGAGATCCATCATGGTTGGTGCTTGGGGAGATTATCCAAGCTTTGGACAAGGAAGGCTCTTGTGGAGAAGCTCCCTCTTTCGGATCCCCAAGAATCATCCAAGTGTGGTTATTGGAGAGGCTAAGGTATGAAGAGCCTCCGGTTAATCCTTCTTCTTACTCCTTCCGTCACCTTACCATGAGGAAGAAGTTGTACCCGGATAGTTTTGCTTTCACCGAGGCCTGTTGGGCCGCAATATTGGCGGAGGAGGGAGGTCCTCATGTCCGTTGGGTGGTGCCGTGGTGGCACTTGAGGTCCTTCACGGGGTTGCCCGCTTCGGGTGCTAATCCTCGTTCTTTGATGGTGGTGGGTTTGAAGGTTTTTCCTTCATATATCCCGAAAGGCTCATGAGGCAAATAGGGCAACAACAAAAGGTGCCCGCTCAAGATACTCTTGTCCAAGAGAATGTTTTCCGGAACTCCGAGCTTGTGGAGTTCTTTGAAAGGTGGTGGGCCACTCGGCTGCTTTGGGAGGTACCAAACCCCGTTGCCACGACATGGGTGACTCCCGCTTATGTCAAATGGTCACGAGCTCCGTCCTTGGAAGAGAGATCCAAATTTCGTAAGGACAAGGTTGTCGATTTGATGTACCGAGAGGTTGGCAAGGCCAACCGTACCTTCTTTAAGGAGTATGTTGATGGAGCTACCCCCGATGTGATGAGACCACCGAAGAGGAGGAATTACGACCCCAAGAATATGGTAGGCCGTGCATTGGCTCTTTTTGGGTCGAACATGGGGTCTTGTGCTAGACCGGAGGCCGTCGCCGTCTTAGATCCGTTTAGGATCCGTTCCGAGGAAAAAGTCCATGCTAGGCGGGCCAACAAGAAGAACAAGGGGAAGATGTACCCCGAGGGAAAAAGCAAAGGTAGAATGGAAGAGTGAAGACCTTCATTACCCACTTTATTATTATGTTGTATTATTGTTGTGAGTTTTTATTATGTTGTACTAGCTTGTTGTTGTGTGTTTTATGCTAGTTTTATTATGTGAGGTGTGTTAGTTGACACCTTAGCTTTGACAAGTTGTAGACTTGTCGAGCTTTATTTGTTGTTGAAATTGTAATCCCTCCCATTATTAATTAAATAAGAGGATTTCTCGTGTCGAAAATTGTGAACGCTTGTTTCTTCCATCCATTTCGTGAAGGCAATTCAATTTGAATCGTCCTAAACATTTGCACTTGGGAAAGTGGTATTTTGTGGAAAGGGAGAAAGGCTTATTTTTGTATTTTTGTGGGATAGGAAATGGTTTTCCCTTTTCTCCTTTTTTGATAGGGATTTTTGTATGTGGGGATTTTTGTATGGGGATGGTTGTTTTTGATTGTGGGAATGGTTGTATCCTTCTTGTGTAAGAAAGGACTGCCTACGTATTCACCGGGATAGGTGAAATCAAACCATGATCGTAGTTCGAAATGTTTTATGGATTTGATTGGGTTTTGTGGTTGTATCCCTGAGGCAGAAGAGGGTCTGCCTACGTATTCACCTGAAGAGGTGAAATCAAACCATGCTCGTAGTTCAGGGGTTGTTTTGTTTTAGTGCAAATGGACGTTGCCTTTGACGGATCAAAGGACATTCGAAACGGGTAAGGTGCTGCAGCTTAGATTCGATAAAACATGCAATTTCAAATGAGAACACGTTGAGGAACTTGACTTGAAAAGGGTTGAGGTCGTTGCTAGTTGTAAAACTAGGCTAGGTTGTTGGTTGCCAGGGCTCAAGGGTAGTACTTCTTGAGTTCGTCTAGGTTGGTCGGGTTTGTAAAGTCCTCCCCATCTAGGTCGCTCAGTCTCACTGCACCCCCCGAAAGTATTTTCTTAACCAGGTACGGCCCGGCCCAGCTGGGTTTGAGTTTTCCCCTCGGATCGACGGGTAATGGTGCTCGAACTGACTTGAGGACCAAGTCGCCCTCCTGGATGTTTCTGGGTTTAACCTTCTTTTTTAATGCCCGTTGTATACGTCGTTGGTATAACTGGACGTTGTGCAAGGCGTTGAGTCGCCGTTCATCTAGGAGACTGAGTTGTTCGTACCTTCGACGGGTCCATTCCGCTTCAGGGACTTGACTCTCCAGTAGGATGCGTAGAGATGGGACCTCTAACTCTACCGGTTGAACTGCCTCCATACCATATGCTAGGTAGAAGGGTGTGGCGCCTGTCGGTGTTCGAATGGAGGTTCGGTATCCCCAGAGTGCGAATGGGAGTTTGCTCGGCCAATCGCGGTAGTTGTCTTGCATTTTCTTGATAATGGTGACAAGAGTTTTGTTCGCTGCCTCCACCGCTCCGTTCGTTTGGGGATGATAGGGGGATGATCGATGTCGTTTGATTTTGTACTTGTCCAGCAAAGCTTGAGTTTCTGCCCGGAAGTGAGAGCCTTGATCGCTGATGATTTCATGGGGTACCCCATATCGGCAGATGATGTAGTTTTGAATGAACTTGGCCACTTGTTTGGCGGTCAAGATTGCATATGACTGTGCTTCCACCCATTTGGTGAAGTAGTCGATGGCGACGAGGACGAAGCAATGCCCCTTGGTGCCTATCGGGTTGACTTTCCCGATGATGTCGATGCCCCAGGTTGAGAATAGCCAGGGTGATGTCATGGTGTATAAAAAGGATGGTGGTATGTGTTGTATGTTGGCGAAGATTTGGCAATTGTGGCAATGTTTGACGTAGTTACGGCAATCGGCTTCCATGGTGGTCCAGTAGTAACCTAGCCGCGTGATTTTCCGTGTAAGCATCATTGCACTCATGTGAGGGCCACATTCTCCGTCGTGAACCTCTCCCATAACTTTCTTGGCTTTGTGATGGTCGATGCAAAGGAGGAGAATTCCTTGGGGTGTTCTTTTGTAGAGTTGATTTTGGTTCATCACGAATTGTGATGCAAGTAAACGGATGGCTCTTTGTCCTCTTTGATCAGAGTTGGGAGGGAATTCGTTTTTGGTTTTGTAATTGAGGATGGCTTGGTACCAAGGTTCATCATGGCTTTCCTCGTCGTCGATAATGGCACAAATGTGAGCTAGCTCGCTCCGTCTTTCGACACATAGGGGCATTGACGTCATGTCGTCAGGTATGTTGACGAGCGCGGCAAGTTTTGTCAGGGCATCAACAAATTGATTTTCCTCTCGTGGCAAGTGGAAGTAGTCGACTTGGTCGAAGAACTCGGCCTCTTGACTGATCCTTGCTTGGTAGGGAGCTAAGCTGTCAGATCGGATTTTCCATGATCCGGACACCTGATTGATGATGAGCGAGGAATCGCCATGGACCCTCAATCTCTTGATGCCAAGTGTGATGGCTGCTTGTAGGCCGATGAGACATCCTTCATATTCAGCGGCGTTGTTGGCGACGGCAAAGTCCAGCTTGACCGAGATCGGAACATGCTCTCTCTGGTGATATTAGAAGGATTTCTACCCTGAAACCTCTCAGATTAGATGCACCATCAAAGTATAGGTCCCATGCGTCGGAGTCGGCACAAAGGATGTCCTCGTCAGGAAGTGACCATGTGTCGGTCGTTAGATCCTCGTTGACGAGATTTTGTGCTAGGAAATCGGCAACTGCTCTACCCTTGATAACCTTGAGGGGTACAAACTTGAGGTCAAACTCGGACAGCATGAGTGTCCATCTAGACAGCCTTCCGTTTAGTACGGGTTTTTCGAAGATGTATTTAACCGGGTCCATCTTGGAGTAGATGTGGACCGTGTAGCTGAGCATGTAATGCCGCAGCTTCTTTGTTGACCATACTAGGGCAAGGCATGTCTTTTCCAATTGGGTATACCTCGTCTTGTACTTAATGAACTTTTTGCTGATGTAGTAGATGGCTCGCTCTTCGTTGCCCACTGTTTGTGCTAGCATTGCTCCCATGGCTGTGTTGGTAACAGTCAGGTATAGGGATAGAGGATTCCCCAGTTGAGGTGGCATGAGGACAGGAGGTTTGAATAGGATTTCCTTTATCCTGTCGAAGGCCTTCTGACAGTCGTTGTCCCAATCGGTGTGATCGGAGGCGCGAAGTTTCTTGAATATCGGTTCACAAATCATGGTGAGCTTGGCAATGAAGCGGCTGATGTATTGAACCTGACCGAGAAATCCCCGAATCTGCTTCTCGTTCCTAGGCCGAGGCATTTGTTGAAGGGCTTTGATTTTGGTTGGATCAATCTCAATGCCTCTTTTGCTGACGACATGTCCCAAGAGTTTTCCGGAGGTGACCCCGAATGTACAATTCTGAGGATTTAGTCTCATGTTATATTTCCGCAGACGAGTGAAGAATTTCCGGAGGGCATTGATGTGGCCGTCCCGTTATTTCGATTTGACAATCATGTCATCGACATATACCTCTACCTCCTTGTGCATCATATCATGTAGGAGAGTGGTAGCGGTTCTTTGATAGGTTGCTCCGGCGTTGATGAGGCCGAAAGGCATGACTGTGTAGCAATATATACCCCACTGTGTAGTGAATGCCGTCTTGTGTATGTATTCCTCAGCCATTTTAATCTGGTTGTACCCAGCATACCCCTCCATGAATGATAGGAGAGCATGTTCGGCAGTGTTGTCCACCAGAATGTCAACATGTGGCAAAGGGAAGTCGTCCTTTGGACTCGCCTTGTTCAGATCCCTGAAGTCGACGCAAACCCGAATTCTTCCGTCTTTCTTTGGTACGGGCACAATGTTGGCCACCCAATCAGAGTATTCAGACACTTTGATGAAGCCAGCCTTGAACTGTTTATCCATTTCTTCCTTGATTTTTAGGGCTCACTCAGGACGCATCCGGCGTAGCTTCTGTTTCACAGATTTAGCTCCGGGTTTAATGGGTATCCGGTGCTCTGCGATTTCTCTATCTATCTCAGGCATATATCTGTAAGACCAGGCGAACACGTCCTTGTATTCGTGGAGGAGGTCAATGAACTGTTGTCTTTCTGAGGGGTTCAGGGTTATCCCTATCCTAAGTTCTTGAGGTGTATTGTCGGTTCCTACGTTAATAGGTTCGGTTTCCTCAATGATAGGGGTTCTGGTTTCCCGTTTGTCAATTTCTTTGGCTAAGTGAGGTGGGTAGTCACTCAAGTCAAATTCCTCATAGTCATTCAGAATTGCATTGCAGTTTAAATGAGACGAGTCATAAGCAAACTTAGCGTTCATTAATTTGACACGAGCGAAAAGCTCGGAAAGGACAGACATCTCGTGGTCAGTCAGAGGCGACACAACAGAGGAAGTGGCCCCTGGAACAGACTCCAGGTTGTCACCTTTCATGGGAGTGGGGGTGACCCTAGTAGACTCGGCATCTGAATCAGCCACGACTTTATGATAAAATAGTGGGAAGGGGACTTTCACTGGGACATCAGGAGCGTTAGGAGCTACGACAGACTCTGAATCTAACCCAGACTCAGACTCAGATCCTTCTTCACTTCCCTCCTTGAATATAGGGCCTTCTCCAGTTGTTATCTTGAGAATGCGGCCTTGGCGATCGTACCACTTGACGGTCTTCCTCCAGCCTTGGGTAGCTTTCTCCGAGTCAGTATCGGAGATCAAGGCGGTTGGATCAAATTGATTGTCTTTCAGGGCAATGTTGATGATGTCCTCATAGTCGAGGTGTTTGACGTTATCTTCCCCAAAGAGGAGTGTGACAGCTTGTCCGTCAAGGCATGGTGACGGCTTGGACTCAGTTGATGCAGCTTCGATGTTGTCGGGGATAAAGTAGCAGTCCTGGAAGACTTCCACTCCTGGGTACCTAGCCTTCACCACAGAGTCATAGATCGGTTTCGGAAAGCCGTGGTAGAGCTCGGACTCTCCCTCGGGGACAAAGTATCCGTTGAGAGTCAGGTGGTAGGCATGAAGGATAACCCCGTGCTTCTTGCGTTTTCGGATTAGGAGGTTCATCTCCCGGATATCTTGGTCATTAGGTTCGTACCCTAGCCCAAAGGGAATGTTGGGGACCTTAGCCTGTTTCAAGAGAGGCAATGGGTCCTTTAGTGGATTGAGCGGCAAACCCGGGAAGTAACCCTGGCGCATCATAATACGGTTGACCGTGAGGTTGGTTAACGAGCACACTCAGAGGTCGTCGATTCATCAGTTCTGGCGTTCACGGCTTGGAAACCCCACATTTCATTGTCGTCCTCCTCAATGGCTTGGGAGGCTATCCCCTTTCTCATAACTGCTTTGATTGGGGAAGCGGGAATCGTGATCATTTTCTCGTTGAAGGGGACCCTGATCTTCTGGTGGAGAGTTGAGGTGACCGCCTTGACGGCGTGAATCCAAGGACGTCCCAGGAGCATGTTGAAGGACGCGTCGATGTCGACCACTTGAAAACTGGTTTGTCTTTCTAAGGGTCCGGTTGCGACGGTCAAAGGGACTAGCCCAGCGACCTTGCGACGAGTGCCGTCGTAGGCACGTACTCCCTGATTCGTTGGGATCAAATCATATTCCTTGACACCCAGCCTGTGGGCAGTTTTGAGAGGAATGACATTCACGACGGAACCGTCATCCACGAGGACCATTGGTATATTTTTCTAGAGGCATTGTACAGTGATGTACAGGGCCAGGTTATGATTGGCTCCGAACGGAGGGATATCCTCGTCGAAGAAGACGACCGGGTTACTCAGATCAGGGGCGTCCCTCGTCATGTGCGCCACTATTTCTTCTGGGGAAGAGGTGGAGGGCACGGTTAATTTTCCCAAGGCCTGCAATAAGGCATGTCGGTGCTCAAAAGACGTTGCGATCAGTTGCCAAATTGAGATTTCGGCTTTTGCTTTCTGGAGCTGTTTTAGGATTGAGTTCTCGGGGGCCTTTAGTTGAGTGTCCACCTCTGGGACGATTTGGTCATTCGTTGTTGGAACGACCGTTGGATTGTTCGAATTTTGATAGGGACGTCCGGACCGGGTGAGATGTCCGATTTCTTTCGTCCGCTTCTCCTTTCCTGGCAGGATATAGACATCCTCAACATCATCCCTCCATATGCCGTTAATTTTGGAGTCTCAAGGATACCTTGGAAGGGTATTCCTCGGCGGGTAGTTCTTCTGGGGAATATTTTTGTGAGGGCGATTTTTATGGGGGTAGTTATTTTGTGGGTATTTTTCGTGAGGTCTATGCCAGAATGGTCGCGGGAGCAATCCATCCGGAGGTGGGTAGTTTTGAATGCTTGGGGAATTCTCCCGTAGGCGTGGTGTTGGGGTATTGAAGATGAGTCGACGGTAGGCGTCATCGAGTCGGGTGATTCTTTCAGAGAGGCTGGCTATGGCCTCTTCAACTTGTTGAAACATAGTGAGCATAGTGGCAGCACGAAACACAAACACTTCGTCTGAAGGATCCTTTTCCAGAACATTCACCTCGTCGTCAATCGGCAAGATTAGGTGAGAGCAGTCTAGGGTCGGCTCATCGTCAGAGATGGCGTGAATTCCCAGAGAATTCGTCTTGTTGCTCGGCTTAGTTGGTGGGGGTATAGGCAAATCTCCCTTCTAAATCATGTCTTGAATGAGGTGCTTGAGTTTGAAGCAATTTTCGGTATCATGCCCCTTCCCTCAGTGATACTGGCGGTAGGCGTTGGGGTTCCAAAATCGGGACTTCTTGGCGTCGGTCGGATCCGGGGTGGGTCCGTTCGGTTGTTGCATCCCCTGGTACATGAGCCTTTTCAGGGCACTTGCATAAGTCGACCCTATGTTGGTGAACACTCTCTGGGGACGCTCGGTTTTCTTGGCAGATGGTTCGACGAGGTTGACCTTATCAATCTTGTTTGTCTGACCGTAAGGGCGAGATCCGGTTGAGGTGGATCCTTGGTAACCCCTGCCAGTGGTCTTTGCTAAGACACCCTTTCGGAGGTCGTCCTCAATACGTGTCCCCAGAATTTGCAGATCTTGGAAAGTTTTTGATACGTGCATTTTATATAGTCTTTTTAGCCTATTTTATGCACGTATTTCTATGCTTTTATCGTGGTTTTATGCTACGAAATGCCCCGTATATGCTACTTTGGTGTATTTTGTCTTAATTGCAGGAATGGACCATAAAGTAGTGAAATCAGGCCATTTGCCGTCCGTTTTGGATGCATTTGGAGGAAGAGTAGATTTGGAGCGGGAATTATAGCTGTCTTGGGATGCGTGAAGCTGTTTCGGGAGCTAAAAGGACAAGTCAAAGTCAAACTAACGTGAATTATGAGCTGCTGAAGTCAAGATTCACTCGATCGAGTGCTTTTCTAGTCGTTCGAGTGGTTTTAGGATGAATAATCAGTCGATCGAGCACTTAATCTAGTCGATCGACCAGTTCTTTTTATGCCTTTACTCGATCGAGTGATTTAGTTGGTCGATCGAGCAGTCTTTGGGTAAGTTTGCTCGATCGAGTGGTTTTATTCCACTCGATCGAGTGGATTTTGCTACGGGCTGGGCTTTTTAGTTATTCTCCGTCAATTAGGTTTAGCTAATCCTATTTTCTAATAAATAGGAAGCTTAGGATGTCATTTAAACTCTCTCCCTTTATCATCTGACACTGTCAGACGTTACTTTGCTCTATCATTGTCACTGTTACTTTGTTCTTATTTCCGGATCATTAATTTCAGTAATTCCTTCTTCCCTTTCTCTCTTTAATTTAATGCTTTCTTCTTCTTTATTTCTTGTTCTCTATTTAATTATGCGTAGCTAATTCCCCTTAGTATGTTAGGATTAGGGAAGCCGTGGTAGTAATATGTTAGGATCGACTTGATTAGATTAGTCTTGCGATAAGAATTGCATTAGGCAATTTAATTGTGATTAGGTTGAATGAATGCATGCAGGAGACCGATCAATTTAGTTAACCCCAACCTGGATCGAAAGATTGGAAGGGAAGGCTTGCTTAATTACAATAGGTAATACCTAATTAGGGCGAAAGCTAAGTTAGGAGACCCTAGGGCGGTTTAAGGACCGAAAGGTGACGACCATAGCTCTTCTTATCAATAGTCTAATCGCCTCAGTATACCCGATAGTATAGTTGCCACGGTGGACCGACTCCTAGCATATTTCCCTTCTCTTTCTGTTAATTTCTTACATTCATTTCTCTCTCGCCTATTTGTTTATTTCAACAATCAATTCAACCCCCATTTCTGTGACACCCTGACAGACCGAGTTAAACAGATAGATAGCAACTTAGCCTCCCTGTGGAGATCGACCCTACTTACCGCTGACTTCTGTTAGTAGTAACTTAGGTATTTATTTTTGGTACAAAACGACAGTATCAAATTTTGGGGCCATTGTCGGGGAGGCGACGCTTTTTATCTGTTTTATTTTGTTTGTCTTTTCGCCTCAAGGGAAGACTAAGTACCTTGAGGCCGTTCTTATCTTTTTCTTTAGTGCTGTTTTGATAGGCCTACAGGTTTATTAGACAAAGCACGAGGGAGATTATCGAAGGGAAGGCTTGAGTACCTTCGATCCCTCTTGCCAAGATGATATCCGTCTCCCGACTAATTGCGCTTTGAAGCCCAAACCGAAAACCCGCTAGTTGGGAAAGGAAGAAATCTTGGGGATGTGGTACTGCTGAGCACAATGCAGCTGTAGTTGTGCCGCCACATCCACCCTATCAATGGCCACCGCAACAAGATCCTCCCGATATACGAGAAGAAGAATTTGCGGAGCTGAAATCCTTGATGGAGACACTTGCATTCCAAGCGCAAGAATATGTGTCGCGAGTTGATGAGCTCGAGTCTGTAGTTGCTCAGTTAGCAGCTGAGATAGAGATAGAAGAGATCGCGGAGCTGACATATTTAATGGGGATGCTTGTATCCCAAGTGCAAGAGAGTGACAGACATATGGACGCTCGAATCCTTGAGCTGGAGTCACAAATAGCTCAGTTAGCAGCTGAGTCGGATAATGGGCAACCAGAAGAGGTATACCTTGCTGAGAGCGGTTTTTCCCATGAAGAAACCGTGTTGCCCAATGCTGACGATGACTTTTATGACTCCGACGACGAGTTTCTATCACATTTCACCGCCCCACACGAAGATTTCAGCCCTGTGCAAGAAGAATCACTCGATCGAGTAACTAAAAGTAGTCGATCGAGTGAATTTCCAGAAGAAAGTCCTCGATCAACCAATATCTCTACTCGATCGAGTGAAATGCAGGAGGATAGTTCTCGATCGAGTGATTTTGTTGCTCGATCGAGTGAAATGCGGGAGGGAAGTAGTCGATCGAGTGAAAATTCTACTCGATCGACTGATTTGGCCAGCAAGAGCAATGATATGATAGTTGTGTTGGAATATGTGTCCTCCGACAATAATGCGATCACGACTGTTGATCATGATGATCACATGTTTAAGTCTCATTAAAATGAATACAATTGGGAAGTAATATTGTTACTGTCAACTGGTCAACATATATCGGTAATGATTGGCTTACTAGAGTTTGACATTACTGTCGTGTGACGGTGGTGATCAGTTGACCCCCTAGGTCATACCTAAAGGGCAACCCTCTTAATTGATTATTTAATTAATCGTATAATGTTACGAGTTAATTAAATTACTTGAAAATTGACGGACGATTTTGGAAGTGAAATTTACGTATCATATTGAAATGTGATTAAATGAGATACGGTCTGAGTAATTGAATTGTGTCATTACTCGGATGAAATAAATTGTTTAATGTAACAATTAAATTTGAATGAATTATTATAAATACAATCCGTTGTGATTTATAAATGGTAAAATATTTTTGGTACAAGTAATTATGAGATTACTAAGTCGATTTTGTATGTGACGTATTTTTATTAATACGTTGATTTTTAATATGTTAAAAATACATAACAATTTATGTCACATATGACATGTGACATATTGACAATTGACAAAAATAATATGGATTCCATATTATCATTTGTACCGAAATTATGGGGGTATTAGGTTAATATTGTGTTGATTAATTTATTGAGTAAACACAATGATTACCTACATCCTAGCCATGCAACTCTAATTTTCTTGTGAAGACAAAAATGTTCATGCATTGGCTCCCCTAAAAGTCCCCCTTCCACCCGGTTTTTTATGTGAAAAACCATCATTGGTTTTTCATATAATCTTACCTATTATTACACTAAATTTAGTTAGTGATATTCATTCCAATCTATCATCCAAAATACAAGTTTTCTAGAGAAATAAAATCCTCTCTTTATCTCTCTTCAAAACCGAAAATATTCAAAGTGTTAACAATATTTTTGGTTCAATTTTCTCATAGATTAATATTATAACTAGTATTTGTAATATTAATTTAATTAAGAGGAGCCTTGGGTATTATATTTAGGGAGAGATCTTACTCTTAGATCTTTGTTCTTCCATTGGAATAAGCTCAAGAACAAAAGAGAAAGGTGATCTCTTTTGTGCCCAAATAACCCAAATTCAATATGTAAGGACATGATTTCTCCTCTATTCATTTTATTGTTTGCATGCATAAGATCCGTAATTAATTTTATGACAAATTATTTAGACATATAAGAGTATGTTATTATGTACATGAATCTACTTTTCCTTCAATTGGTATCAGAGCCACGGTTGTTTGCATGCAAATTGGTTAAAAGTTTTTCCGAGTTATATGAATAACAAAATAAAACTTGTAAAATTTGTGTTATTATGATATATCACAAAATAATTACATGCATGTTAATATTTCTGGTCCTAAAGTGTTTTAGGATTTTTGGGTTAATTTTTCGGATTTTTATTGTTCATATATAATAATAATGACATTTAAATGTGATTTTATGAGTAAAAATGTCATTTTTGGTCGAAAATTAGCTATACTTCGAATTTTAAGTTGATCTTTGGATATGTTATCACATATATTATTTTGAGATAACCTGTAATTTTTCATAATTTTTGCACTTGTTATGCTCGAAAAATGAATTTTTCATTATTAAATTCGGATTTAAGAGAAAAATAGGTTAATATGAGTTAAATTTCGAATCTGGTCATAGAAAATTTATATGTTGTCACATGCAATTTTACAAGATGTGTGTAAAATAATTGGCTATAAAGAAGTCTTTTAGCATGATTTATGAATTTTTGAAGAAAAATGGCATAAATAGTGACATTATTAGTTGAAAATTAATAAAACATAACCTATGACTAAGGAAAAACGTCTAATGTTGCATTTTATTATATTTTTTCAGATCTAAAATTGAAAAGTTAATGAAAATAATTTTTTCCATGTTTTTATGATTATTTTATTAAATATCGATAAACCGCAACATTGTTTTTCCGGAAAAAATTTCGAAATTTTTAACCTAAGATTTTGAACATTATGAGTGTCATGGAATTTTTCCAGAATGTTCATGAATTTAAATTTCAAATTTTGAATTTATTTGAAATTTTTGGATTTATTTGAAGTTTAATGGCTTATTTTTGTAATTTTTGGTCCTTTTATGAACAATTTTATAAATAAAGGTTAATTATGGTCAAATTATTAGTGAAGACTATATTTTGAGTCCTAAGAGGTTAGGGTAATTAACTTATGCATAAATATGAGTTTATGTATTTTTGTGATTATAAAATGTTGAAATCACGCAAATCCGTAAAAACCGAGTAATATACGATATTGGCTAATTAAAAGGCGATTTAGCATAAAAAATTGAGCATGTTCATACATATTATAATGCTGCATTTTCTTATGATTGTCATAATTTTAATTTATGTAATTTTGAATTATGTAATTTTACTTAGTATGGCCTTAGATTTTAATTGGTATTTCCCGAAATGTATGGGAATATCGATTCGGTTGTAATTTTTATTGTGATCTCGTATCACCGTTTTGTAATTTAATAGATTTATTTTATTTTAGTTACAAATGTATAATAGGAAATTATGTAATTTATTATGTAATTTTATTCATTCCGGAGTTTCCAAAAGACGGATTTCTTCAAGAATGGCGATACATAAAGACGGTGTTACCTCGAGATGTGTGCCACAACCGAAGTTCAAGGGACCAATGGAGTTGGTTTCCGAATATGTAATAGATTAATAGTTTTTCTATTTTAGGAAAGGCCATACTAGGATTTATTTATCTTTATGCTTGCATTTTATTATATGTCACATGCATCGCTAAATCGCCATAACTAAACATGCATTGTCCTTTTATCGAGTTTATCGACCGTGTCAATTAGAATTATCGTAGTTCACCGCTTTAGTTCACTTAAAACGTGATAGATAATAAATTGACATGACCTCTCGCTAAAACAAACAATTGAGACATAGCCTTACCAAATAGTAGAAACCATGAAAACCTATTTCGCGAGGGAGTGCACTCGGCCCTACCGGGGTACAAACCTTGTTACGTAGGGGAAGTGGGTGATGAATGTTAATCCACCGAATTCATGTTGATAAGGGATGTATCGGCCCTACCGTGCCCAAGTTGATATGGATTTGGATCATGGACACATTTATTCGAAATTTGGATTGACCTCAACAAAAGTTTTTGATAAGGGATGTATCGGCCCTACCGTGCCCTTGTCAAATGTGTTTTGGGCTAAAGATAAAAGTTAATGTAATATTATCGACCAAGAGTTCTAAAAGTAGAATCGATTAAGCGTTAATCCACCGAGTTATATTGATAAAGGATGAATCGGCCCTACCGTGCCTAAGTCGATATGAATTTGGGTCTTGGAATCATTTATTCTAGTTGGGTAGAGGTCACTAGAAAAATGCTTATAACTTGTTTAAATCATACATTTTTACGAGTATTATTAAAACGACAATTGTTTTACTCCTTATATTTTTGTTTTGTAGACCACTTCTTATTCATAACAAATGGCAACACCAACTCCTAATGCTACACCACTCGCTACTTCATCATGGCTCCGATCCTTTATGGATCGATGTAAACTTGAAAAGAATGGGTCAAATTTCTCCGAGTGGGATGCCCAACTCAAATTAGCCGCCGAAGGTGACGACAAGCTTCGTTACCTTACCGAGGCCTCTCCACCCGAGCCCACCACTAGGTCCACCGCGGCCACTAGGGAAGCCTATGAGGCTTACCAAAAGGAGTCCGCCGCAATGAAAAATGTCTTAATATTTGCGATGGAGGCGGAACTCCAAAGGAGAGCCTTCAAAATGGGCAATGCTAATGAGATTTACTCCAAACTTGTGACCATGTTTTCACAAACTCCGCGGATCGTCCAATATGAGGCGGCCGCGGCATTCTTTGATCTCGACTTCAAAGAGGGCCAAAAGGTTAGCCCTCATGTGCTCAAACTCATGGAGCTTGTCGAGACCTTGAAAATTCAAAAAGTTGAAATCCCCAAAGAACTCATCGTAGATAGGATTCTACACTCCTTGTCTAAAGTTAAGGCATATGTGCAATTCCGGGTGAATTTCAACATGCAAGACAAGGATGTGTCTCTTGAGGAGTTGCACAAGTTACTTGTGCAAGCCGAGAGGGACATGGGGTTAAATGTGAACCCTCCCAAGGATGTGCTTAATATAAGCGCAAAGAGTAAGGGGAAGTTCAAGAAGAGTGGGAGAAAGGGCAAGAAGCAAGCTCCCACATTCACCAAAGCTAAGTCTTGTGAAGCTAGCACCTCCAAAGTCAAGAAGGGTCCTCTTGACAAATGCCATTATTGTAATGGCATGGGACATTGGAAGAGGAATTGTTCCAAATACCTTGGTGATATCAAAACTGGAAAGATCACTCCAGTAGGTAAATGACTAACCTTCTTTTGTGTTTCAAAATTCAACTATGGTATTATGATGCAAAGTTGTGATAATGTATCTCCCTTTTTATTGTAAATAGGGCCGCCACCAAGCAAAGACAAAGGAAAAGAAAAGCAAGCATAAGAAACCATGAAGAAGCTAAGGATAGCTTTTATGGAGCTTTGTTTTTCATTGTCTTATTTTAAGTTATGTTTTGAATTTTAGAACTTTAAGTTTCCGTGTTCGACATGGAAAGGTATTTTGGATAATGGTTTGTATTTTGGATGATAGTGACTTGGTTTGCAACCCAAGTCACACGTTTTATCATTTATCCTTTATGTTCTAAAATTCATCTTTAAATTGCTTGCGTTTTGAAACATGAGATTATTCATTTAAAGTGATCTAATAGACAAATATAATGACCGGTTTCATTATATGTCCACATGCTTAAGGCTTGTGTATGATCATTAATGAAGTGATTTTGAGTCTATGAACTCTCTTAAAGGTATGTCAACCACCAAGTACACATATGAAATCAATAACAATTAGTCAACCTATGAGGTAGTCCTCCTTATACTTCAACATCATTAATTTGTGTCTCATATGCTATCTTTGAATGTTTAGTGTATTCATTCTAAAGATAGAGTGGGAGAAAAATGAGGACACAACACACAAGGCAAGATATAATTGTGTACTTGTGTAAATGAAGATCTACGCAAGAAAGAATGATTTGAATAAAGGTATATCTATTTACATAGTATACCAAATAGATGAGATCTATAGTCTCAAGTTAGTTCTAAATGACTTAAGAGACCAAGTGGAATAATCATAAGAGTTTATTCTCAAGATAACTACACGAGGAGACCAAAAGAAGTTTTGGAAGAATAATGACTAATGTAAAGTCTTAACAAGCTTTTGACTAAGGTTATGAATCATTTGACCAATAGTTTCAATCATGAGTTTTACTTAAGAGCCTAAATGAATCATAGTAACATACTAGTTATGATCAAGTTGCAAAGATTGATATTCCGATATCTTCAATAGCCAACGTTTTAACCACGCAAATGTCATTGTTTAACCTCGCTATAAAATGGTTAAACCTCCTTCCGAAAGGGTATTCCGAAGGACCTATTCTAAATATTATTTGTATTTGAATAATGACATTGCTACACATCATTATGACATGAGTGTGTTAGAGATTTAAAATCTCTTTCCGTAAGGTTGAGATGAGACCACTTCAAAATAGGCATTTTTGAAAGGATATGATGGGAACATATATGGTTTTATCCTAGTAACTTGGCAAAGCAATTTATATTTATATTCTTGACAAATTTCGATTAAGAAGTCATCTCGAAATATGTAGAATTGAGTGGGAGTTAGGAAATTCTCATGTGAAGACATAGAATTTAGTGGGAGCTATCATCCTTGAATGTATAAAACTCATTACTCATTAAAGAATGACGAGCTAATATCTTCTTTCATAAAGAAGCTTTTGAGTTTTCAATTCTGGATGAAAATGGACAATGATGAATCCAATTACATCATGGGATGTTGGATTAGTATTAAGAGATACACATCACATCAACATACGCGTAGGTTATTCGTATGAATGAAAATGGGATTACCATTAGCAGTCATGGTAGTTCATTGAACCTATGAACGGTTGATCTCATGATTATTAGTAACTAATGTTTCCGCCATTAGAATAATCATGTACATGTCCAATTATGAATCATATGCATAAGAGCATGATGATTGACTTGGTGAGCCATAATAGAAGCGTCATGAATTCTCGAGTAGAATCCGATGAGCGATTTCAGTGATTGACGGATGTTCTATTGTGTGTCAAGAGTTTGCACATATTGTAGAAAATCCGAGCACATATGAGGATTTATGAGAATCCCAAATCTTTCAAGCCCACAAAGAGAAATGAGAAGTTTTGGAAAGATACTTGGTTAAATAAGAGGTTATTCAAAACAATCTTTCCTAATAAAGCTAGGACTTGTGAGAAGTACTAAGCTAATAATCTTGTCAATTGTTACAAGATTCTACAAAACATATACCTAGTGCATTGTGTGTGGATGGAATACTTGATCGGTACAAGTTGTATTATTCATCACAAATTCGTTCATTATGAGATGATCGATAAGAAAGTTCTTTCAAGTTAAAGAACCAAAACCAAGGTCGAGAACCTTGATGTATGCTTGGTAAAATTCATGGTATGAGAACATGAATGTGAAGGAAATTGCAAGTGTAAGAAGTTTGAACACGTGGACACATGGGATGTTAAACTTCTATTGCAATCGATAAGTGTTTACACTTATGATAAACATCACAAGGTTGTAATATGATATTGACTACCCGAGTGTGATGTCGACATTTGTCGTTTGAGTTATTATTAACTCACTTGGTACATTGTTATATCCAAGCGGGTTGTGGAGACAATTGAACCCCGTTAAAGTGAACATGGATTAACATTGTTTATGCCCATAGTTACTTATATGAGGTGACGTCTCGAAGTGACTAGAGTGTGATGCGATTGATGGCAAGTTCAAGTGCCATAGAGTCATGTGTGATGACTAGTCGATCACATAGGCGGATTGTTAGGAACATTTTGTCGGGCCTTATGACCGCTTATAGAGTTCTGGCAAATTTATATAGCCTGGTCGTGGCGAGAGCTACTATAGTATTCAAATGAGTCGATTCTTTTGACTAAAGACTATTCGCCTAAGATGGCACGATTTGATTAACTTTGATTTGTGTTACTACGACCTTCGTAAATGGGGTCAAATGGGCATATTTTGGGTTATGATGGTCAGTGGATAGTCGAAGGGAATGAGTGCGATAGGAATTGTCCACCCCTAGTCAGGGTTATAACAATATCTCAGGGCCACTCGAGGAGTAATGAACTGGAAATGCGTGGCCACGCTCGGAAGATATCCAGAGTGGATAAATCCGGTCAATCAGTTATTCTCCAGATCGAGGAAACCACTCTCGATATGATCACTTGCAAGTACGACCTGAAAGACACCTTGCATTGAGTGGGAGATAGTAATAGGACAAGAGAATTGGTGACGCACACTTGTCGAGGACAAGTGGGAGATTGTTGGAATATGTGTCCTCCGACAATAATGCGATCACGACTGTTGATCATGATGATCACATGTTTAAGTCTCATTAAAATGAATACAATTGGGAAGTAATATTGTTACTGTCAACTGGTCAACATATATCGGTAATGATTGGCTTACTAGAGTTTGACATTACTGTCGTGTGACGGTGGTGATCAGTTGACCCCCTAGGTCATACCTAAAGGGCAACCCTCTTAATTGATTATTTAATTAATCGTATAATGTTACGAGTTAATTAAATTACTTGAAAATTGACGGACGATTTTGGAAGTGAAATTTACGTATCATATTGAAATGTGATTAAATGAGATACGGTCTGAGTAATTGAATTGTGTCATTACTCGGATGAAATAAATTGTTTAATGTAACAATTAAATTTGAATGAATTATTATAAATACAATCCGTTGTGATTTATAAATGGTAAAATATTTTTGGTACAAGTAATTATGAGATTACTAAGTCGATTTTGTATGTGACGTATTTTTATTAATACGTTGATTTTTAATATGTTAAAAATACATAACAATTTATGTCACATATGACATGTGACATATTGACAATTGACAAAAATAATATGGATTCCATATTATCATTTGTACCGAAATTATGGGGGTATTAGGTTAATATTGTGTTGATTAATTTATTGAGTAAACACAATGATTACCTACATCCTAGCCATGCAACTCTAATTTTCTTGTGAAGACAAAAATGTTCATGCATTGGCTCCCCTAAAAGTCCCCCTTCCACCCGGTTTTTTATGTGAAAAACCATCATTGGTTTTTCATATAATCTTACCTATTATTACACTAAATTTAGTTAGTGATATTCATTCCAATCTATCATCCAAAATACAAGTTTTCTAGAGAAATAAAATCCTCTCTTTATCTCTCTTCAAAACCGAAAATATTCAAAGTGTTAACAATATTTTTGGTTCAATTTTCTCATAGATTAATATTATAACTAGTATTTGTAATATTAATTTAATTAAGAGGAGCCTTGGGTATTATATTTAGGGAGAGATCTTACTCTTAGATCTTTGTTCTTCCATTGGAATAAGCTCAAGAACAAAAGAGAAAGGTGATCTCTTTTGTGCCCAAATAACCCAAATTCAATATGTAAGGACATGATTTCTCCTCTATTCATTTTATTGTTTGCATGCATAAGATCCGTAATTAATTTTATGACAAATTATTTAGACATATAAGAGTATGTTATTATGTACATGAATCTACTTTTCCTTCAAGTTGGGGTCGTTTTAGGCGACGATTTTGACGATGATGATGGTTACGGTGAGCTACCCTTATTCGAAGCCGAGTCGGATACACTTGAAGCTGAGATTTATGGGCTGAATTCCACTGAGGGCGACGAAGGGACAGCTGAGTCGGTATTTGCTCCTAGCACGGATGAGGTATTACATTCTTTTGTCAATGATTCCATTGAGAGCAACTTACCTGAGGTAATTAGCGATAATTTTATTATTGTTATTCAAAGTACACTACCTCGTTTGATTCATGCTAATTCTTTTAATGCCATACCCCCTCCCAAGTGGACGTATAATTTAACTGCCTTTCATCGTACTTATCATGTCAAAATTGCTAATCTGAAATGATACCCTACTCTATTGACAATTGCTCCCGCGCTCCTATATTTTGTGGATAAATTTAGGAGCTGTCATACGAAATTTGTTAGACTTAAATGTTTATACAATTTTATTTCCTATCTCTTTGTTCCACTATGGTGCTACTTATGCTTTTGTGTAGCACATGCGCAGATGTATGATTTGATGCTGCGCGCTTTTAGCTGTTTTGATTGTGACTAATTAGAGGGGCTCGAAGAAAAACAAGGTCGAGCTGGGACCTGACTGAAGCTAGCGCTACCCGGGAGGCAACCCGGATAATTTTATTTTGCATTTTATTTTCAGTTGTAATAAATGGTTTTTATACCACAGACGGTGTCAGTTAAGCTTGTTTTTGTTAGTTGCGGGCTGTTTTTATTACGTTTTGCATGAATTACACCGAGGATCACTCGATCGAGTAGTCATTCTACTCGATCGAGCACTTTTGCTGATAAATTCACTCGATCGAGTGATTAATCTACTCGATCGACCGCCTGCAGGATGAGAAACCACTCGATCGACCTAAATTCCATTCGATCGAGCAGTTTTGAGCGCCCATTCTACTCGATCAGATACTATTCCTCTTGACCGAGTATTGTTGACTTGGATTAGCTTCCTGAGACAGTTTTACGGGCCTTTAGCAACCTCCCATGTTCATGGTCGGTTTGGGGAGGTCCCTTTATTCGCGCTATCTTGTGAGTTTTCCGCATTTACTCTCTTTCACTTTCAGTTTGCATTTCCTTTCCATGTTTTGGTACAATGGGGGCATTGTACGGGTTGGTTTGGGGAGGTTATGCATCCATATTTGTGTCTGCATATTGTTTTTATTGCATTTCAGTTATCACATTTAATTTATGTTTGCATTGTTGTTTATTTTCGTTAAAATTCAAAAAAAAAAAAAAATTTCAATAAAAATCATAAAATTTTTAAAAATTCAAAAAATTTCATGTTTATTTTTGCATATAGGTTGAGTCGGAACGGTAGATTTCAATGATGAAATTGCACTATATCTGTCTTTTTGCTTAAGCCTTGCATTAGACTATTATCTTTTAGCATTGTCTTATTGCATATCTACGAGTTAATGTTTAATTTAGCTGAACGAATAGACTTGACCTGAAATTTTGGCAACCTACTTATAATTTCTAAGCTTTAGAGCCTTATAAACTGGAGTCATTTGTGACCAGTTTCATGTAGGATTGTGAGTAGTTACTCCTTGCATAGCATGTTCATCAATTTGCACATATATGAAATTCAATTGGTTTTTGCCTTCATACATTCGGGTTAGTGGTTGGTGTCACATGCAGGGAAGTGCTTACAATTTCCCTTTCCTTTCATTTTTACCCATAAACTCCACATTAGCCAAATTTGCCTGTTGACCCTTAGCTACATTCCAAATTCAGCCTGCCTTGTCAAGCTAGTTTAGATTGTTCTGCGGTATATTGTCTATTGTATCAAGTTTGGCTCGCATCTATTGATTCAGAGTTGGTAACTTATGAAGAAAAGGAGGATGATGAAAAAGACGTGAAAAAGAAAAAAAAAAGTTGAAAAAAAGGAATTTGAATATGAAAAAAAAAATTCGAAAAAGAAGAAAAGAAGAAACCGAAAAAATAGAAAAAGAAAGGAAAAATTTGAAAAAAAAAATAGATCTTGTTTGTTGATTAGTCAGTTTCTACTCCTATGCTTTACTTACATATCATTTGAGGAGTGTTTCTAGTTCGGTTTGGTGAGATTTTATGCCAAATGAAGGGCATGTGCTTAATTCATAATTGAGTTGGAATCGGATGTCGATATATGGTTGTGTTTAGGTACTAGCTTGATCACCTATACCTCCACATTCCCATAACATGTTTTGCCTTTTCTTACCCATTGCCTCACTTTACCATATTTTTGTAAGCCCTCGGCTGTGATAGGACCTTGTTTGGTTGGAATGTATGTACGGTAGTTAGAATTGTCTATCATATTAGCTGCATGCATGTTTATGTTGGTCGTAGTCTAGGTGAGCGACTATTTTTCTTTCTCTCTTACATATATATGTTCACCCTTTGCTTGATGAGAGAAGAGTGACCCGTGAGAGTCCGATTTTAAAGGTCTTGCAAGGTCGACGGTTCAGCTTTATTATAAACATCTTATAACTCGTTTGTATTTGACTAATTAGCTATAGGTGTTAGTTTGTCTGCATTAAATCGGCTTAAGTGGGCATTTGTAGCTAGCTCTGAGTTATCTTTCCCGTTCCTTTAGTTGCATTTTAGTTTACTCGGGGACGAGTAAAGGTTTGGTTTGGGGAGATTTGATACGTGCATTTTATATAGTCTTTTTAGCCTATTTTATGCACGTATTTCTATGCTTTTATCGTGGTTTTATGCTACGAAATGCCCCGTATATGCTACTTTGGTGTATTTTGTCTTAATTGCAGGAATGGACCATAAAGTAGTGAAATCAGGCCATTTGCCGTCCGTTTTGCATGCATTTGGAGGAAGAGTAGATTTGGAGCGGGAATTATAGCTGTCTTGGGATGCGTGAAGTCGCTTTTGGGAGCTAAAAGGACAAGTCAAAGTCAAACTAACGTGAATTATGAGCTGCTGAAGTCAAGATTCACTCGATCGAGTGCTTTTCTAGTCGATCGAGTGGTTTTAGGATGAATAATCGATCGATCGAGCACTTAATCTAGTCGATCGCCAGATTCTTTTTATGCCTTTACTCGATCGAGTGATTTAGTTGGTCGATCGAGCAGTCTTTGGGTAAGTTTGCTCGATCGAGTGGTTTTATTCCACTCGATCGAGTGGATTTTGCTACGGGCTGGGCTTTTTAGTTATTCTCCGTCAATTAGGTTTAGCTAATCCTATTTTCTTATAAATAGGAAGCTTAGGATGTCATTTAAACTCTCTCCCTTTATCATCTGACACTGTCAGACGTTACTTTGCTCTATCATTGTCACTGTTACTTTGTTCTTATTTCCGGATCATTAATTTCAGTAATTCCTTCTTCCCTTTCTCTCTTTAATTTAATGCTTTCTTCTTCTTTATTTCTTGTTCTCTATTTAATTATGCGTAGCTAATTCCCCTTAGTATGTTAGGATTAGGGAAGCCGTGGTAGTAATATGTTAGGATCGACTTGATTAGATTAGTCTTGCGATAAGAATTGCATTAGGCAATTTAATTGTGATTAGGTTGAATGAATGCATGCAGGAGACTGATCAATTTAGTTAACCCCAACCTGGATCGAAAGATTGGAAGGGAAGGCTTGCTTAATTACAATAGGTAATACCTAATTAGGGCGAAAGCTAAGTTAGGAGACCCTAGGGCGGTTTAAGGACCGAAAGGTGACGACCATAGCTCTTCTTATCAATAGTCTAATCGCCTCAGTATACCCGATAGTATAGTTGCCAAGGTGGACCGACTCCTAGCATATTTCCCTTCTCTTTCTGTTAATTTCTTACATTCATTTCTCTCTCGCCTATTAGTTTAGTTCAACAATCAATTCAACCCCCATTTCTGTGACACCCTGACAGACCGAGTTAAACAGATATATAGCATTTTAGCCTCCCTGTGGAGATCGACCCTACTTACCGCTGACTTCTGTTAGTAGTAACTTAGGTATTTATTTTTGGTACAAAACGACAGTATCAGTTTTGATATTTTGATACCTCAGTAGGTTGGCATAAATCGGGTGGAGATTGTTGACAAATTTTTCCACCAGAGTTGATTCACTTGGCTTACTGACCAATTGAGTACTCACCCTCCTCCAGCGGGTTAGGAACTCAGTAAACCCTTCCTTGTCGTTTTGGGTTAACACCTCGAGAGTGCGGGTGTTGGCCTGGATTTCGACGTTGTCGGCATACTGCTTGGCAAACTCAAATACGATCTCATCCCACGTAGTAAGGTTTTTCGGGTCCAAGGAGTAGTACCATTGGCGAGGAATCGGCTCCAAAGAGGATGGGAAGATCCGGGTAAAGAGCTCCTTTTTTACCCCCTTAATGGCCATACAGTCCTTGAAAGCACGAATATGGTTGAGTGGGTCCTCCACTCCCTTGAACTTAGGCACGTCAGTCAGGGTGAAGTTGTCAGGTAACTGGTCCCCGACAGGCTCGAACCTTCGGTTGTTCTCAAGATGAATGTTGTTACCCCGGGCTATGAGCTGTTCCTTGCTCTCCAGGGCGTCGATGTGGGTCTCGACGCGATCCAGGGTGACCTTAAGAGTGGTAAGCAGGCTGGCTAGCTGATCAGTCGTGACATCCTTGTTGTTATCATTGTTGTTGTTGGACGAAGCTGAAGACGGGGCCATGGCTCTGAGGCAGAAAAACGGCTCACATTACAACTCAATCCGACATGGTTCCAAGACTAAACGCGGACAACGCAGAGGACGAGACAAAGACAGACTCAACAAGAGGGGGCGACCGTGTGTAGTCCCTCGGTGCTGACTCGATTTATGATGTGACGGTGTTTGACCGAACCTTTGACACTAGTCCAATCATGACGGCGTGACGCCATTGGACGGGTCTCGTGGTGAGACGACTCATAAGTAAAGACCCATAAGTACGTTTGCTTTGATTGGATAGACACGAGGCGGAATTGGAATGGCGGACTGAAGTTTTCAAAAAGAGAGATTTTCAAAAAGATTCATTTGTCGCTTTTAATGGGCGGCTTCCGAAGATAGAAATCTCCGCAAGTCGATCAGTTGAAAGGGTTATCTTAAGTTTATTTGCAAAAGACGGTTTGAGTTTGAGTCGGCTCGGAAAACAGTGCATCGTTTCCCAGGACGGTTTTGAAATTCAAAATTGTATGTTTTGAAAATTGAGTTTGAAATGTTTGAAGAGGTCTCGGGGACGGTGCATGGTCCTCGGGATCCCGAAAGTGTCTCGAGAAAAGGGTGTGTGCTTTTCTCAGGTTTTGAAAGAAAAGCCATTGTCGTCGCGAAACGGGTTAAAATACGTGTCTAGACGCGACGATTATAACGGCGTAAAAAGGTGATTTTTGAAATGGTTATACAAAACCGGGTTTGAAAATCGTCATTACGACGGCCTAGAAAGGCGTGTTGAAAATGGTTATACAAAACCGAGTTTGAAAAATCGTCATTACGACGGCCTAGAAAGGCGTGTTGAAATGGTTATACAAAACCGGGTTTGAAAATCGTCATTACGACGGCCTAGAAAGGCGTGTATCGGTCGGCGAAAGACCGAGGTTTGAAACGGCCATTATAACGGCGCGACAAGGGTGTTTTTGAAAATGACACGGAAGGACTTATGATCAAGTAGCACATAAGGACTCACAGTTTCATTATATTATGCATTATGCTGACTCGGGTTTTGGCTTAAGAGGATGGGTTACACACCAAGCGATCAAACCCCGATTTGCGAGAGGGATACCAATCCAAAAAAAATGTGTAAGGAGGGTGTCCTAGCCTTGTGCTCGAAAGTGATGAAAGCTCTTTGACGAAAAAGAAATGTGTAACGTCAACGGTATGCTTGACTCAATCGGTATTCGAAACGCGGGGATGAGAAAACTCACGCCGACGAAACGAGCCATTTGGTCGAAAAGGGTTAGGTTGTGGGCCCGGACAACGAAACCCGACCGTGACCGTAATATCAATTAATGCATTCCAACCAAGACCTCGTTCGAGTCACACCATCTAGGGATCGCAAAGACGTAAGTGTCCTAGTTTTCCCCAGCGGAGTCGCCAATATGTGGACATGGCCCACATGCAAGCCCACTTCGATCTGTGGACGTACACCAGTCTCTTTGAAAGCCACGCACGGCGGCGTAAAAATGCGTTCGACCGGATCGTATTAGATCGGTCGGTTTCGTCTCGGTAAGGGTCTCGAAACGATTAGAGATGTTCGGAGTCGCCACCAAGCATTTGTGGGATGCCTGGAACCCGTTCGAATTCCACTTTATACCTCGGTCAAATCGAAGTAAAAAGCAGCGTTTGACATAGGTACTAAAGATAAGGAAATCGTCCCTCTTTAGCATCCTATCTTTAGAATGACTCTCGTACGCCCTGGATAAGGTCGTCCACTATCCAAAGTTTCTGAGTAAGAGGTGAAGGTACGTATTGGGAAGCCCTTTAATCAGACACCCAATCCCGCCCTCGTTTAGCGGCCTCTACTGATCGATCTTGGTTGGTTGAATGCAGAAGTTGATAAAACGGTTTAAATGCATGAATGTGCAGCCAATGATTTAAACCTAACATGTGAGAGCTTTCTAAG
Organism: Silene latifolia; assembly: GCF_048544455.1. Taxonomy (NCBI): domain Eukaryota; kingdom Viridiplantae; phylum Streptophyta; class Magnoliopsida; order Caryophyllales; family Caryophyllaceae; genus Silene; species Silene latifolia. The sequence continues at coordinate 55,377,056 of NC_133534.1, read as the reverse complement.
TCGGTTGATTTAATCCATGTATCAAGTATAAGATGTCGAGTTGGATTAATGATTGATTTGCATGCAAGACGGAAATTAAACATCCATTTACCGTATTAGGTTTAGGGTGCATAACATGATTCATTTGTCTTAGTAAGGCATTTTGCAAATATGGTTTGAAGAGTCGTCTGATCCGTCCTATATCTGGGTTAACCGGAGTCGGGATCGTCCTAGACTAATGTTGGAAGGGAACAGGCCCTGTACCAGACGGCTATATGAGGCGCGAGCCAGCCGGCGGTGTAAGGGGCCTCCCTCTGGTTTTGAAAATGAGAAATGGAGAACCTGTTTAGGCGCGGGTTAGCCCACGGTTTATGTGTCGTGTTCTGACCTTTTAGAAAACGTTATAAAACGTGTTGAAAATGGGTGTTTGAACCCGGTTTGATTTGAAGGGGTCATTTAAACCGCATTTGTTGATTTGAAGAACTAGACTCAAATAATCATCATTATTTGATAATATTCGGTGTCGGGTTCGGTTTGACAAACTTGACATGAATAGTTTTGAAAATGATTATGGACTAATTATTTTAAGTCCATTTAAATGTTATTAGTCGGTACTTATCATCGTACCCTGGTTAAAATCCGGCATGGTATGTAGAACCAAGGATGACTTTGTGTTGGTGACTAATATGTTTGTTTGAAAATGTAAAGAAATGAAATAAAAGGGTTTAAAATACCTTTTAAATGTCATTAACCAAATATTATCACCGAAACACGGATTTAACCGTCATGGTATGAAGAACCAAGGGTGAAAAATGCTTTATGGTTAAAACATGTGAAATAAAACAACAAAGGTTCGAAAATATTTGAAATTGTGAAAACCGATTACAAATATGAAAAATGGATTAAGGGAAATGACGAGAACAAACACGGTTGATCTCTGGTCTGAGTACCCCATTTAGGCGCGAGCTAGTTGGCGACCTAAAGGGCTTCTGCCTCAGACCAAAAATCAGTTTTGGCTCGTTTATTCCATGTTTTGGTTCATGTTATGCATGTTAGAGTCATGAAACAAATGAAAACATAATAAAAGAGGATTTTTACACCCTCATACTTACATGTTTGGTTATGGCGAGTGACCGACGTAAGTGTAACAACTCGTTTGATCGGAAAAAACTCGGTTTAAAACCATTTTGGTAAGTAAAAGAGTGTTTTAAAAGTTTAGTGATGGTGTAGTGGGCGAAGTGGTCGGTCAAGTGTTTTAATGCACGATGACGGTACCAAACAATGTGTAAGGCTCGTGTTTACGATCGGTAGGTCGTAAATACGCGTCGGGTTGTGACTTAAGATGTCGAGTCGAGAATTTTAAGGGAGAAAAGAGGGGGCGGACACTCGCGTAACTCTCAAATGGGTGGCATTTCAGGGGTATTTATAGGAGAATGAGTTGTTGTGTGAGTTTTGAGCGACGTGGCCACCTGGGCTGCTCAAAGAGGCGCGAGCCACGTCGCGGGTCTTCGAGCTGTGTTGTCACTTTCACAACAAACGCAATCATGATTTGTTCTATCCTAGGTTTTGTAGTCACATGTTTGGTACTTGACCATTCATGAATCCGGGAAAAATTAAGGTAGAAGGTTTGAAATGTTTGGTTTTTGTGGTTGACTCGGTTTGACTCGTTGTTGGAGTCGGGATTTGAATTTTTTGAGTCGGTTTTTGGTCCGGCGCCGGTTTTGACTCTAGTTAGTGTCATTGTGACCCCGTCGTCGTGCATTAAACACTCCAGGTATTTTTGAAATGTTTTGAAATGTTTTATTTTCAAAATCGTTTTAAGTTTTTCCGACGTAAAGTTGTACACAAACTGTCGATCAAACGTCGCGATTCCAAAGCATGTTGTAGTCGGATAATCATCGGGTGTTTGTTGGAGTCTCAGCAGATACTGGGTATCTACACTATGTTCACAAAATCATATAATTACTATCTAACAAACACAATACTCCCAAAATCTCCCAAAATACCCAATTAGGGTTTCGACTAAAATCAATGAAACGATATAAAAACTGTATAAGGATCTTACCCACAATACGACGGTCTCAACGGCGTAAAGAACACAACGATCCAACAACTCTAGCCCCTGGGATTTGATAGGAATGCGAAGAAGAAAGCAACATAACTTGTTTAGGTCTTGTGAAGTTTTAGAAAAAAGTAAAAGTGAAAAAGAAACTGACGAATGGTGTTTATATATCTTTCTCGCAATGCTAACAAAACCCGGTAAAATAACTCGAAGAACTGACTTACTCGATCGAGTAAATCACTTACTCGATCGAGTACCCATTAGCAGTACACTGTTTTGAAACCAAAAATCACTTACTCGACAGAGTAAGCCTTACTTGATAGAGTACCCAACAGTACAGAAAACCGTAGTATTACAGTCTTCCCTCCTTAAAAATGAATTTCATCACCGAAGTTCAAACCCATACTCAAAACAAACATACTAACTCAACCATGATACAACAACACAACTAAGACTAAAAAAAAAACCCAATCAAAACTCAAACCGACTCAAAACAACTACTAACTGTGCAAAAACTAACATAAAACCACACCAAAACCTTATGCGATCATCTCTTACCCCCCCACCCCCCCCCCACCCCCCCCCCCCCCCCAAAAAAGAAACATGGTTACGTCCCCATAACCACACATATCTGATCAAAAAGAGAGGGATACCGCTCCTTCATAGCCTCTTCCGCCTCCCAAGTGGCTTCCTCAACCTCATGATTAGACCATAGAACCTTAAGCAACACCGTTTCCACGGACCTAGTTTTTCGAACCTTGCGATCAAGAATCTGTTTTGGCACCTCAAGATAAGATAAGGATTCATCTAACTCGATGTTCTCCACCTCTAACACATGTGATGGATCACTCACATACTTCCGCAACTGAGATACATGGAACACATTATGCACACGATCCAAAGCTGTTGGTAATGCTAGCCGATAAGCAACCTCCCCCACACGATCCAAAATCTCATATGGTCCTATGAACTTCTGTCTCAGCTTCCCTTTCTTACCAAACCTCATAACCCCACGCATAGAAGATACTTTTAGAAGAACCTTATCCCCAACCTGAAACTCTATATCACGGCGATGTAAGTCTGTATAACTCTTTTATCGATCATGGGCTGCTTTCGTCTTTTGTCTAATCACCTTAACCTGTTCTATCATCTCCTGTACCATCTGTGGTCCTAAAACCACTGCCTCAGCTCTATCATCACAGCAAATTGGACTTCTACACCTCCACCTATAAAAAGCCTCAAACGGTGCCATCCCAATACTCGTATGGTAGCTGTTGTTATAAGAAAACTCGATCAAATCCAACCTATCTTCCCAGCTACCACCAAACTCCATCACACAAGCTCGTAACATATCCTTCAGAGTCTTGATAGTTCTCTCTGTCTGCCCATCTATTGCAGGACGAAAAGCAGTACTCATCTTCAAGGTAGTTCCCATCATCTCCTGCCACAACCGAAAAATAAACCTCGCATCCTGATATGACACAATGTCCTTAGGGACTCCATGTAACCTCACCACATGTTTCCTGCACCCATTAGCCAACTGAACCATACTCCATGTATCTTTTATTGGGATAAAGTGAGCTGACTTAGTCAGACGATCTACTATCACCCATATCATGTTATTACCCTGCTGGCTCCTCGGTAAACCCACTATAAAGTCCATGGAGATAGATTCCCATTTCCATTCAGGTACCTCAAGAGACTGAATCTTACCTTGTGGTCGTCGCTGCTATCCCTTAACCCTCTGACATGTCAAACATCGAGCCACTAACTCAGCTATTTCCCTTTTCATCCCAGGCCACCAAAAAGTCTTCTTCAAATCTCTATACAGCTTGTCACCACCTGGATGTACTGAATACGGTGTGCAATGAGCCTCTGTCATGATCACCCTTTTCAACTCCTCATCTCTATGAACACACCATCTCCCATCAAACCGAACACTCCCATATGTATGAATAGAGAATAGAGACACCGTCCCCTTCTCTACCCCAGCTCTCCACTCATGAATTTCAGGATCAAGAGCCTGCTTCCTGCGAATATCATCATAAAGATCTGGCTCCACTGTCAAGTCTCCTCTAGCATCTCCTTTTTGTATCACATGTATCCCCATCTTCCCCACCTCATCTCTCAACCTCATCAAAGACATAGTTGTGCATAAGGAGTGAAAACTCTTATTGCTTAACGCATCAGCAACCACGTTTGCTTTCCCTTCATGGTATATGATATCCATGTCCTAGTCCCCTATCAGCTCCATCCACCTCCTCTGTCTCACGTTCAACTTCTTTTGAGTAAAGATATACTTGAGACTCTTGTGATCTGAAAACACCTTAAAGGTCTTCCCATAAAGATAGTGTCTCCAAATCTTGAGAGCAAGCACAACTGCACCCAACTCTAGATCATGTGTCGGATAGTCCTCCTCATAAGGCTTCAATTGCCTAGAAGCATAGGCAATGACTTTCCCATTCTGCATCAACACACAACCTAACCCATTCTTTGAAGCATCTGTATATACCTCCAAGTTCTCAGACCCTTCAGGTAAAGCTAAGACTGGAGCTGTGGTCAAACGCTCCTTTAATGTTTGGAACGCCATCTCACAACTTTCATCCCAACGAAACTTGTTCTCTTTCCTCATCAACGTTGTCATAGGTCTAGCGATCTTTGAAAAGTCTTTCACGAACCGACGATAGTACCCTGCCAAACCCAAGAAACTCCTGATCTCTGCCACATTCTTTGGTGATTCCCACTTAGACACTTCCTCTATATTTGTTGGATCCATAGATACACCATCTTTGAAAATCACATGCCCTAGAAAGGCAACTTCCTTGAGCCAGAACTCACACTTAGACAACTTTGCATACAGCTGATTGTCATGTAAAGTCTGTAACACCAACCTCAAGTGCTCCTCATGCTCCTCCTTAGTCTTGGAATAGACTAAGATATCATCAATGAACACCATCACAAATCTATTCAAAAACTGACTGAAGACCCAGTTCATCAAGTCCATAAACACTGCCGACGCATTAGACAACCCAAACCGCATCACCACATAGTCATAGTGACCATACCTCGATCGAAAAGCTATCTTTGGTATGTCCTCATCCCGAATCCTCACCTGATGGTAACTTGATCTCAAATCAATCTTTGAAAAGACTTCTGCCCCACTTAACCGGTCAAACAGATCATCTATCCTTGGCAAAGAATACTTGTTCTTCATCGTAACATTGTTCATCTCCCTGTAGTCGATGCACAACCTCAAGCTCCCATCTTTCTTCTTCACAAACAGAACTGGTGCTCCCCACGACGATACACTAGGTCTAATGTATCCCTTATCTATCAAATTATCCAACTGTTTCTTCAGCTCTTCCAACTCTTTAGGACCCATGCGGTACGAGGCCTTAGAGATTGGTCTCGTCCCTGGTTTCAACTCCACACTGAAATCTATATCTCTCTTCGGTGGCAAACCCTGTATCTCCTCCGGAAAAACATCTGGGAACTCTCCCACCACTGGTATCTGATCAGCTGTCGAACCCACCTTACTATGGTCTTTCACATGGCATAGAATAAAAGGACACCCCTTCCTCAGATAAGACTTCAATGTCACCGCTGTAATCACTTCGACTTTGGGTTTGACAACAAACCCACGATAAGACACACTAACTCCCTTAAGACCTCTCAAAGAGACTCTCTTTTTGTGACAATCTATTCTAGCCTTGTACTTACCCAGCCAATCCATACCAATTATCATCTCAAAACCATCCATAGGAAACTCTAACAAATCCAATGGAAGGTCAACCTTCCCAACTATCATAGATACACCCTTATACAACCTTCCACAAGATACTGACTCACCCGACGGTATAAAAACCTCATCTTTTACAGACTTATACTCTCTTAAACCCAAAAGCTTAGCATGACTCGACGATACAAAAGAGTGTGACACCCCCCAATCAAACAAAACAAAGGTAGAAACATCATTAACAAGAAAGGTACCCGTGATCACGTAAGCATCATCCTCATCAGCTTTCTTGTCCATCATGAATAACTTGCCACTGGTCTTTTGTCCACCCCCCTGAACTGTACTAGCTGAAGTAGATGGCTTGGCAGCCGACCTCTGATTGTTGTTAGCTGCCTGTTTCTGATAATAGTTACCGCCATTGCGGTTAGATCCACCGTTGTTGTTACTCTGACCTCCTTGGTTATTCCATGACCCAGCCGGTCTGTTACTAGCATAACTCTGAGACGGACCCTGCGAGAAACTCCCCTGCGATGGCCTCTGAAAACCTCTTCCCACGGCAATATTACACTCATGTCTCTTGTGTCCCATACCGCCACAGTTATAGCAAGATATACCCCAGCTGCTACTATCACGACCACGACCACGCCCATAAGAAGCTCCACTACTAAAACCCGATCCTAATGAGTAAGCCCTCGCCTGGTTATGGTTACCCCTCTTGTAACTAGACTGACCACCACCCTCACCCTCACTCTCAGCCATTCTCTTCTCAGGATCCCTTTTCTTATTCTCTTTAGCCATTTCGACCAATCTCTCAGCTTTCCCTGCTCGCTCATAAACTTCCTTAACATCTGTAAGGACCCCGACTGGTAGCTTCTCCATTATCTGATAAGTCAAGCCCTTCTCAAACCTCAGTGCCAAATTCTCCTGATTTAGCCCCATGTCCTCTGCATATCGTGACTTCTCATTAAACTTATGATAGTAATCAGCCACAGTCGGAGTCATCTTGAAAGCATCAAACTCCTCCCTCAGTTTACTACGAACATGTTCAGGTACAAACTCCCGGTGCATAGCTCTCTTAAACTCACTCCATGGTATAGCTGACTTCCCCTGCTTCAGATACAAATCTAAGGCACTCTCTCTTACCTTGTCCCACCACTCTCCCGCAGCATCCCTGAAGTAAACCACAGCTTGTTCCACTTTGAAGTCCTTGGGACAATGAACCACATTGAAGATGTTCTCCATCTCCCTATGCCAATTGTCGAGCAAAATTAGCGCACCGGTACCCATATACTCTTTTGGGTTGAAGCGGGCTATCGTAGTGCTCATCTTGGCAAAGTCCACCCGACTTCTTTATCTTTCCCAAACTTCTTTAGGGCCTCGGTAAGTGCATCTTGATGCTCAAGCATCTTGGCTATATCATCTATACTCATTGTAACACCCCCATACTCCAAGTGCCTTACCAGGACCACTTAAGGCATGGAAGTGTTACCATCTCGGTTATCCGAGGCAATGTATGTTTGGGCTAAAAATAGCGCAATAAAGAAGGCCCACTTGAATAAATAAAAGACAAGGGGGAGGAGTGATAAAGAAGAAGGAAGCTCGAAATTGGGAGAAAGGGGGAAACGGGCCGAAGGAAGATCAAGAGCCCATCATAAGAAGGCGTCCGGATTAAGGAAAAAGAAGTTAGGGAGAAGTTAGGGAGATCAGGGAGAATTGATGAAAGCAGCCGAGTATGGAAAGAGTTCTTATGGAAATTATATTCCCTTTCCATATTCAAAGTAGGACATATCTAGGGTTCTCACCCTATAAATAGCCAAGGAAGCAAATCAAGAAGGACATTCATACATTCACACATTCACATTCAAGAGCACATCAGCACCACGGCATTAGCAAATTATACTCAAATATATATCCATCCAAGATCTTGCAGGCCAAACACCTAGGGCCAGCAGAATTAGCTTTACGTCACTATTGTAATCATTCTCCTATTCAAGCATAGTGCAATATTTGGCAGGGTACCGTCCCTCCCGCGGTTGTTCCCACATTGGGTTTTCCGCGTCACCAAATCTCACGTGTCAATTTACATTACGTGCTTTATTTCTCTACTAACTTATTAACATACGAACGATCATACAATCCACCAACGAGTAAGACCGCATTAACCCTAATCAATCAACTTGGTAAAAAATACCTAAACAGTTTGGCGCCCACCGTGGGGCATTGTGGTCGTCAATCGTTGATACTCTAGATACACAATGGATAAGCAAGCATCGGAAGCAGTGTCAGGGAGTAGACAACCATCACCGCCACCGCCCTCTATTCAAAATCCAACATCAACAGTGGCTATACAGGCTCCCGGACACACCCCAAGAATCACACCGACAACAAAAACCTCTTTACCTCCTAGGACTCCTACTGTCGCGGCCCAAGCCAGATCAGATAAGGGAACAACAAGTTCAGGCCTCACTCCGCCACCTAGTCCCACAAAAATCTTACTCACTGGCGTAGAAAATCTTCAAAAAGCTATGGAAAACATGAGAGAAGACCAAAGGAAAGCTGAAGCTGAAGCGAGAAAAAGGGATAAGGAGCTCTGGGCACAGATAGACATCCCAAACAATGCGAGCTACCACCCCGAAAAGCGGGCGGGGGCGCGGGAAGGTCTCCACTGGTAGATCTGACATAGGGGGCATTAGGTAGCAGGAATCCACTTCGACAGATACCAACTGAACTGGTAACTAGGTTGGATCTGTCCACAATACCATCAGATGGAAGAATAACCCCACAAGGGCTGGGATACCTCACGCCAGATAACTGGCCCACAGCTAGCTGTATGGAAGCACGAGCAGGTGGCATCCCCGTCAGTAGCCCCGCCACAATCGATCAGACATCTGGAGTAGGATCCGACTCAAATCAACGAATGGACTGGCAACAGGGGACAATCGTTACAACAACTCCTCTAGCAGCTGGAACACATCAGAACCTTCAAGAGCTCGGATCAGGAGGCAATACCTTGAACCACTGGTGGCGGCCGATAGCGGACCCCAGTTCGAGCAAAGATAACGAATCAAAGGATTTAGAGTTAAAAGAAATACTGAGCAGGGTCCCAGGATTGCCACCCCCACTTGAGAAAGCAGCATTAGACAGCTATGCAGACTCACCGTTCGTGTACACCATATCCATCACATCCATGCCAAAGGGATTCACAAATCCAAATATGCCTCTCTTCGACGGCACAACAGATCTCTTTGATCATATAAGCCAAGATACAAGCGAAAAATGATGACAAGAATACCATTTGTAGGGCAAGTCAAGGAGGCTTGCATGTGCAAAGGGTTTGGGTCCACCCTAACAGGACCGGCACTTCGATGGTTTGTTAGCCTGCCCAACAGGTCGATATTTACATTTGCTGAATTGGTGAACGCATTTACTCAACAGTTCGCAAGCAGCAGAAAACCACAAAACACGCAGGAGATCTAAACAGAATCGTCCAGGGGGCAGGAGAAAGCATTGGAGAATACAACACTAGGTTCAACAATGAGAAGGTAACAGTATGAGAGTGCGATGTCTCGACAGCAGTAGAAGCCTTCAGAAGAGGCCTCCACCACGACTCCGACTTATACAAGCAGCTAATTATGCATCCCTGCCACGCTTTCAAGCGGTGCGGGAAAAAGCGACTACCGCAATCGGATTGGAAGAAGATATCCTAGCCGAGCCGGCTTGCTAAGCACACCAAGTATTTCTAGTACCTCGGTAGTGGAGAAATCAGGAAGAAAGCAAACCACCAGCAAGAAGGATGAGAGGTACAGACCATATGGAAGGGGAGTCAACAGGATCGAGGAAAATCAGCTACTCCCCACTCTGGCAGAGTATGGATTCAGTAAATGTATCGGGGGAATCTTGAAGGCACTCAGGGAGATGGGAGATGGAGTCAGGTGGCCCAACCCACCAGTAGGAGAGCAAGCATGGAGAAAGGATAGCAAGAAGAAGTGTGAGTTCCACCGTGATATTGGGCACAACACTGAGGATTGCGACACATTACGAAGAGAGATCAAGCACCTGTACGAACAAGGAAAGCTGAGCCACCTATTATCACGTGGGGGCAAGCAGCAAGATAAGGTAGGCTCCGCCAAGCCTGCATATCCACCCACATGCACCAAAATCATAAACGTGATAACAGGCGGTTCAGACTTAAGCGAACTGACATACTCAGCAGCTAAAAGACGTGCCACCGTGATCAAAGGAGACAGGCCAGCCAAATCTTGTAGAATTTCTCACAGTGACCTACCAGCAGTCAACTTTGATGAAGGAGATACATACAACGAGCGAGAACATCACGACGCACTTATTATAACCTTATCGATGGCCAATTGCACAGTCAGGAAGGTCTTGGTGGACACAGAAAGCTCGGTCAACCTAATCATGCTGAAAACTATATAAAACATGGGATTCAGCGAGAAGGATTTACAGAAGAAGACTATTCCGCTAGTAGGCTTCAGTGGAGAAACAGCCAGCTCACTAGGCGAGATAGTCATCCCAACCTATGTGGGAGGAGTCAACAAGCAAGTCAGGTACCTGGTTATAGACGGCCCCTCCACCTACAACGTCATCTTGGGAAGACCATCGTTGTACCAGATGAAAGCAGTCCCCTCAACATACCACCAGTGCATAAAGTTCCCCACACCATGGGGAGTAGAAACAATAAGAGGAGATTAGGAGGAAGCTAGAGGCTGCTATAAGAAGGCACTCAAGTGCACTGCCAGCCCTCCTGCATAGCAATTACAGAAGAAGCCTATCCAGGACGAATACATCGAACCCCCAGCAGAAGAGCTGGATCAAATTAACCTGGACAAGCTGCACCTAGAAAGAATCGTGCTTATTGGAGCAGGATGCACAGGAAGCTTAAGACAACAACTAGTTAAGTTCTTACAAGACAACATGGATTGTTTTGCGTGGTCACATGATGACATGATAGGAATAGATCCATCCATCATAACGCATAAGCTTAGTGTGGACCCAAAGTGTAAACCCATCCAACAGAGAAGAAGAAAGTTTGCAGCTGAAAGAAACAAGCTGATCAACCAAGAGGTATATAGCCTGCTGGCAGTAAAGAAGATAAGAGAAGTAAAATATCCAGAATGGCTGTCTAACGTAGTGGTAGTGCCCAAGAATAATGGAAAGTGGAGAGTATGTGTGGACTTCACCGACCTCAACAAAGAATGCCCTAAAGATCCATTCCCGCTGCCTCATATTGATGCAATGGTGGACACAACAGCTGGACACGAGATGCTGAAATTCCTGGACGCATGGAGTGGGTACAATCAGATTAACATGGATCCTGCAGATCAAGAGAAGACGGCATTCATGTCCGAAAGAGGAATATATTGCTACAACGTCATGCCATTCGGCCTAAAGAACGCAGGCTCCACATATCAAAGGCTGGTTAACCGAATGTTCAAAGAACAGATAGGAAGAACAATGGAGGTGTATATTGATGACATGGTGGTGAAATCAGAAAAGGCCAAAGATCATATGCGGCATCTAGCAGAAACATTCAGCACGCTCAGAGAATACAAAATGAAGCTAAACCCATCTAAATGGACCTTCGGAGTATCTTCTGGCAAATTTTTAGGCTATATTGTAACTCAAAGAGGGATAGAAGCCAGCATCGAGTAGATCAAAGCTGTCTTATAACTAGAATCACCTGAAAAGCCTAAGGATGTTCAAAGACTAGCTGGAGAGGTAGCTGCCCTGAACAGGTTCATTTCAAGATCTTCAGACAAATGCAGGCTGTTTTACGACATACTAAAGAAAGCCAAAAGTTTGAATGGACCTCGGAGTACGAGCAAGCCTTCAGAGAGCTGAAGCACTACCTCAGCAGCCCGCCGCTGCTGTCGAAGCCAAAGCCAGGGAAACCACTATTCTTATACCTGGCCGTCACGGAGGTGGCAGTGAGTGTTGTCCTGGTCAGAGAGCAGGAAAAAGAGCAGAAGCCAATATACTACGTGAGCAAGTCTCTGCTGCCGGCAGAGACCAGGTACACATTCCTTGAAAAATTAGTACTAGCATTGGTAGTAGCATCTCGCAAACTGCGCCCCTATTTTGAGTCCCACATCATACATGTCGTGACCAACTACCCGCTAAAATCTATCATGAGGAAGCCTGAACTATCATGCAGAATGTCAAAATGGTCTGTGCACCTCCGTGGGTACGATATCCAGTATGACCTCAGAATAGCAATCAAATCACAAGCACTGGCCGACTTCGTGTCAGACTTCAGCCCAGCCATCCAGAATCTGGCAGATACGGAGATCCTCACCTTTGAAGGAAGCAAGGAGAAAGAAGTCTGACAGATGCATATTGACGGAGCCTCCAACCAAAGGGGGGCAGGCGTGGGATTAATCCTGCGATCACCACAGGGAGACCTGATAGCGCAAGCAGTAAGATGTGAATTCAAGGCAACCAACAATGAAACAGAATACGAGGCCTTGATATTAGGAATGAAGCTAGCTTTAGAGTTAGGGGGTCAGGCACCTGCACATATCCAGTGACTCCTTCCAAATAGTCAACCACGTAAATGACGAGTTCATAGCCAGAGACTCAAATATGATTGCATACTTGAAAATAGCGAAGTAATTAAAGCAAAAATTCGCAAATTGCAAGCTTAAGCAGGTCCCCAGAGATCAGAATGTGGAAGCAGACGCCTTGGCAACACTGGGGGCAACATTTAAACCAACAGAGCTATCCACCATTCCAATAGCACACATGCTGGAGCCTTCTATCCAAAAGGCAAATGAAGTAGACAAAGGAAAACTGGAGGATCCACAGAATGGAGAAGGAACCCGAGCGATTCTGAGAGGAAGGTGAGAGCTCACAATCACTGATCAAACATCCGATCGAGCGGATGATCGGGATTGGCGTACACCGACCTAGATCGCTACGTCATATCAAGCTGCCAGACGACAAGAAAGAAGTGAGAGCTTTCAGATTAAGGGCTTCCAGGTTTATACTCATTGATGATATATTATTCAGAAGGTCACTAGCAGGCCCCTACTTACGGTGCCTGGACAAGAAAGAAGCGCAGACTGTATTACATGCTCTCCACAGTGGCGAATGTGGAAACCATGCAGGGGGCACGAGTCTGGCAAATAAAGCCCTCAGACAGGGATACTACTGGCCTACAATGAAGGCAGATGCAGCAGAGTACGCACGAGAATGTGACGCCTGCCAGCGCTCAGCACCGATGATCCATCAGCCAGCAGAACCCTTGCACCCTATCAATTCTCCCTGGCCATTCATGGCATGAGGCATGGACATAGTAGGACCTATGCCACGGGCCACAAGAAACAGAACCTGGATGCTGGCAATGACAGAGTACTTCTCCAAGTGGATAGAGGCAGAAGCATTCACAGAAGTATAAGATAAACAGGTCATTTCGTTTATAAAACGAAACATCATTTGCAGGTTTGGTATCCCATCAGAAATCATATGTGACAATGGTTCACAATTCATCTCCAACGATACCGAGGGATACTGTGCTAGGTGGAACATCACCTTAAAAAAGTCAGCACCTAGGACTCCAAAGTCCAACGGCAAGTCAATCCAAAGAATAAAATCATCATGGACAATCTGAGAAGGAGGTTACAGGAGTTAGGAGGAAAGTGGGCGGATGAATTGCCACTAGTGTTATGGTCGGACGAACGACACCAAAGATAGCAACAGTCAAACACCCTTCACTGGTGTTTGGCGCGACGATCATTCCGTCGAAGTTCTAGTTCCCACTCAAAGGTATGAAAATATGACAGGGGAACTAAACAATACGAGAGATGATCGAAGCTTGGACACACTTGACGAGTGCGAGCAAGCGCAAAAATCCGTCCGGCTCGCCTACAAACAACAAGGTGGCCGGAGTTATAACAAGAATGTGAAAGTCAGGCTCCTGAAGGTAGGAGACCTGGTTCTCCGAGAAGTGTTCCAAAACACCAAGAATCGAAAGCAGGCAAATTCGCCTACAAATGGGAAGGACCATACCAGGTAGAAGAAGTTGTTGGCCATGGTGCATACAGAATGATGACTATGGACGGTCAAATCATACAACGCCCATGGAACATATTTCACCTCAAGAGATATTACTTTTAATAATAAATAGACTTTAGCTTTCAGAATGATGTACTATGAAAAGCCAAATCACTTTTAAAGTTAAAATAAAAATCCGGTAGTAGGCATACTGCCAATTTCACTTTTATTTCTGGTGTCTCTAGCTCTTTCAAAACTTTAAACTACTATTAGATGGCGTGGTCTGGCAGCGTCCTAGGACTACAATTGCTCTGGTACCCCATGAGATGGCGACAGGTACTTCATATCATTTTAATAGATTTTCTTATTTTCAGGCTGCTCTAAGTACATCACTTTGAATCCTAGTGTCTATGGTACTTTGAAAGGATGTCTAGCAGAACTGTCAACTGCCAACGTGGGGTGACAAGGCACACGGCACTCCAACATGTCTAACCTATTTTCTTCACAAGAAGTACCCTTACCAGGCGGACTGTGGAACATACGAAAGGGAGCCTGGTTGACAGCTAAATACGCTTATCCAGCTACCCCTGATACCACCCCCTGGTCGTATGTAGCTCGCACTAATCGCAATTAATCAGGGCCCCAGCATGTATGCACGCGAACATGGAACGTAGGGATATCTCTGCGCTACTGAATCTGCAGGCGTCCTCCTAGAAACGACGATAAACTTGCCTAAATTACGCCCTGGGGCTTTAAGCGTGATGAACACACCTTGCATCATAAACAAGGTTAAGTAGTTCAAAAATCGGCATACGCCTAAATCGATCATCCGGTGACACGGCGGCTAGCTTAGTCGGATCGGCCTTTTCGACCGGCCGGGTCTAAATCAGCCTCCTAGGTTGACAGGGCCACTCCTCCTTACATTGCGGCATATGCCTAAATCAGCCATCGGGCTGACACAGCAGTTAGCTGAGTCAGAACGTCAGCCTTTTCAGGTTGACATGACTCGCCTAAATCAGTCAAGCAGGCTGACACGGCAAACTTCCTAAAAATAGGGAAAATAAATAACAAGCACACGATATGTAAGCTAAAACCTTGCCAAACTATGACAAGGGGCATTTCAAAACATGGCCAAAGTACGGCCCAAAGTTTAACCGCCACCTTGGCGGAGCAACCACAAAAAGAGTTTTAAAACTTACAAGTCTGCCACCTCTGGGCCAGACTGCCAAAAAGTTCATCAAAACATAAAAATACTTAATTATCGGTCACATTTATGACCTCTACCTCTGGCATCTCCTCTAGCTGCTGACCTCCCGTTTCAGGTACCGCACCAGCTTGTATATCCTCAACCGCCATAGCTTCCTGAGCTCCATCAGCAGCATCCTGGGACATTCTAGCGTCACCCCCAGCAGCTTGATCAGCCAATGCAGGAGAATTCACCTCCCCAACTTTAGGCATCAGCGCACTCAGATCAGGTTGGGTGGGGTAGAGCATCTCCAGCTGCCTCTCCTCTTCCTCTATAGCTTGTTGGGTGGGAGCCTCCTCAAGGGCAGCACGCATCCTGCTGATTTTTCCCCGCCAGGTAGCATAGGCAACGACGTTGGTGGCCGGGAGATCGGCTCGGATCTTCTCATCGAGCGCTTGAGGGAGTCGGAGAAAGTCTTGCACACCGCTTGAGTACAAAAACCACCGATCAACCCCTCCTTCGACTTCTTCTTGGTGACAACAAGCTCGGTCTTGACTCCATTACACGCTCCTTCGAGATCAACCCTTTCTGCGCCAAATCGCAATAGTCCCCTTCGACTCCTGGTTCTTGACGTTGGTAGCACAAATGGTGGTCCGCACTATGTTGATCATCTTCCTATTATAGAGTGCGACGGAGGGTCCGGAGCAAGAAAGTCGAAGTCGAAGAGAAAACTAAGTAAAAGCAAACAGACAGGTAGAAAATGAAGAGTATTTACTATGAAGGCATTGTGCACGTCATTCTCGGCCATCTCCTCCGGGAGAACTCCGAAAACGTCTCCTTCGGAGAGGAGAGAGAAGAGACTGGTCGATCTCCCGGCCGATGAAGGTACCTTGTCCACATTCCAAAAGCCCTTTGGGAAATGAGCAGTAATGCCTCCACTGGATGAAGCACGAGGACTGGCAAGAAGAGTAGGCGGATGACGAGACAACGGGTCAACCTCCAAGGGCTCGCGTGCAGCAGAACTAGAAAACGTAGGAGGAGTCTGGAAGGAAGCGGCGGAGCACTCCTCTTGGAGGCGAGGCCACATCGGGGAGTGGCCGGAAGGTCTCTTCCTTTTAGCACTTTGGAGGATGATTTCTAAAGGATCAACTTTTAAACCTGCAAGCAGGTGTAGCCTCAGACGACAGGATACTTAAAGCATCAGGAGGAACTGCGTGCAAATTAAAACGGTTGTATAAGTCTTACCAGAAGACGTATTGTGAGCCGACTGAGGAGAATTGGAGGAGGAAGCAGGTGAAAAACTAGGGAGCAGATCTGGGAACTTTCTCTCGGTTCGAGAGATGCTAAACGGTTCTTTGCGCAGGCAGGGATCTTGGCACCAATGCGGGCCAGGTCACAGGGGCCTGCACGAAGACGATGAAGTAAGCTAGTAAGCAGCGAGATAAAATAAATCAGGTGACAGGAAGGCTACTTACTCGAAGTTAGAACCCATTTCTCGAAGATGTAATCAGCAGGAGGCTGGATGGAGTCCTTCCTCACAAAGAAGAAGACTAGTAGAAAAAGTCTCATTGACATCAGTTTTTTAGGCCCATTTACATCGGTTTTGGGGCGATGTTTCTGGGGGCGACGTTTATAGCTTTATTAAAAAACATCGGTTGTAAAACCGATGTTAATAGCATATAATATTACATCGGTTTTGGACCAAAATCGATGTAAATAACACCTTATTTACATCGGTTTTTGTCCAAAACCGATGTAAGTATCACCTTATTTACATCGGTTCTTTTCTAAAATCGATGTAATTACTACCTTTAATTCATTTTGGGCAATACCAATTCAATAATTTATCCGCAATAATTAAATGCTACATATTATACGGCTCCGTAAATTTTATATTCTCACACTATTAAATATCTGCAAAATCAATCAATAACAATACAAAAAATAACCCAACAACTCACGGCTTCCAACAATTCGTAAACTAACCATCTATATTATTATACCAAAAATATCATATTACAATAATTCCATCCACTATACAAGTAGCTCAAAACACTAGCTTCTACGACACAAACGTTAAATACTTTCAATTACAATTTCTAGGATATCTAAACCAATTACATTATTACATGAGATGTTTTTTAAACAAAACTGTGACCAAAGGTCTCGAACCTCTCTCATTTGTTCAGTTGTCATGTACCTAAAACACACAACATGAAAATAGACAATAGTGGTTATAAAAATGCAAAAGGTACAAGAAACTAAAAACAGTTTGAGAGAATAAATCTTTGTACTTATCTTGAAAACTTGATTATCTTCATGTTCTCTTATTTTCCAATTGTTGTGTACCTAAGTTGGAAAATTGTTTCAAAAGAAAGGAGTGCAAAGGAAAAAGTACATACAAAAAGAGAAGGGAGAATTTTCTAGCAATTTCACTAGCTACAACACATATTACTCTTCTATTCATGTCATTCCTTAGCTGCAAGACTAATTATCAAAACCATTATCTACAAAAAAAACTAATAATATTAAATACTTACATCCAGTTAGTTGTATAGTCGAATGCCCGAATCTTCATGCCCATTCTGCGAATTACCAAAAACTGTTAATATGCATCTTACAATTGAATTCAGAAATGGCAATTAATAGCCAACAAAGCTTGTAGCATTACCTATACACCAAGACATGGGTTCTACTCTTCACAAGTGAGAATACTATGGTGATTGTGGGTATCTTCATATCAAAGAATTTATAGTCCAGAATATTATCAACAATGTATAATACGATATAATCAGTGTTATAACTAAATGACATAAACAAATCCCTTAAAGATGCCTTATACGTCATTTTGCTCAACACCTCCTGACAATGGCTATAAAGTATAAAAAGTTTTTATCATTTTGAAATCTTATTAAACCCCAAACAAAATCATACTGCATAGAATGTTAATCAGTTTAATTAATTAGTGGATACTTATTTTGTGCATGAACAAAGAATGGCGCATTCTAGCAAATATAATCCTAACTTTAATGTGGTTCTTTATATTCCAGTTCAGAAATTGGTCATTTAAAAATACCTCAAAATTTATAGAACAATATGAACAAGTGAAGATTGATGCAACTATTCGAGGCTGAACCTAATCAGATCAATCATGTGTTGCTTTATGTGCTTTTGACTTCAACTTGAATGCTTAACATCTCGTGGCATGACTTATGTTACTCCGACTCTTCTAATTTCCTCGCGTGCCCGTGTCCGACACTCGACACTCGGACATGGATATGACCCTTGGACCCCTCATTTTAGACCAAAATATGCATGTTAATCGCTTAATGGAGTATAAACTATAACATAAGTGACATCTTAATGGCTTAATGGAGTATAAACTATAAAAAGATTATCACTTCCAAATTTAATTGAACCCCAATGAAAATCGTACTAACAAATCACAACAATAACTTCTAAGCATTGGAATAATCATACCAGTATAAACCGATATATGGAGTAGTACGTTTATGCTATCAAATCAAATAGAAGCTGAAATTTTACAGATTCTCACCACTGAAAAGTAGAATTTGATTGGTTAAAGAGACTTCCTGCATCAAAACTACACCAGTAAAGAAATCTACAAATAAGTATAGAATTTTTTGCTTGGATTTAATTTTCAACTTGGTGTACAAGGGATCTGGTTTGGAGTACAAAGTACCATAACTTTGATTCTACTGCCCTTTTTCCTTTGATGCTACCAATTCAAATCCTTCTAATTTTCGTCTTCAGACGGGGAATCGAAAACAGTGATAAAAAACCCAGAATCAGCCATCGAAAGAAGATGCTAAAAAGGAACTGGTAAGAAGATGACTCACTCAATCATGTGCGACTCTATGCACTCGGCTACTATATCTCAAAGTTATGGTGACAGTGCCTCAATTATTCTCAAATTTAACATTAACCCGACATTTCTACCATCAAGAACAACGTTGGATAGCAGATATTTACTCCCAAAATTGGTCAGGAACACCACACACAAAAAAATGACATATTTGTATACAATAATATTCATAATAATCAAAGAAATAACACAAAAATAAATGGACACTCACCTGAATAATCCATCGAAAATAGAGAAAGACGAGGAAAACTGGTAGAAATCTGGTAATAAATACACAGCAGGTGGTATTGGCACCGTCATCAGAACCGGCAGATCCCGATTTTGCTTGGAGGACCTAATTCACCAACGGTTTAAAAATGGAATGAGATGAGATTTGGTAAGAAATATGAAAAATGGAGGATATATAGAGGATGAGATGAGATATGGCATGTTTGGCGAAAGAGCGAGAAATACAAATAGATCGACGGAATTGGCGGCGGAGGAAGAGAAATCGATGCGGCAGCGGATGGTGGTGATGACAGCAGACAAGAGCGAGGCAGGTATAGAGAAAAATAGAGGGGATTGTGAGAAGTGAAGGGTCGTATGAAGAAAGGAGGCTAGGGCAGTTTGTCTATTAATATTTTGGAGTTAATGAGAAAAAATTTACATCGATTATTTAAAACCGATGTCAATGATACCCCCATTTACATCGTTTATGTTAAAATCGATGGTACAAATATTTTTATACATCGATTTTAAAAATAATCGATGTAAAGGAAAAAAAACTGTACATATTTTACATCGGTTTTTGTAAAAACCGATGTTATTTATAAACATTTACATCGTTTCAACTAAAATCGATGTCTTTGTGGCGATGTCAATAGGACTTTTTCTACTAGTAAGTCCTCAAACCATTTCTCATCACGGGATTTGGACACGTGTTTGAAGGGAGCCTCTCCACGGCCCCGGAATGAGAATTGACCCCTGCCCAGGGATCTGATGTTGTACATATGGGCAAGATCGCCCGGGGACAGTTTACGATATTCGAAAGGCGGCCAGAGAATAGAGAAGAATCCTCCAAATGGCAGCAGAAATTTGTGCCATGGCGCAGTTGTTGGTAAAAATGAAGTCTTGGATGAGCTTAGGAAAAGGGAAACGGAGGCCGTATCTGAATTGGTACAAATAAAAACTAACCCACCCTGGACGGAGGGCGTCAGCTTTCTGTCCCGGTTCGGGGATGGCGATGTCCACCCCGTCACCAAGACCAACACTACTACAAATCCCTTACATTAATGACACTTTCGTATTGATGCTTTCATAAAGCGTCGACCTCATAATTAACCCTCCAAATTTTTAATATGAAGAACCACCATTAAATAATTAAAGAAGCGCCAATTTAATAAAATTGGCCTAAAAATTCCCGCTACTAGACTAATACCGCACCCCGCACTACCCTGCTATCTCTATCATTTTTTAAAAGAAAAAACCCTAACCCCTAAAATTCTTGTTCAATCATCAGCGAGAAACGCGATTCAATCTGGCGATCACCTCTAATTCTTCAACTCGATCACAAAGATAAAATTTGCCTATTACATATCATAGGTATGGTTCTACTTCTCATTCATTTTCAATTACTTGTATGTTATTGATGGTAATCCTAATTGATTTAATCGAATTATGGCTGTGTTTCATACTTTCAATCAGCAAAGACGATTAAGTTTGATAATTTGAATTAATCGTAAGTTATTGACTCGTAAGTCTCAAAGTTACGATTTTTATTTTGGGTTAAGATGATTTTTTTTCATATTCTGTCTTCTAACGAGATTATGGTGTCTTTGCGGGACATATTCAGATAGTTCGGTTCAGTCGTTGGTTAGTTGATGTATGCAGGGTATTTTCTAAATGTCTGTGTTTAGCAATTTGGGTGTATAATCGGGAATTGATAGATGAATTGTGCTGCAATTTTGTATATGATGATATGGGATACCTTTGGCCCTTCACTTTTGGGATGGTATTTCCTGGCAAGCACTGTCAACGTCGTTGACATGTTCTTGGGGGCCTGCGAGGTGAATTTCTGGTTGTTTCTGGTTTATCAATCACCTGTTTTGCAGGAGGAACAAAACTCATAAGCGATATTCACAGATTAGGCATTTAGGTGTTGTCCAAGACCAGTTCCTTTAAATACTTCAGATGCTAATTAAAGTGAAACTTGAGCCTTGGTGTATGATAAAGGAGGTGTAATCTAACTCACAGATACTTGCATGAAACATATTATAAACATGTGAACACCAGAAAAATGTTGTATACAAGACGAGTATGAGCTAATCATACTTCTTGCAGTGTTGCAGCTACATCAAGTCTATAGGACAGACATTTTTCTTTTGGCAAAAGGAGCCATGAGACCATGATGCTAAATTGATTTTAACCCAAGTCATTACTCATGACTGACTGAGACGCCTCTTACTATTAACAATTTAAGGTAGTTGATAGTTGTGGGTTGCGGCTGGAAAACAAGTTAGGAATAAATAAATGTGTGTACCTCCTTATAATTCTTTTCCTTGTTCTTCTGACTTATTTAAGTACTCTGATCATTAAACACCATAAATTAGACATAATCTGAATTAGTTGATACGATGGGTGGGTATCCATAGGCATGAATATGTGGATATAATTTCTCTGAGATGGATGGGTATTCATAGAGGAGGCATGAATTACTTGAAGGAAATTAGATGGTTTTACAGTAGGAAACATAGGAAGTATTTTGTTTGGGGACCTCATATTAACTTTTTGAACCGATCTTTAAATTCATTAGACAATCCTGCTTATAAATTGACTCAGTTTTAAAAGCAAGAGCTGACACAACTTCTTCTATGTATGCTTTTTTTACCATCTAAGAACAATTAATTTCTGGTTTTAGTCTGACTCTTGTCGGTGCTTTCGAATGAGTACTTCGTATTTTTATAAAGTTTTATTAAAACTTGCCCTGTCTTGGAAAACCAGTCGTGAGACTCGTGACCAACAGCCATCACCTGTCGGCTCGTTGGTAAAGCGGGGAAAAAGCATAAAATTTCAGTAGATGGATTTTGGAGATGACATTGTTTTATTCCTACTTATGAACTTAAGCAGGTCAATTAATCGACAGTAATAATAAATGAGAGTATGTAATATGGTTACTTTAATGGTCTAATCGCCTCTGTTTTGTAATTAGCTACCAATTCTTGGAATTGTTTTTGCTTTTCTTCCCTGATTGCTTTATATTCTCTCTCTTCCAGGCGTGGAGTTTCGGGATGGACTTTGACAAACAGGTTAATTTTAGTTCATTTTTGCGTCTCTCGGTTTTTACGAGGAGTCATTTTTCTGGAAGCAATACTTGGTGGTTCCCTTCTGTAGCTTTATGTTTAACCTTCCATAACGGTGAAATTTTTTAAGATTTTGACTTTTACATGTGGTCTTGAGAGCAGCTTTGATGAATTTGGATGTATTTGGGTTTGTAGGAATTCTAGCATTTTGTGTCTAACCTTGTTGATCAGTTGCTTTTAGTTATTGGATGGATTTAAAATGGTAGATTGGCTTGCACAGCTGCAATAATCTCGCGTGTCATAAACTGTTTAGTAGAACCTATGATTGAAATTTGTATTCATTTGGACATCTTTGTCTGATCTCTCCAAAGTACATGGCAGCGAAATCTTTATTGTTGATTTTTTTCCGGCCGTTTACTAGCTGATACTTATCTCTTGTTTTCAAGTTTCCTATAGCCCTTCGAAGCACTTGCCCTTTACGTTGTCATGGTTTATTGTAGGGAATATACTTAGCGTCAGTGACAAGATCTGGGTGTTTAATGGTATATGATTTTGCATCTCTATATTGTCAAAGTATCGTAATATCACCCTGTAAGAGTCTTGCCTCACATAATTTAGCCCCAGAGGAATTATTCTCCCATGTTACTATCAATTAGGCTGAAATTGGAAATGCTTCAAGTTCCTTAACTTGGCAGCTGTGGAACAAGTGTCAGTGTCCACTCCCTTGGTTTCTTTTTCCGTGACGGATCGGGATGGCCAAAGAACGAACCCGAATCGTGGAAATATTTTCTTCAATGTTCCATGTTTTACAAGACATCTAATAACCTGATCTATAACTATGTGAATTGCCGACTTGGCCCATGGCCCTTCGACCTCCCTTTCATAGACTAGTTTTATTCATTCGAAAATCCGTGAATCATCTCTGTTTTATTTGTGTTCTTTATTTCTTTTTTATCGGAAATTTTGACACAAAATGGCGCATTTTTTATGCAACTAGAGCTTAATAGCATCTCCTACAAAATTTCATTTTCTCTGTTTCCTTCCCTTAATTACTTTGCGTAGAATACAGAGTAGAATGGAAGTTGGGTTTGTCATGATGTTTATTTCATTCATGATTTGAATTTTATGTCCTTGTTGCGGGAGCCATTGAGGCACTGGGGAAATGTTGTTGTTGTTGTTATTATCAATTAGGCATTTCTTGAAAGTTGGCAATGACTTGTCCCATGTGTTAAAGTTGATTTTTTAGCCGTTGTCTACTATGTCGTCCAACTTGTCCTATGGTATATGTCTTCTATCTTATGTCTTCATTAGCTCGTACTTTTTTTTTTCTTTTGAGCCAAGGTGACATCTTTCTTGTGCACAGGAAAGATGACCAAATTCAAGCATGAATTCAATAACAAATTCCCATTAGCATAACCCTGAATCAGCTCATACTTATTTGTTAATCTTAATCTATGTTCATTTGCATGAATTTTTTTTTTAACGTTTGGCTAAAACGAATTAGTAGTGGATTCAATTATTTATCAGTTTGTTTCTTTATACAGTTGCGAACGAATTTCTTCCCTGAGTTATAGGAAGGATCAAGTTAACCGCTTCAGCCAAAATTTGCAGGTGAGAATTCAAATTCTTTAAACAGTTGTCTGATTATTTTATTTTTTGGTGAATTCAAGTTAACCACTTCAGCTAAATTCATTGCTTTAATCCGTTATGTACTGTTTCTAGTTTTTCCTTGATCAGTCGTGCCCTTGAAAGCAATTTTTTATCAGTTATATTTATTTGAGAATATGAATTTACGGTTTACTTGTTCCTTATTTAAGCATATGAGTAGGTTTATGTTGTACTCTAATAGGATATGAACTTATAATTCATGCATAACTTAGAACTTATAATTCATGTAGGCACTTAACTTATATTATGTTTCTTGTAAATTTTAACTAAGCTGGTTATTTTTGAATTTTATTATGCTCTATACGTGAATATATAATTTTAATAGTTATGGACTTTTGATCTTATTTTGTGTAGACATGGATACTAGTTGGATAAAATTGCCAAACGATCATGATAGATACATAGATGGGTGTTTGAAATTTCTTGAGTTAGCTAAAGAAAATCTCATGGAAGGAAAGACTAAGTGTCCCTGTAAAAGCTGTAAACTACGTTGTTGGTTGACATTAAAGGAAGTAGAGGAACATATTTTATTTAAAGGTTTTTATCAAAGATATACAAATTGGATATGGCATGGTAATGGGGATGTTCTTGATCATATGCACGAGTTTGAGGTGGGGAGCAGTAGCGTAGGGTCTCTTGTGGGTCGTGATGATATGAAAGGTTTATTAAATGCAGCCTGGGTTACTGATAATCATAATCATCCTTATCATAATCATCCTGCTGAAGAAATTCAGTCTAGTTGTAGTGATGAGTCTAATGATGATGATAATATGGAAACTGATGATGAGTATGATGATGACTACAATCAAAGCCCAAGAGAAAACAACATTGAGGAAAATGAAAAATATAAAAGATTGTTATTAGCCGCAGAAGAAGAACTTTATGATGGTTGTCAAACTTTCTCAAAATTGTCATTTCTATTGCATTTGTTTCACATCAAATGTATGTTTCATTGGTCTAATGATTCATTCAATAAACTACTTGAACTAATATTGGAAGCATTTCCACAAATTAAAGTGTTCCCATCAACTTATTACGAGGGAAAGAAGATTATCAATGATTTGGGTCTTGGATATGAAAAGATTCATGCTTGTCCATCTAATTGCATGTTGTATTGGGGGGAATTCTCACAAAAAGAAGAGTGTCATAAATGCCACACTTCAAGATGGAAAAAAACCGCAAGTCAAGTAGGCAATAACAAAGATAAAGAAAAAGGGCACCTAAAGAAAGGAGAACCCGCCAAGGTAATGAGATATTTTCCTTTCATTCCTAGACTACAGAGGATATACGCGTCGCCTAAAACAGCACATGACATGAGGTGGCACCATGAAAGTCGTGTGAAAGATGGAAAACTTAGGCACCCTTCTGATGGGCTAGCTTGGCAAGAATTTGACTCTCGTTATCCTCAATTTGCATCCGATCCTCGAAATGTTAGGTTAGCTTTGGCAACTGATGGTTTTAATCCTTATCGTTTGATGAATACCACATATAGTACTTGGCCAATTGTTTTGATACCCTACAACTTACCACCATGGCTATGCATGAAACCCTCATCATTTTTACTGTCTTGTATCATTCCTGGTAAAACTAGTCCTGGCATTGATATTGATGTGTACATGCAACCCTTACTTCATGAGTTGAAATTGTTATGGGAAGGAATTGATACATTTGATGCTTACGAGGGAAATGTTTTTAAATTAAGAGCGGCATTGCATACTACTATTAATGACTTTCCAGCATATGCTATGTTATCTGGATGGAGTACTATGGGTTATGATGCTTGTCCTCGATGCACTCATTCAACAAATTCGGGTAGGTTTGGGGGCAAAATTTGTTATGTTGGTCATAGAAAGTGGTTGGATGAGGATCATCATTATCGTTTTGAAGGCAATTTGTTTGATGGAACCATTGAGAATGGTACTGCTCCTAAAGCAGTAACTGGGTCTGATATTCTTAGGCAGCAACAAAGTATAAATTATATTTATGGTCAGTCAAAAAGGCGTCAAAAACGAAAAAAGAGGGCTCGAGAGATTGGTGTGTCAACTAATCTTGTTAGCAATGACCATAACAAGGATGATGAATGTAATTTGTGGAATAAGAAGAGTGTTTTTTTTGAATTGCCATACTGGGAGTTCAATCCACTACGGCACAATCTAGATGTTATGCACATTGAAAAAAATGTGTGCGACAATATCTTAGGAACACTTTTGGATATGGATAAAAGTAGAGATAATGAGAATGCTAGGAAAGATCTCAAGAAGTTGGGCATAAAGGAACACTTATGGCTGCAAGAACGACTAAATAAGGACCCGTACATGCCTCCAGCTTCGTACTTCATGTCTAACGAGGAAAAAGAGAGATTTTTGAAAGTCTTACAGAATATTAGATATCCCGATGGATATGGCTCTAATATCTCTAGATGTGTGAATATGAAACAACGAAAGCTTTTTAATCTTAAGAGTCATGACAATCATGTCTTGATGCAAGATATCCTTCCTGTAGCACTTAGAGCTTCCAAGGCCACTGGAGTCATTGAGTTACTCGGGGACTTATCTTATTTTTTCAAATGTTTGTGCTCAACAACTCTTGATCACGGTGAGTTGGATGCTCTTCATTCAAAAATCATACTTATTCTTTGTCGGATGGAAATGGAGTTTCTTCCGACTTTCTTTACAATTATGGTTCACCTACTAATTCACTTAGTAGAGGAGGCCAAGCTTGGAGGGCCAGTTCAATATAGATGGATGTACCCGATCGAAAGGTTAATACTTAAACCTTAAATGTTTTAAATGTTGATTTTAATTTTTTTGGAGTTAATATTTGTTCTTATAAAGGTATTTAGCTCACTTAAAATCATATGTGAGCAATAAAGCTCAACCCGAGGGATCAATTGCTGAAGGGTTCATGTTAGAGGAGACCATCACATTTTGTTCGAGGTATCTTGAAGGTGTTGAAACCATATTTAATAGATCAAAAAGAAATGATGATGAAATTCCAGACATGGACAAGTACTTGTACAACTCCGGTGGTCGAGTGATTGGGAAGAAGGAAAAAGTACGAGTAGATGATAAGAGTATAAAACAGGCCCATCGTTATATTTTACTTCATTGTGATGAGATGAAAGTTGTTCTTGAGTAAGTAATTATCTATAGTTCAGAATAATTAGCCTTTTTCCAACACTTTCACTTAAGTTACTTTTTTTCTACTTTGAAGTGAATTCCTATACCAAAAGCGGCAAGGGTGTCACTCTAGTAACTACAATGAAAATGAGTGGATCATCAATGAATTTGGAGAGTGGCTTCAAATTCAGGTTTAGCTCCTTTTTATTTAATAAATATATTGAACATTAACATAACTTCTTTATAAACAAATTTAATGCAAGTATTTATTGTTTTAGGTGCAAAATTTAGATGCAAGCACTAAAGAAGGCCAACTACGGAAAACCTTAGCTGGTGGCTTAAGTAATTATGGTACAAAAATGACTGGTTTTCTAATCAATGGGTATAAATTTCAGACGGTTGATCGTGAGCGGCATAGAAAAACGCAGACTGCGAATTATGGTGGAAGTTGACGGGGAAACATATTATGGAAAGCTTAAAGAAATTTATGAGCTCCATTATTTTGGAACATTCAAAGTTGTACTATTTCGTTGAGATTGGGTAGACATATATAGAGGGATAAAGACTAATGAAGACAAGAGTAGTGTTTGTGTGAACTTTTCCAAGTTGATGCACACTGGTAGAAATTTGTCTGATGATCCTTTTGTCTTCTCATCTCAAGCAAAACAAGTATTTTTCGTTGAAGATGAGATGCAAAAAGGATGGTTACACGTGATTAGGAATAAGCCGAGAGACTTGTTTGATACTGGCGAGATTTAATATTACGTTTTTATTTTGAACACTTGTGCTGTTTTTCATTTTCTGTCTTTGTAGTATGTTCATTTAAGCTGAAGTATATATGTTTTTCATTTTCTGTCTTTGTTTGATACTGGCGAGATTTAATAACACGTGATTAGGAATAAGCCGAGAGACTTGTTTCATTTTCTGTCAATTATGTGTTGTACTGATTTGTTGTACTTTTATTTGTTTTCTGCCAATTTTCTATGTAATCCTCTGATTTGTTTTGTTTTATACTGGTGATAAAAGTGCACTAATTATCTGTTCATTTTTTTTAGGATATACCAAGGATCACTTTAATCGACAATGAGTTATCGAAGCAAAAGAACAAGAGCATTGATGACAGAAGATGATGAATCACAAGTGGTTAAGAAGTTGACTTCCAATGTACCAGTTTCGACTACATTGACAGACAATGTCATGAGTAATGTCATGAGTGATGCCGATGACCTTGGAGTGATGGGTAATTTCTTTTATCATACACACGTTGCAATTTGATCTTTTTACTAATCCACCACTATCTTTTTTTTTTTTTTGGTAAAATGTTCATGTGTCTCCTCCTCCTTATAGTCACATGTACGGCATTAGCTCGTCTGAATACTATCAGCTTTGGCATCACAACAATCTTTGTATTAGGACTATTTATAAAATGCCAATGCATCTACCAAGGTTCGTTTGTTTTTTGTAATTCAGATGAAATAAACTAGAATGAAACACATGTGAAGGAAAAAAGTTATGCAAATAGGTTAAAGAGCTTTGAGTTTAATGTCTAGCTTAAGATGTTCTTGCAATCTGGTTACTTGCCAGTGATTAAAAGTCTACCAATTACTAACTGTAACTGGCGAACACAAGTCATCAGCTACTTATTTGGGCATCTAGGATGACTGGTAATCTGTAATCTGAACAAGAAACATGTCCATGAACTGATGGCTAATGTACTTTCAATATTGTGGATACTGGATAGTATTCTACTATTCTTGGCAAATCCAGTTCTTAAGACCAATGTATAGGCTGTCATAACACGGGATACAAAGTTTTTTCGCATGCTGTGTGATGTATCTGGAGCCTATTATGCAATAGACACAGATTGCATTTGCAAGTTAATCTAACCACTCATAGGCAGATTGCATTTTTGGTAAAATGTTCATGTGTCTCTTTACTTTTTCTCTTATATAGCGTGAGGCATTAGCTCGTCTGAATTCGTAACACATATTGATAAATAATGCGGCACAACTCATTTACTTTTTCTCTTATATAGCGTCAAAAATCAATTTAATTTATAAGTATATAATAGAGCGGTGATTGATCTGTTGTAAAACCGTTGCATGATTTATAACGAACTTATAATAACTTGTGTAAATGTGTAATGCTGGTATAACCATATAGTTGTGATTTGTGAAGTTGCAGTATTAAGTTTGTACGTGACTTATTCAGTTTTTACGTAACTTATTCAGTTTTTCTTCTCCATCTTCTCTGTGTGACTCTTCTCTGTGTGACTGCACGTGTAAAATTGTGAGTTAGTGAAAATATAAGGTTGTTTCTTCATGTTGTTTTCCTTGGCCTTGTTACTACGTGCGTATTATTACTTTGCGTGAGGAGATGCATTATTTGGACTATATAGGACCAACACAAGGAACGAGTAACGTAACACCCTTCATTTTCTGTGAATCCTGAAAGCCTTTGTTTGCTATAATATATTATAGGGGGTCATGAGCTGAGCAAGAGCACTGGTAATGTCGGTAATGCTGCTGGAAGAACTGCTTGCGGTAAACTTCTCTTAATCTCGATCTGTTTTGTCTTGTGATTGTTTCTCTTGGTTATTATTATCTTGTTCTCATCGGTACAGCTGATGTGAGATGGGGCCCATTTAAACCTCCTACTGGTGGCAGCGATAAATTTTTGATTCAAAAACAGCAGAACACCAATACAAAGGCTCCTACTGGTGGCAGCGACAAATTTTTGATTCAAAACCAGCAGAACACCAATACAAAGGCTATGCTAGCTAACAAAGTCCACCCATCCAGACCCCATAATGGATTTAGTGGTGATTCCCCTTGTAATATCAATGAAAGATCACTGCTTAAAACCACAAAAATTGCACCCATTTGGAGAAATGCTAAAACTGAAGCATCGAGTAAGAAGTTCTCAGTACTCGGATGTCAGAAATCCTCGCTTGACAAAACTTTTCAACACCAGAACATTCGGTCTGCTACATATCCTCAAATTAATGGTAATTCTCTGTCTATAGAAGTGAGCCCAAAGGATCAAGAATCACCTATTTGGAGAAATCCTGAATCAAGCATCAAAGAAGAAGATTTCGGAATGGGACGGCAGAGATCCTCACTCGATAAAGATTTTGAAAAAAGGAACCCATCAAAGGAACCTCAGCCTATGATACTTCACAATAAGCAGTCTACCGCTTCACCAACATTTAATATTCAGTCCGTTTCTTGCCCTCAAACACATTCTCACACTTCTCAGACGTGTGATCTTGTGCTCAACCGTGAGAACAAAATTTCCAAAAGCCATTCTAATGATGTAGAATTGAGCTCAAAGGATCAAGTATCACCCATCTGGAGAAATCCTCAGAATCAAACATCAAACACTAAGATTTCGGTAATGGGACAAATGGAGATCCTCACTCGAGAAAGACTTTGAAAAAAGGAACCCATCATCCAAGGAATCTGATCCAAAGATACTTCACAAAAAGAAGTCTACTGCCTCCCCATCAATTGATATCCAGTCCTTTGCTGGCCCTCGGACACATGATGCTTCTTTGCCTCCATGCACTCGTAATAACAAGGCACGTATCTCAAGGTGTTCTCTGCCTCCATCCATTCATTATTCTCAAACACGTGATCTCAGACCTAGTCATCAAAACAGGGGGGCATATTCTTGTAAGATTTATTGGGGATGTTGCAAAACAAGAGCAGTATTGTCCAATTAGAGAAACAAATTGGCGTCATGTCAAAGAACACTTCAAAGTTGAGATTGTTAAGTTGATTCGAGTAAGAATTTCTCCTAATCTATAAAGTTGATCTCTTTTTACCAATTGGTTAGTGCAGGTTCAAATTTAATGTGCTTTATTATAATGTCTTTATTTATTTATTTTTTCTTCCAAGTCCCGTTTTGTTATACCCAATGGTGATTGCTACGACCAAGGAATTCTGAAGCGCACGGGTAAAAGCTTGAGACTATATAGACATTCCTTAAAGAAGAAGCTTTTTAAACCTACAACATTGACGAAAAGAATGATATACCAATCCGCGCCTTCTGGACATCCTCATGACGGTTGGATTGATTTGGTTGATTATTGGTACGGAAAGGGACAGGTATATAGCAAAGAATGGTGACATAATGCTGTACTTAGCCGCGTATGTGCCTAATGTAGAATTATTTATGATTTTAATTTGGATGCAGAGGTATTCAGATTGTGGAAAAGAAGCACGTGCACTTCAAAATCATGTTCATACATCCGGAGCTAAAAGCTATGCTAATATACGAGCTTCTTTTGTATGACTTCATCCAAATTTAACACATCCATACATTACATTTGTTAGTATATTTAGCCATATTATCTTTTTGATATTGTGTTTCAGGAGGAGAAAAATAATAGGGAACCAAGTGTATTGGAAATGTTTAGGAGTACTCATCAAAAGAAAGACGGAACGTTTGTCAAAGACACAGTAACAGAAGACTTTTTGGTAAAAATAAAAACTTATGATGTTGCTTGATATATCTTCTTTGAAATGTTGCTTTAATGAGCCTTACACTTTTGATTTTTTCGAATATAGGATGATGCAGATGCTAATGTTCAGACAGAAATCGATATATATTCAAGCACAAAGTCTCGTGTACAAATTGAGAATGAAGCTTTCAACAAGCTAATGTACGGAGGAGAAATACCCAATCGTCCCGTGGGTTATGGATTCGGTGTGAAACAAAGTGATGTATTTGGTGTTCGTAGTATATTAAGGAAAGAGAAGTTCCATAATGGTGCAAATGACGGGTTAAAATTACAGCTTATGGAGAAAAAGTGGCTAATTTGACCGAGTTAAATGAAGGGCTGATGAAGCAAAATCAAGATATAATGAAGATGCATAATACGAATCAAGACTTGTTGAAGAAAGTGCTGGATGTTCTAAGCACCGGAACAACATCAACTCAAGTCGTAAACCTTGCAAAGAATATCTTACATGCAACGAATACACAGGTACTTTTTACTAATTTCACTGTTCTATCACCATGTGTGTATCCATCTGTGAAGTCCGCTGCTACTAGGTAGGATCATGATGCTACAATTGAAATTTCACTGCTTAGAATGGTAATATATTGCCTTCTTTTAATGTAAAAACGCGTGTGTAGCCAACCTAAGTTTTGCAAGTAAGTATGGTACTCGGGTCCTGGCTTCATTTGCTTGTACAACCAATCTCTGTTAATGTTGTTTTTGTATCTATGAATTTGGGGCCATGGCTTGATGGCTTGTTTATTGTCAAATGACATCAATATTTTGGTGTAACACTAATATTTAGGAGAAATGAGTCACTGAATTTGGGGCCATGGCTTGATGGCTTGTTTACTATGTCTCAAAATGAATTATTATTACCTGGTACTAAATCGACGCACTTATTTGAAATTTGTAGGTTTCAGATTCTTCGGATGGTCAAGTCGCGCCGGAATAATGAGACGGAATGTTATCTGCTGCAACTATTGCGTCAAATTATTTTATCAAGAGATTTTTTGTTCTAGTACCATTTGATAACTTTAGTTTTATTATGTATTTTGGATTAAGTTAAAAATCAACACGTACTCTTTCTACTTTGGCATGGTTGAATAATATAACACTTGAATTGTAGTAGTAACTACTAATTTAATCACATTATGAATATTTTCTAGTTTTCTTGGTTATTAATTATGATGTTTTGTTACAATTTAACGACGACCCCAATTGAAAATAATGTAAGAGCTTTGATTAAATGTCGCCGTGAGTATGTATGTGAAACAAAACTGATGCATACAATAATTCGTTATAGAGAATTCAATAGATGATGCTTAAAAGCGTCAAGAACATATAATTTTAGCGTCATGATTATGCCATAGAGTGACACTTAAAAGCGTGGTTTTTTTATTTTTGACGCATAAAGGCGTCAAAATTGGTGACGCTAAAAAGCGTCAAAAAATACTGACGGCAAAAATTTTGACGCTTTCAAGAAGCGTCGAGAATATTATTATCGACGCTTTTTTGCGTCGAGAATTGGCTTTATAAGCGTAAAAAATGCAAGGGATTTGCTGTAGTGCAAGCAGATTCTTGATCGTGGGAATGTCGGCCGGAGTAAAGGCAGAGTCACAGTCGTGGGGATGCTTAAAAAGTCCCCGAGAAGGAAAGGTTGGGTCAAGATTACGGTCAGAGGGTGTGGAGGTTGATGAAGATTGTCGAGTTTTTCCCATGGTGGAGAGAGAGAATGGAAATTAAAAGAAGGAAAGAGGGAGAAATACCTGGTAAAAGAGACGGAGGAAGAGGAACAGTGAAGCCGGCAGAAAATAAAGAAGAAGGAAGGTTGAGGGTTTAAGAGAGAAGAATATTTTTGAAATGATTTGGGATTAATAAAAGTGGAAGGTGGAGGTTGGAGTTATAAAGAGGAGAGAGGGAGTAGGGTGAGAGAAAAGAGGAATAGGGCGGCTGACATGATGGATTGCATGGGAAGGAGTGTAAAAGACGGCTTAGGGTTTTTAGCATTCGGTTACGTAAATTCCTTGCTCGACACCTTAAAGCGTACTTCACAAGAAATTTGGGGCAAACTGTTTGGGCTAAAAATAGCGCAATAAAGAAGGTCCACTTGAATAAATAAAAGACAAAGGGGGAGGAGTGATAAAGAAGAAGGAAGCCCGAAATTGGGAGAAAGGGGGAAACGGGCCGAAGGAAGATCAAGGGCCCATCATAAGAAGACATCCGGATTAAGGAAAAAGGAGTTAGGGAGAAGTTAGGGAGATCAGGGAGAATTGATGAAAGCAGCCGAGTATGGAAAGAGTTCTTATGGAAATTATATTCCCTTTCCATATTCAAAGTAGGACATATCTAGGGTTCTCATCCTATAAATAGCCAAGGAAGCAAATCAAGAAGGACATTCATACATTCACACATTCACATTCAAGAGCACATCAGCACCATGGCATTAGCAAATTATACTCAAATATATATCCATCCAAGATCTTGCAGGCCAGATGCCTAGGGCCAGCAGAATTAGCTTTACGTCACTATTGTAATCATCCTCCTATTCAAGCATAGTGCAATATTTGGCAGGGTACCGTCCCTCCCGCGGTTGTTCCCACATTGGGTTTTCCGCGTCACCAAATGTCACGTGTCAATTTACATTACGTGCTTTATTTCTCTACTAACTTATTAGCATACGAACGATCATACAATCAACCAACGAGTAAGACCGCATTAACCTTAATCAATCAACTTGGTAAAAAATACCTAAACAATGTATATCAAATAGACAATAACGAAACGTACTTTATTAAATATAATTAAAGCGATACAAGTCCAAAACCAAAACTGTTAAAAGAAATACAACTGTTCCCAAAAGCTAACTTAAATGAAATAAATAAATGTTTAAGACATAGCGGAAGACTTCTAGACATCTCGTGGCAACTCAACCCAGCTATCCTATGCGCATCATCTCGTACGTGATCAATAACTGCTCACCACCCCCGAATGGATCACCACAGTTTTCAAAACATTTAAACGGGGCCAGTTACTGATTACACAAAAATAATACAACAAAAACAATACACAATTATCCAATCTCCATCATAACTCCACACACCTGACTACACACTAAAGTGTGTAGTCTTGCCAAAATACTCATCGCAACAAGTATTCCACACCGCCAGTGGGGGACCGCAGCCGTTCCCACCTAAGCCCCGCTAATCTCATCCGAGCGATAACCCATATTCCTTAATGTGCACATCCCCTCCTGTGGCGGGTTCCACAGAGGGCGAATCAAGGGCGTGAAGCCACTCCCGCAAGTGATTCCACTCAGCCGAGGACGCACCTCGAGAACCACAGACAAACAATCACAATCAACCACATTATACAACAACAATTACCAAGTACTAATTCCAATATGATATGAATCAACAACCATCAACAACACCATGTAATCAATAACCGAGTATGGAGACCCTACCTGGAATAAGCAATCACGAGACCGTCACAAGCAGCTAATCATTAATGCTCCTCTACGAAACCTCCTCCTATAATCACATATTCATACAATTACCATCTAATTAACATAACACTCCCAAAACCCCCAATTTTACCCAATTAGAGTTTAAAACAAAATCAACAAAACAATATAAAAACTATAAAAGGATGTTACCCTCGACACGACGAACTTAACGGCGTAAAGAACGTGATAATCTGACCACCCTAGCCTTTGGGATTTAATAGCAACGCGACGAAAGAGAGCAACGTAACTTGTTTTCTTTTTGAAAGGTTTTAGAAAAGGTGAAAAGTGACAAAGAAGGTGATGAAAGGCTTTATATATTAATCACGCGTTACTAACAAAACCCGGCTAAAACAACCCGCATACCCGGCTTACTCGATCGAGTAAGTTACTTACTCGATCGAGTGTCACACGTACTCGATCGAGTACCCATCAGGCAGACTACTGTTTCGTATAAAAACATTCTTACTCGACAGAGTAAGCCCCACTCGATAGAGTACCCAAAGACATAGAAAACCGTAGTATTACAGACTTCCCTCCTTAAAAAGAACTTTGTCCCCAAAGTTCAACCCATACTCAAAAACAAACATACCCACTCGACCATGATGCAACAACGCAACAAAGACTCAAAACAAAACCTCAACCACAACTCATACCGACTCAAAATAACCTACCTCCACAACATGGCTCATGATATCGTATCCACCACATTATAGTCTGTCGACACTAACTTCATACACTTCCAAATACCATCCACCAACGCCTCTAGCTTCGTCTCACTAACATATTATCAACTAGAAAAAAAATCCATAATCAAGACACTCATAAATATCAAACGGAATGTTACATTCTACCACCCTTAAAAAGAACTTCATCCTCGAAGTTTACTCACACTCATAAACATCATCATCCAACTGTCAACACTATCGAAGTATTCTCCCATTCCTAAACATCGCACTACTACGAGTACGGCCATGACCTTTTAACAATATCAACCATAATACAAATCCATTCTTTATTCTCCACCAAGACACCAACTTCCAAATCTACTACAACATGTACAACCATCGAACTCTCTTTACCGCCTCCTACTCCTCTTAAGATAAATGCTACGTCCTCGTAACTCACTAATACTAGATCCTTAGCTATATCTTCTCATTATTCTCATCACCACCGCATGTCAAAGATAACCGCCTATAACCTCAACACCTATAACCATTCCTATTTCCAAGGCTATCTTACTTAAATAGTTCTCATACCTCAATTTATTCGGCACACCACCTCACCTATACCAGAAAATCCTTAGCATAACCAATACTCCAATTCTTCGACATTATCGTAAAACGACATACTCTTCTATACAAAGCATCTATCTCCAAAAGCATAAATCTCGATCCACACTTATTACAGACACTCACACTAGATCCTCAAGTTCTCTCTTTTACTACCACAAACTCATCCACAACTTAACATGATACTAATTTCCAACACCTTATACTCACTGTCCCAATAAAAATTCTGAACCATTTGCAGCTTCTAGATCAATACAACACATGTTCCACAAATCACTTGCCATTACTATTTCAACCAATGCCTTCTCTAAAGGAACTTCACAAGTACTCCAACAACCTCTCGCAACTGTGTCCCATCAACATGATATCACTATGGTATGACAACAACGGAAACATACACAACTCTATTCCATATAATACTCTACCCTCACTCCCAAGCTAAAATTGGTAAGAAACATCAATAAAAAAACAACCGTCTATCTGTCCACACTGAAACCCGCAGGAAACAGCAGTAAACAAAATAACAATCTATGTATAACTGGTATGTACTTTCGAAAACTCGTATCGTAATCATCCCGCCTACTCCACCACAACCGATGACGGCATCGCAACACCGCCACAACAGCCGCACCGTAGCGCGAAAATACCCGCATCACAACACGAAGTACCGTGCCCGGATCACTACTCGAGGCACAACAACCACATCGGTAATCTTCGCAACTTACACAATCCCATAAACACTGACTCAATATAACTTCTCGGACAAGAAAAACTTATTCAAAACCGCTTTACTAGATCACAATGCAACATATTACACGGGATAAACAGATAAGAACCTCATGACTATCATCCATACCATTTAACGGAGTAAACATATATTATGAATACACATACAAGTATAACTAGCCATGCCAGATCACCCAAACTATCACTTTTGAATGTCATTCCATTAGGTTACCTTACCCAACATATATTACAGAACATTCAGATAAAAACTTTATAACTATCACATCATACCACTTCTCATTAGGTCAGAACCTCACACAAACATTTATACACATCATTGACCCGTAATCACATCCAACTAGTCAATCCTAATCACGTAAGTTACCACTTGATAAAGGTTATCTCTCGCCCGAGCTTAACTCGCATGCCCTTCATAGCACATTCTGCCATTCGCATCACTATCACCTCCTGACAAATGTAACAATGACATTAGTACTCAACTACTAGCAACCGCCTCCTATAACCACACCTTATTCTCCCTCACAGGTCACAACCGTACATATTAATCCGGCCTCTACAAAATCAACCTCTTTAGAATTGCTATCTTTCTTATCTATCATCACCCTTATCCACTAGTGACAACACCTCAACACTACCACTGTTCGTATATAAAACCTCTTACACTCATCTCTAAATATCACGGTTTCTTTCCCATCTTCGGTTAATATCCCAAATATCAAACATTAATTCCATCCACAAAAATTACCTGAACATTCATCCCGATTATGTCTTTAATTGCATCGTCACCCAACTCACCAACAAAATCTCATATCGTGTCAATACTTTACCAAATTTTACTCCTCTTAATTCCTCGAAACTCATGGCTAACATGTTGTCCCGAAACTTCTATATAACCATTAACTCACATCCTCATGATAATATCATACATCTCGGCGATTCCTTACTTCTATATCACATACTCCAGTCAACACTCTCCTATTTTACTCCCCTCATTGTTTTCTTTTTACACTCGAAAAAATCAATTAATGATTCAACTCCTTATTCCTTCTACCTAACTCTTTAATGCTCCAGTTACCTTCTCATTGCTCCAAAACTCAAACCCCATTATTTCATATCAGTACCCGCTCCCTCTTTCTTATCATGGATCTTCTCTCATCATGCTCCTCACTCACATTTGCCATTAATCAATCGACAAAATCCACGTTTAATGTTCTAGAAACCAAAACTCATTTTATACCATTAATTGCCCAAGGAAATTACACACTAGGCTCACCTCTTGATAATCCAAATTCCCAAACTAAATCTCTATCTACAAATCCACATCGCGGTATAACTCAATCTAAGCTCTTTATACACCATTCTTTTCCATCTATGTACAACGACCTTTCCATTACATATATTCTTAACCAACCCAGTTATAACTATCTCCCTTCATAATCCTTAAACATCCGAAGTTACCACCATTTGCATCCCTCATTTCAATCTTTTCATTCTCACGTTCCATAAACTTACATCACCCTCTTACCCATATTCACTTACTTTTACATTACTCAACACGCCATTATATCACTCACCACATCTCACAAAACATGCACCATGCCTCAATAAGCTCATTAACCTCCCTTTTCTTTTCCCACTATGCATCACACCACATATAACTCATATCCTCCCCACCAAACTCATACCCATTATAAGGTGCCCCTCCCCTCATCATAAGATTAGGTAACTTACGCATCAGGGATAACACATATGTAAAACAATGCATAAAGAAGCAAAAAAACAACTTTCAATTAAACACGATATGCGACGAAGTCAAAATATAAGCATATGACCCAAAACAGGGGTTACGAGATCGAAATCAGCCTACTTGATCGAGTAGGTAAAGGTCAGAAGCACGTACAACAAATTACCAGGGCTACTCAATCGAGTAAGGGTTACTCGATCGAGTAAAAAGAGGTACACTCGATCGAGTAAGGACCACTCGATCGAGTACCCAGCGCAATTCTCAGCACTGTCCAATTTTCGTAAAACGGTCATATCTCACTCGTTTCTTGGCTATTTTGGGCGTGTGAGCTATCGTTAGAATTGTAAAAGAACAAGCTATCACCTCCAAGTGGAATCACATCAAAATCAATTATGCATCTCAAGTTATAAAAGTTTAAAGACAACTTCGCTGTAATCGGACAACATAACTACTTGATTCCTACTTCCAAACAACTTAAACAACAACAAGGTAAACGAAAACAGCTCAATACTCATAAAACTAGTATTCCTAATCACATGTTACTATCTACAAAAGCCAAACAATAATATCCATCATGATCATATAGTATTCAACTTACCAATCATGTATTACCCGCATGTTTTTATTCTATAACTTTACGTAAACAAAATCACAAATATATAACATCAAGTCCCCTATTCGCATGTTACTAACATAACAACATTATAAAATCACTTCCATCATACAACATGCTTAATCATAAATCCTATTATCATGCAACGATTATTCATCTTTTTCCACAAATTCATCCATCATACCACATATTCATCCACCACATTCGTTCAACATATTCATCCAACATATCCATCTAACCTATTCACCCAACATATTCGTCCAATCTATTCACTCAACATATACATAAGAACAATAGTAAACATATAGCGATTCCCATGACACCCCATAGTGACCGGTTCAAAGTTGTAGGGCGAGTTCGCGACTTTAGGACGTCTCCCAAATCTTTGCATTAGCTCCTAACAACTCCTACCCGGGTTCATTTTATTTTGACTCTCTAGATTCATTGGGTTCATTAGTTGAAGGTTCCAAAATCGTTGCTCTGATACCGCTTTGTAACACCCCCATACTCTAAGTGCCTTACCAGGACCACATAAGGCATGGAAGTGTTACCATCTCGGTTAACTGAGGCAATGTATATCAAATAGACAATAACGAAACGTACTTTATTAAATATAATTAAAGCAATACAAGTCCAAAACAAAAACTGTTGAAAGAAATACAACTGTTCGTAAAAGCTAACTCAAATGAAATAAATAAATGTTTAAGACACAACAGAAGACTTCTAGACATCTCGTGGCAACTAAACTCAGCTATACCATGCGCCTCATCTCATACCTGCTCAATAACTGCTCACCACCCCCGAATGGATCACCATAGTTTTCAAAACATTTAAACGTGGTCAGTTACTGATTACACAAAAATAATACAACAGAAATAATACACAATTATCCAATCTCCATTATAACTCCACACACCTGACAACACACTAAAGTGTATAGTCCTGCCAGAATACTCATCACAACAAGTATTCCACACCGCCAGTGTGTAGATACCTCATTTCTGCATCTCCCGCCAACCACCCAGTGATGATTGGGCCGCATGTTTGATACGCAGAACGATTTTATGACAGTTCATCGACAAGTAATATCTCAAACAGTCGGGTCAACATCATGGTCGTCATCTACGCACCGATACGGTCGTTTTGACAGTAATTAGAGTTCATTTGGAGTCCTGGTCAAAAACCGCTTCATTTTCTAAGAAATCGTTTAAGTGCCGAGTCGGAAGGTTCCGGAGTGTTCTAGAATTCTCTGGATATTTATTCCTAATTTAATTTAATATTTTAAGGAAATATCCTCCGTATATTGTGTTTCACGGAATAAGGAAGTGTATATATAACTACCGAAATTCCATAAAAAACGCGAAAATCTTTCTTGCTAAGGAGGAAACCTCTGGGGAAATGACGCAGCAGGTGCTGCGCCTCGTCCAAAGGTCGCAGTGGCTGTTGCGCCTCTTCCCCGCCCCTCTTTCCATGCTTTCCAGAATATTTCCGTGATTTGTTTCCGTATCCGTGTCATTCCTAAACTCCTTCGTGTGTTTAGTATAAATAGAGACCTTCGGTCTCCATATTTGGCACGCAAGTGTCCGCCCTCCTCTTCTCTCTTTAAATTCTAGACCACGCTTTTGCTTTCAACGCCTACGTGCTTGATTAATCGACCACGTAACCTCAGATCATTCTGAGTCCCAGTCACGTTGCATAGACCGACCAATTTGACCAACTCCACTTAATCAATCTAATCAATGTTTTAAATTCTTTAACAAGGGCAGTATATTCAAGTCGAGCAATCACTAAACGATAGCTTTAGTCATTCTCGTTTCGTCAAACATGTGGGATTTACCTGTATGCATCCCTTTATTTTTAAGGATTATAACGAATTATAAAGTGATGATTACGAGTCATAAAACTAAAATGCATAAACAAAACGTAAAGGATTAAGAAATAACCTTCGGTCCTAGCTTTTATGGCCTATGAACAATATCGCAATGATATTCTCCTATCAGTTGCACCCAAGACGATATGAGAAATGCCCTTTGATTTTGCTAGAATCAATACAAAAATTAACTGATTAATTATTAGGTTTTTTGTGTTTTTTTATCGATGAGAGGAGGCAAGGTTGAGTTAGGGCAAAAATTAGGTTAGAATGAATTCACCCATCTCACCCTCTTAAACCGTTTATAAGGGTAGATTAGGGTGGATTTTTCATCCTCTAATTTCTGGCCCAATTACCGAAACAATAAGGAGTTTTAATTCCTTATTTTCGGTTTCCAAAGATGTAAAAATGTGTTAAATATAAATTGTCATCTAGTGAGGATCGAACCCATGACCCCTTGGTTTGAGTACCCTCACTATTACCACTATGACACATTCATCTTGTTGATATTAAATATAACCGATTACATTTAATTACGAATTAACAGATTAATTCGTCCAAGCTAACATTACATACATTTAATTAAATATAACTTATTATATTCAATTTACGAATTGACAGTTAATTCGTCTCAACTAATATTATTTAATCTTCATTAAATAATTGTCTCATCAACACATTGACTAACTGTTTAGTCATATAAGGCATCAATGTGATTATATTTCTATAACCACATCTCTCAAACACATCCTATAGGTGTGACCTTTAGGGACCAGTTGATCACCGCCATCTGTATGATAATAACGTCAAACTTTCTAGCAAGCCAACCGTTATTAGGTAATCGTTAATCAACTGATTAAAATACGAAGTATACCCTTGTGAACCTGTAAGAGATTTACAAATGTTATCACACTAATTTGTGGAGGACACAAGCTCCAACAAAACATGTATGTTTGAGGGTATAAATCCTGTTTTTTTTTTTTGTACTTTTATTTTGTATCATTAATGTAAGGTTTATATCAAAAGCACGTTCAAAACCATCTTAAAAACCATCTTTTAAAACCGTATTTTCAAAACAGCGGAGGTCTGACGGCGAGAAGAAACGCAGCAGCAAGTGCGCCTCTTCGAAGAATCGCAGCATATGCTGCGCCTCTTGCTGAGGCTGCCGCTGCTCCTGCTCTTCTTCTTCTTCCTCCTCGACCTTCTGCAATCTTTCTTATTTATTATTTCTTGCTTTCCTTTATTTGTATCATTATATAGAACATGTCTTTATTAATCCTTTCAAATTATAACGTTTAATTTTGACTTAAATCCCTTATAATCAATATTTGCGGGTTTTCGTCATCTTATTTAAACCCGAATTTTAGAGGTATGATAATAACGTCAAACTTTCTAGCAAGCTAACCGCCATCTGTATGATAATAACGTCAAACTTTCTAGAAAGCTAACCGTTATTAGGTAATCGTTAATCAACTGATTAAAATACTAAGTATACCCTTGTGAAACTGTAAGAGATTTACAAATGTTATCACACTAATTTGTGGAGGACACAAGCTCCAACAAACTCCCGCTTGTCCTCACAAGTGTATGTGCGATAACCGATTCTCATATCCTAAAATTTCTCCCACTCAATGTAAAACAATTTGCAAATCCGTATTCACAAA
Organism: Silene latifolia; assembly: GCF_048544455.1. Taxonomy (NCBI): domain Eukaryota; kingdom Viridiplantae; phylum Streptophyta; class Magnoliopsida; order Caryophyllales; family Caryophyllaceae; genus Silene; species Silene latifolia. The sequence continues at coordinate 55,334,190 of NC_133534.1, read as the reverse complement.
GGTCGTATTTTACAAGCGATCATTTTCAAGAGTGGTTTCCCCGACTAGAGAGTAACTTAACTGATAAACGAATCAACATTCGAGCATGGCCATGCATTTCAGTTACAACTCCTCGAGTGGCCCTGAGAAATAACTATACCTGATAAGTGTTGGATATTTCCTCAACTCGAATCCTGCAGATGTAAGCACAGTATGAAATGACCCAGAAAAAAACTACTTGGCCTCCGATTCACAGACCGTGAGAAAGAAACCAAAGTCACCCAAAAACTGCCTTAATCTCAAGAGACAGTCGATAGTCAAAAGAATCGACTCTAGGAACATAATGGATGTCCTATCCACGACCTGGCACCGAATGTTTTTAAACATTTAGGACTCCATTACGTTGTCACAAAAAAAGTTGTCCTACGAGGTATCGTTATAATCTCGTATTTGTGAACGATCACTCAACCGTTTGACTTATGGCTCGTTGAACCCACCATCAATCGATCGCACAAGATAATAGCCGAGTTATCACTCTTTAAGGCAATTACGGACCAAACAAAATATAATGTAATTCAGTTCACTTTGTGGCGTTCAATGTTGTCAGTACAATCCACATGAAAAACAAAATATTATATTAAAACGATGAAGTTATAAATAGTATATGAAAAAGATAACGTATCGAATTCATAATCAACTACTATAACTCAGGTACACGTTTAATTCTCATGAAAATAACGTGCCCTCCATGCTTATCATATTTCAATGGCTCAGTAGTAGAATCTGCTACAACTTCCTGTTTGGAACTATTCCAGCTGACCGCAGCACCATTAAGAGTAAAAATGAATCTACATTGAGATTTCTAATCATCTCGATCTGTTTGGAAGCAAGCACCTGTGCAACCGATTGCGCTTAGCTTAGTATCGCCTCCATAAGTCAATACCCTATCCTTAGTCCTCCGTAGGTACTTGAGGATATTTTTAACAGCTATCCAGTGTGTTTCACCTGGATTCTTTTGGTACCGACTCATCATACTCAATGCATATGACACGTCTGGACGTGTGCATATCATGGCATAAATGATTGATCCTATTGCAGATGCATACGGAACACGACTCATGCGCTCAATCCCTTCAGGCGTCGTGGGTGACAGAGACTTGCTCAACTGCATCCCAGACGTCACTGGAAGGTTCCCCTTCTTGGAGTTGGGCATGCTGAACCTCTCAAGAATCTTATCCAAATAAGACTCCTGACTTAGTGATAACGTCCGTCGTGATCTATCTCGGTTGATACGGATTCCCAAAATGCGTTGTGGCTCACCCAGATCTTTCATCTGGAAATGGTTCTTCAACCATTCTTTAACCGAAGAGAGGAGAGGAATGTCATTCCCAATCAAGAGTATGTCATCAACATACAATATCAAGAATACAATCTTGCTCCCACTCGACTTGATCTATAAGCATGGTTCTTCGACCGATCGAGTGAAACCATACTCTTTTATCACCTGGTCGAAACGATGATTCCAACTCCGAGAAGCTTGCTTAAGTCCATAAATGGAACCCTTATGCTTGCATACTTTCTTAGGATGTTCAGGATCTATGAAACCTTCGGGTTGCACCATGTACAACTCTTCCTCCGAATAACAGTTTAAGAAGGCGGTTTTCACATCCATTTGCCAAATTTCATAGTCATGAAATGCGGCAATCGCTAAGATTATCCGAATGGAAAGTAAAATGACTACGGGTGCAAAATTTTCATCATAATGCAATCCGTGCACTTGAGTGAAACCTTTTGCCACAAGTCGTGCCTTATAGGTAGCTGGTTGCACGTCTACAGAATGCTTTATTTTGTAAAGCCATTTACACTATAGAGGTTTTACCGTATTAGATAAATCAACTAGATCCCATATGTTATTCTCATACATGGAGTCCATCTCGGATTGCATGGCTTCGAGCCATAGCTTTGAGTCGGAACAGGCCATAGAACCTTTATAGGTAGCGGGTTCATTACTCTCAAGGAGTACAACGTCATTCTCCTCGACCATACCAATGTATCTGTCCGGAGGATTAGAGACTCTACCCGACCTCCTAGGTTCCTCAGGAATATGAACCGTGTCATCAGTTGGAGGAATAACTTCCTCCATCCGTTCCTCAGTTGTTGGTTCTGGAATCTCCGACAGCTTGAAGGTTCTATTACTCGTCTTGTTCTCGAGAAATTCTTTCTCTAAGAACGTCGCACTAGCCGCAACAAAAACTCGATGTTCGTTAGGCGAATAGAAGTAATGACCAAATGTTACTTTTGGATAACCTATAAAGTATGTCTTGACCGATCGCGGGCCGAGCTTATCCTCGTGTCTCCACTTAACATAAGCCTCGCAGCCCCAAACCCGAATAAAGGACAAGTTAGGGACCGTTCCCTTCCATATTTCATATGGAGTCTTGTCGACAGCTTTAGTCGGACTTTGGTTAAGTATAAGAGCAACTGACAAAAAAGCAAAACCCCATAATGAATCAGGCACTACCGTGTGACTCATCATGGATCGAACCATATAAAGTAAGGTTCGATTTCTCCGTTCGGACACACCATTTAATTGAGGTGTTCTAGGTGGAGTTAACTGCAAAACGATTCCACAGTCTTTAAGGTGTTGATCAAACTCATTTGAAAGATATTCGCCACCCCGATCTGAACGGAGTGCTTTAACCTTTCTACCCAGTTGGTTTTCAACCCTGTTCTGGTATTCCTTGAATTTCTCAAAGGACTCACTTTTATGCTTCATTAAGTAGACATATCCGTATCTACTCAAATCGTCCGTGAAAGTGATAAAATATCTATAGCCATCTCTAGCGGTAATTGACATAGGTCCACAAACATCAGTATGTATGAGTCCTAATAGGTCACTAGCGCGCATTCCAACACCTTTGAAGGAAATTCGAGTCATTTTGCCAATGAGACATGATTCACACGGGCCATATGTAGAAAATTCGAATGCGGGAATAGTCCCATTATCGACGAGTTTCTTCACGCGTTTCTCATATATGTGTCCCATTCGACAATGCCATAGATAGGTTTGATCTTTGTCACCAACCTTTAATTTCTTATTATTCACGTGTAATACTTCCGTGGTTTGATCTAAGATGTAAATTCCATTCATGGAAACTGCTTTGTCATAAATCATTTCATTAAAAAGAAAATACAGGTATTATCCTTTATTGAAAATGCAAAACCGTCTATATCGAGTACGGAAATAGAAATAATGTTCTTAGATAAACTGGGTACATAGTAACAGTTATATAAAATAACTCAAAACCACTAGGGAGTTGGATTACATATGTTCCGTTCGAGACTGCAGCAACTCGTGCTCCATTCCCGACTCGCAGGTCCACATCACCCTTTTCGAGAGGTATGATGTTCTTTAGGTCCTGCAAATTATTACACAGATGAGAACCACAAACAGTATCAAGTACTCAAGTTCCGAAACTTGTATGGTTAATCTCAATCATATGAATATAAGATGACATACCAACAGGAACGACGCGGTCTGCTTTGATGTCCTCATGGTACACGGGACAATTCCTCCTCCAATGTCCAGTCTTGTGACAATGGTGGCACTCAATGTCACCGCCCTTGCTCTTTGCCTTGCCTTGTGAGCCACTAGTCTCACCAGGCCCACTCTTACCGTTTCCTGGCTTTTTAAACTTTGGCTTACCTACAGCTAGGTCGCCATGAGCCTTGCCCTTACCTTTACCCTTGTTGGAAATCGTGAGAACATCCTGCTTCATGCTCCCACTCAATTTCATATCCTTCTCGGTCTGTACGAGAAGGGAGTGTAGCTCATGAGGACTCTTTTTCAAGTCATTCATGTAGTAGTTCGCCCTGAAAAGGGCAAAACCATCGTGAAGAGAATGAAGCATTCGGTCAATGACAATGCTCTCACTGATTTTGCAATCAAGTGCCTCCAACTTCTCGACATTCTCAATCATGTTAAGAATGTGTGGGCTAACCGGTTGGCCCTTTTGGAGTTTCGCATCAAAGAAGCGACAGGTATGCTCATAAGTAACGATCCTCGGTGCTTTCGAGAACTCGTTAGTGAGCGTGGTGAAAATCTTGTTCGCACCTTGGGCAATGAAGCGTCTCTGCAAATTGGTTTCCATTGCAAAGATGAGTACGTTCTTTATCGCACCCGCTTACATAACGAAGTCACTATAAGCGAGTGACTCGTTGACTCCTGCATTGGGGCCTGGTTTACGGTATTGGCTCGATTAAGTACACGAGCTTACCGTCGCAATGGCAAGATTCCGTAGTCTTTGCCTCCCGATCCGCAAAGTTGGACACGTCGTTTTTTAGACGTGTGAACTGATTCATTTGGTCCATAAAAACTTTAAGCAGGGACGCGCGATCAAATGTGGCATTAGGCATTTGGATTGCGTTATTTCCAGACATTTTGTTGTAACAGTAAAATAAACGTGTTCTACACTGCGAAAAGAAGAATAAATAATAAGCATGTGCATCGTTTATATTTTTAAGTCTAATGAACTACTGTCATTACGGGAAGACTCAAAACATTTATACAATTGACCTTCCTCAAGAATTATATAAATGATTCCAAGACTCAATTATCTGTAAATTGATAAGCTAACCTTTTAGCTAATTCTACCATTAGAATTCTTGGTCGATAAATTTCTGTAAATTCTATCTTTAGTCCATCATAATCACGAGAAACTCTTCGGACTATAATGTTGAGATAAACTAAGTCAACACAAACTACTTACCCAACGTAGAAGGGGTCATATTATGCCTACCGACGAAGAAGGGATTCATAGTTGTTTGCCCTTATAAAGACTAATCTCAATTTCCGTTTTAGCGGAAGATCCCATCAACTTAATTTTAATTCATTTTAAGTGAACTAATATGTAGCATGCGTGAATGAATAAACTAAGGTGATGGCTTAATAAACATGTGACATCTGTATGTCTATGAAAACTAACATACAACCTATATGTGTCAATTTTCATGCATTTTAGTAGTAGGTGGTTTGGTTTAGGTGGAATATGATGCATAAACTATCATGTGAATGAAAATCAATAGGAATGAAAACGTAAAACAATAATAAAGTCCTAGTGTGGCCTATCCTATCAAAATGAACATTAAATACAAGTTTGGAATCCATCCTTGGACCCGAGAAGCTTGTCTCGATGTTCCATCTTGATCCATGTAGCGGGAGTGAGCTCCAATCACCATCTTTAGTCTTCTTTGAAATTACAATAAATAAATTACATAATAAACCTATTTATAACATTCTAATTTCAAAACCCAAAACTAAAGAAAAATAAAAGGAGATACGAGATCTCATAATTACATAAAAAATAATGTTTCCTTCATTACGAAAACATAATTTGACTAAGGTCACACTAAGTATTACAAATTACAACCGATTGCAAAAATACGTAAATAAATTCATTCAACAAAAATAAAATGCATCAACTAAAAATAAATTAAACATACATGACACAATTCCTTAATTATGTTGATTAATTTTATCCAAACCACCTATTTAAATTAACAAATTAAGTGACAATTCCTCAATTAATCACATTAATTTCAAACTTAATTCATATTAAACTTGTAATATGAATTTAATCCATCAATATTTTAAACTGCTTTAAAATAATTAGGTATCTTTAAATTTTGTGAACCGCTTCACAAAAATTATCATACATTATAAATTTAATGTATATACAAAATTGGCCAAAACAAAAAAAAAAACAAAATCCTTTTTTTTTCTTTTTGGTCTCAGTTGAACAGTAAAAAAAACCAATTTTTTTTTTTTTTTTTTTTTATAATTTCAAAGACGGCTAAACTAAAAACAGAAAACAGCTTTCCTTATTTTGTACACGGTTTTATCTGTAAAAACCGAAACAAGAAATTTTTTTTTTTAAATCTGTCCTCTGTGAACAGTAACCACGTGAACAGTAACAGGAATTTTTTTTTTTTCTCGGATGCTTTTCAAATCGGCATAAACAAAAATAGCCGCAAAAAAATTTTAATCGGTTTTTCAGGAGAAACCGAAAGAAAGAAAAAAAAACAGAATTTTTTTTTTTAATAATACTGTTCTTCCGTGAACAGTAACGAAAACGGAAAAAAAAATTCCACGGCTCAAAAAAAAAAATTTCAACCGATTATATTTTTTCGCAAACCCTAATTATTGTTTACAAACAATTTTATGAGAATCATCAAAATTAAAATTCGTGGCCTTGGCTCTGATACCACTTGTGGGATTTATCTGTATGCATCCCTTTATTTTTAAGGATTATAACGAATTATAAAGTGATGATTACGAGTCATAAAACTAAAATGCATAAACAAAACGTAAAGGATTAAGAAATAACCTTCGGTCCTAGCTTTTATGGCCTATGAACAATATCGCAATGATATTCTCCTATCAGTTGCACCCAAGACGATATGAGAAATGCCCATTGATTTTGCTAGAATCAATCCAAAAATTATCTGATTAATTTTTAGGATTTTTGTGTTTTTTTTTTCGATGAGAGGAGGCAAGGTTGAGTTAGGGCAAAAATTAGGTTAGAATGAATTCACCCATCTCACCCTCTTAAACCGTGTATAAGGGTAGATTAGGGTGGATTTTTCATCCTCTAATTTCCGGCCCAATTACCGAAACAATAAGGAGTTTTAATTCCTTATTTTCGGTTTCCAAAGATGTAAAAATGTGTTAAATATAAATTGTCATCTAGTGAGGATCGAACCCATGATCTCTTGGTTTGAGTACCCTCACTATTATATACCACTATGACACATTCATCTTGTTGATATTAAATATAACCGATTACATGTAATTACGAATTAACAGATTAATTCGTCCAAGCTAACATTACATACATTTAATTAAATATAACTTATTATATTCAATTTACGAATTGACATTAATTAAATCTCAACTAATATTATTTAATCTTCATTAAATAATTGTCTCATCAACACATTGACTAACTGTTTAGTCATATAAGGCATCAATGTGATTATATTTCTATAACCACATCTCTCAAACACATCCTATAGGTGTGACCTTTAGGGACCAGTTGATCACCGCCATCTGTATGATAATAACGTCAAACTTTCTAGCAAGCCAACTGTTATTAGGTAATCGTTAATCAACTGATTAAAATACGAAGTATACCTTGTGAACCTGTAAGAGATTTACAAATGTTATCACACTAATTTGTGGAGGACACAAGCTCCAACAAAACATGTATGTTTGAGGGTATAAATCCTGTTTTATTTATTGTACTTTTATTTTGTATCATTAATGTAAGGTTTATATCAAAAGCACGTTCAAAACCATCTTAAAAACCATCTTTTAAAACCGTATTTTCAAAACAGCGGAGGTCTGACGGCGAGAAGAAACGCAGCAGCAAGTGCGCCTCTTCGAAGAATCGCAGCACTAGTAGAAAAATATTGATTTGCGGCTCCTTATTTGAGGCGTTTTTGCCAAGTAGCAGCAAATCCAAACCGAAAATTAATTTTTTTACGAAATTATAAAAGTATTTGCGGCGTTGTTTAGACTAAACGCCTCAAATAAGGTATTTGCTGCGTTTTGGCCAAATAACCGCCTCAAATAAGATTTAATTAAAAAATAAAAATCTCGCATAATATTCCTCGCCGTCATTGCCTACCATTCCTCAATTCCCAGTTTCCCACTCCTCTCACCTCTGAACTTCAAATGAAAAAATGTAGACTGCTCGAATTTGTCACCAGCTGACCTCCATTCTCCTCCGGATCTTGTTCTTCTTCTCTCATCAGATTCACCTTCCTTTCATCGTCAACATTCCATAGGTTTATTTCTTCACTCTCTTTTTTAATTAGATCTAGGGTTTGTACTCAAACCCTAATAATTCTAATTCATGTTGATTGATTTAATTCATTTTATGTTTTATTTTGTTTTTATATTTTGATTATCCTCGGGGTCGTCTTCTTCTCTACTCTCCGTTGTTAGATTTCATAAATTGGGTAACTGAAATTGAGGGGGTTTTGATATTTGATTAACACTTTCTGTGCATTTATAAAAACTTTCATCTTTGATATTCTGGTGCTATTATGTTATTTGGGTTGTCTCCAGATTTCGAAAAATCTATAAGTTGTCGATTGTGTCCAGAAAATTTGATGCTTGAAGGTGTTTTTATTCTCTCTTTCACGTTTTCTTTTTGAACATTTATCTTGTAATTAGCTTACTAACAAATCCAATTTATGTGATGACATCAACTAACAGTAATGTCATCGGGGATGAAATCAACCATATTCACGACTTGGGTATGTAACCTGCCATCTTTAAACTGTCTTTTAGAGCCCAACTGTTGTCTGCACAGATGAACTGTGAATTTATATAATTGGACTTTGCAGGACTCCCAACATCTTATGGGCGGGAACTACGACTAAAAGATGCTTCTGGCGCTACAGAAAGAAATGACAGTGATATAGGTTCCTCCTTGTTCAATGCTTAGCCTCTTGGCAGAGATATGCAAAAGGATATACTCATCAACTCCTCTACTCACAGGAAGGTAAATATTATGAAGTTCTCAGCATTTATAGACATTCTGTTTTTACTTTCAAAAAAAACATCGCCCACCAGAGCTAGAATGAAATGGTTGAGATACATGTTAATTAAATTAGGGTTTTGTTTTTCCTGTCAAATTTTCATTGCCATTGTACTACTAACTACCGCGCACCACTGCTAGAATGAAATCAAGTTCGAACTTAGTTGACAACATCTTTGTTCTCCAACTTAGTTTATTCCCTTTTATCGATTTTGATTTGTTTTATAAATGATTTTGTTCATCGTATAAATTTGAAGCTGCTTGTCAATCTGGTCATTTTAGTCATTAATCCTAAATTATTTTCAAATGAATCTGTGTATGAGGTCCATGTACAGGAGTTCGTGACCAAAAATTGAAAGAAAGGTGGGCTATCAAATATTTTTTACGGCTACTCATTCGAGTAATGGGTATTTGTCTTTCTTTTGAGTCTAGTTCAAATGTGTGAACCTTTTCCACAATTAAGATTTTTGTTTGTGGCTTATTTTGTTAGAAGTTCGAATGAGCTACCTACTTTATATGTGTGATGTAGGATGAAATTTGATTAGACAATTGCATGGGATCTTTGCTAATATGACATGGTGGTAACTGATGCTCGTTGAGGGTAACCAAACGTCCATCAATAGTCATAAATTTTTCTTGGTGCAGCATTAGCCATAAGTTTTGTGCTAATAAGATGTTTGATTAGTTTTTAACTTGTGTATCATTTATATGACTTCAAGGAATCTAATTATATTGGTGAGGGAAGGTTTATCGTAGACATTTTGGGCTTTCTTGTGCTTCTTCGGTTAAAGTCATGCACCTAGTTTTTTGTGAGATAACCTTCATCTGAGCAGGTTATTGTTTCATTTGTTCCATCCTAGGTCTCGGGTTCGGAAAGTTTCAGTGATTCGCAATCTCTGCCAGAAGGTAACTACGATGTATCCAATCTTAGTGTTAATCTGTTGTCTTAAATACTTGGTGTCTTAAATTTTTTGTTTAAAAGAGAAAAGTGTCAGCCATGGCAAAATGCGACAGAGTCATCAAGGTTGAAGTATACCGTGTCCATATTGTTGAACTGATATTGATTGCATTTATAGAGAAGAAGTGATCAGTTTATACAATGCAATCAGACTATCAAAGTATTATCGAAGAAATAGTTTTTAGCTATCTGGAATCTCAGCTCACATGGATTCAACTAGAAAGTTAACACCTGACCCTTGAGGCCTTGAGTATAATTCTGATAATAAGAGAATAAAAAGAGACGAACACCATCATTAGCAGCTGTAAAACTGAAGGAGTTGTCCGTGGTAGTTAAGAAGACAAGTGAGATAAACCTGCTACTCACTTTAAGTTTCCATCTGAATTTTTTTTCATATATTTGAATAAGAGGTAACTCTGTTATAATTTTATAAATGTGGGTTCGAACAATCACTGATGGAAGTGAGAAATCATAGAGTTATTTAGCTGTCTTTTTATCATTAGATGTCCTCTTTGCCTCTGTTAAGGAAGTCATTTGTGGCCCATTTAGTACACCACCTAGTTTGGACAGGTTTTCTTCCCCTTTCGCTTAAACTCTTAATGAATATTCTGTTTTTTTAGGAGATCCAATAAGAAGGAAGAATGTGATCTAGCCTGAAGCTGGCAAAAAGACGGAACACATACTATTTTTGCTCACCAGGTTGCACTTTTGTAATTTTTTGTTAACTTACAGGCATACTGAATGATAGTTTATGGAATTAGGCAAAAGAAGATTGGGCGCAACATCAGCCAACTCAATACCTTCCCTGAGAAAAACAGCAGCTAACTTTATTAGCCGAAAAGAGATTTAGACAATTGTAGAGGTTTTATTTTTATTAAATGTATGAATTTAGAATATTTACTAAAATTATTTATGATTGTATTGTATAAACTAATATTAGAGATTATTTATATATAAATCATTTGTTTGGATTGATTTTATTTTTTTCTATGAATTTTATTTTAGCTTATTTGAAGTGTTTTTTTAAAAATTTTTTTTTTTTTTTTAAAAATAAATGCTATTTGCTGCGTTTTTTTGGAAAAAACGCCTCAAATAAGAGGAGCTATTTGCTGCGTTTTTTTGGAAAAAACGCCTCAAATGAGGATTTATTTGCTGCGTTTTTTTTGCTGCGTTTTTTAAACGCCGCAAATGAATTTCTTATTTGCGGCCCCTCCATTTGCTGCTACACAAAAAACGCCGCAAATAGCCTATTTTTTGGAGCCGCAAATAAATATTTTTCTAGTAGTGGCATATGCTGCGCCTCTTGCTGAGGCTGCCGCTGCTCCTGCTCTTCTTCTTCTTCCTCCTCGACCTTCTGCAATCTTTCTTATTTTTATTATTTCTTGCTTTCCTTTATTTGTATCATTATATAGAACATGTCTTTATTAATCCTTTCAAATTATAACGTTTAATTTTGACTTAAATCCCTTATAATCAATATTTGCGGGTTTTCGTCATCTTATTTAAACCCGAATTTTAGAGGTTCGATTCATTGATATCAAGTCTCTGGATTTAATCTTTTGTATATAATATTACTTGTTTGATTTCAATTTATCAGATTCTATTCAATTTTCAAATTCAAAGTTTGTTCCTTTATCAAATCTGACACGAGTTCGCATAATCATGTAAATCGCTGTAAATTCTCACCTTTAATTCATTTTATGACGGTTCCAGATGTATGTAATATGTTAAATCACTTTTACTTGAGTTTAATATCAATAATCGACCTTAAATTCACCAACGAACATTAACAATTCGCGGTTCTGACTTCACAGTCAGAGCCCAGCTCAAGAACAGACGCAGGAAGAGTTGCGCCTCTTTCAGAGGACGCAGCAGATGTTGCGCCTGTTCTGGGTTGGCTTCTGTCCCTGAACTCTTTCTCGCTTTGACGTAATTCTTAATTACGTATTAAATCAACTATTAATCGTATTATCGCTCCTAATCTCATGTATTTTCATACTTTTATTTCTAATTTTTCTTCTTCAAAATTCCGTCTTTGAGCGTGCTTTTGACGTAGATCAAATAAACCTTGTAATTCTTGTAATTTTAATTATGGTAATTTATTTATCGTTATTATTTAATGTACGATTTATTTACTTAGTTTTCACATGTAATTTAATCTAACATCAACTTCAACCCCAATGGTTTGCTAAATTACGTGTCCACGATATAGTCTAACCTCACATGCTTGGATTAATCTGTGTTTGTTGCATTGCATGCATTACATCGACGACATATCAAATATGAATGATTTCCCTAATCATTAGTAGAGGCCGCTATCGAGGCGGGCGGGATTAGGTGTTCAAATTATAAAGCTTCCTAATACGTACCCTCACCCCTTACTCTAGTTATCTCTCGACATCCGTGTCCATTGGCATCTTCGAGAGTCATTCCAGACATAGAATGCTAAGGGTAACGAGTTCTTAGTGTTCATGTCATTACTTCGTGTCTTGTCGTGGCACGAGGTATTCGAACGGTTTCCAATTTTTCCACAATAAATTGGTGGCGACTCCACAAAAGCAGGCTTATTCAACCTTTCACCGGTTTTAATGCCTCACCAATCGGTAACGGCCCACGACGTTCTTTGGTAAACCAAGGACCCGTGGGAGAAGTGTCGCTGCCTCGAAAGCAACGCGCGGGTGCGCGTGGGTGCGCGCGGCGCGGGTGGCCCATGTCCACAGTTTGGCGACTCTGCTGGGGATGATACACTTATGTGTTACCCAGGGTGAAACTTGAACAAGGTTAGGGAATAGTTTATATGAGACAGTTGTCGGTTTTCATTACTCGACCTTCTTAGGTCGTTTCATTCGGCCTTCCTAGGCTTAACCCAACCCTTTCGACCAATCGTCCCGTCTGGACGGACCAAATTCTTATCTGGGCCTAATGATGGATAGCGATTAACGTCAACCATACCACGATGCTTACTCATGTTTATATCAAGAGCTTTAACTACTCGAGGGAATGGACTAGGAACCGACCTTACTCATGTTTGGCACGGAGCTCTCCACATACCAGGGTTTGATTGCTTGGTATGACAACCCACCCTTTTAAGCCAAAACCCTTTAAATGCACTCAGCATACCGTTATAATGCCCATATGTATGTTTGTACCATATACGTGATCACCATTTTGTAAACAAAACCATGACGAAATTTTGTAAAATAAAATCCTTTTCAAAATGTAAATATTTTCGAAAATGGCCTAAAATAGCGCAATATAAGTTGAAATTCTATCCAAATGTCGAGTCAAAATTCGGGCCTCAAACCCATTTCAAACCTCACTTCGACTCAGTACTCCTACAACTACACTACAGTTGTCTAGGACAAACATTTCAAAATTTGTCATTTTCAAACATCTCTTGACACAGTGGTACACGCCCATTTCACGAGTCGAGTTCTTTTTGAGTAAGTGTGCGAAAATGGCCGATCGTGTTTTGATTTGTCGTCGATCTCTTATCCTCAGTTCCAAAATGGTGGGAACTACTCATGGAAGCGTTAATGGTCAACCCCAGCCATTCGTAAATGGTAATGATTAAATCCTAATTGCACTCATTCGTCTCCAAACAAGCCAAGACCAAGCTTATGCTTGCCTTAATGCCATCGAAGGCCGAATTGTCGTTGTACAAGCTAGACTTCCTCCTGCAGAGGATGCCATTCCTGACATGGTCATACATGATAATATTCTACCATTTGTTGGACAACCAGAAGTCAATCTTCCACCATGACCTACTGAAGCTGAAAAGCGACTCCAATATTTGGAGGAGCAACTAATGTACCTCAAGGGAGATGGCATCTATAGGGAAAACAATCGCAAGTATGAGGTGGTAAATGTTCAACTGCCAACTAACTTCAACATGACTGACATCCCGATGTTTAAGGGGCATGAAAATCTGTTGAACCATATACGTGCCTTCAAAGATTATATGTCTATCAAAGGCATCAAGCTAGAGATGTTCCTAAGGATCTTTCCTTCATCTGTCGATATTATCCCTAAGCAATGGTTATACTCTTTAGAACACAAGAAAATTGCTACTTGGGATGACGCTGCAATTGAGTTCACCAAACAGTACGCAGATAATGCTGAAATTCAAGTCAATATGCGTACTCTAGAGGTTCTTACCCAAAATGAGAAATAAGGATTCACCGACTTCCTATGTAGGTGGAGAAAGACTAGCACACAACTTGTAGAACGCCCAGACGAGGCTATTCTTGTTGAAAAGTTCATGGACAACTTAAGGCCAATCTATGCGAACCACCTAAGATACCAAAACATAAAGTCTTTTAAGGACTTAACTGTATTAGGCACAAGAATTGAAGACGACATCCGTAAAGGACTCTTGTCCAAAAAGGTAGGTCGCGGATATCAAGGCACAACGAGTCGTTCTTATGGCTCCACTGGCAAAACCGACGAGGTCAACCTTGTCGAATCGTCTACTAAGAAGAATGGCCCACAGAGGAAGTTCACCAACGTTGGTGACTCATACTCCAACACTCTAAAATGACTGATGAAACAAGGTAAGCTCCAACCTATAGGACCTACGCCTGACCCAGAGAAAAAGTCTAAGTTCTGGGAAGAGAATGCCTACTGCGAGTACCATAGAGGCAAAGGACATGATACAGAGAAATGTTTCAAATTAAAACATGCCATTCAGGATATGATCAAGGATGGGCATTTGCCTATACCTCCTGCAAGTAAACCTAACAATACTCAGAATCCTCTTGGAATTCTGATGATTACAGTTGAGGAATCCACCTTGGATTGCTCACACCTCATTTCTCCCGCTGAAGACGAGGTTAATACACTAGAAAATGAGGAGAGTTATTCCACCATCTCCCCTACTATCGCTGACTTTGTCGCATGGGTAAGGAGTGTGAGTAGGCAAGTTTCAGAGGTAGAAGCTGTAGTGGCATCCCTACGCAGTCCAAGCACGATACTTAAGAAAAAATAGGCCAGTGGTTCCAATTTTGTCTCAAGAATCCACAATGCAAGAAGTGATCGCAGTGACCGACGATCTAGTCGAGCAAATAATCAACCTAGAAGCTGAAATCATAAGCTTAAGAGAGCTCAGTATCGTCAATGGAGTTTGGGAGGATGACGATGAATATGTTTACCTCACAATACATCCTCTAGTCCAGGCTAGTGAAAATCAAGATGTGCACCACCTAACTCGTTCAGGACGTCCATATCAAAATTTCACTCAAACGAATGGTCCAGTCACTACTAATACCAATGTCATCACACCTAACGATGGCGAAGATACTTCTCCTGGCCATTTATTGAAGCAACTTCAAAAGACAAAGGCTGATCTTTCAGTCTGGCAACAAGTTGCAAGTTCATTTCCTCATCGCCAGGCTTTACTGCAAGCATTGGCCAAATTGAACGTGGCACATAACGCTACACCTGACGACGTCATCAACCTAGTCTTCCAAGACTCAGTCAAGCTAAGTAACCCACTTACTTTCTCAGATGAGGATTTGACTCCCTTTGGTGTCACTCGTAACCTTGCTCTATACATTACAGTCACATGCTTGAAGAAAAATGTACCAATGACTTTGGTAGATAATGGCTCCGTAGTTAATGTCATACCACTAGAAACAACATACAAGTTAGGCATGAAAGAATCAGATTGGACTCCTACTAACGAAGGCATTCGAGCGTACGATAGAACGCGACGTAAAGTAGTGGGGCTAGTTAACCTTACTGTGGCCACTGGGCCAATCGAGCGAAAGATTAATTATCAGATTGTGTACATAGAGGCATCTTTCAATATACTTTTAGGTAGGCCCTGGATTCACGCTTCCAAAGCAGTAACATCCACCTTACACCAGAAAATCAAGATCCCTCTAGATGGCAAGGTAGTGGCGATCACTTCGTCACCTATCAAGGCCGTGATAGAGAAAATATTAAGCAACCAAGTAATTGCAGATCCAGTATATGAGCTTGGAGGGTTCCAAATCATAAACCTTGTAGAGAGCGAGCTGGCTCCGTTATATTTCGATCCATACTCCAACTTAGTGGTCAACCACATGCTTAAGTCCCAGGGATACTTCCCAGGAATGTCCTTAAACCCTATCAGAGAGATTACCTTCGCACCTATTGATAGGACAAGAGTTAGTCATCACACATCCAATCCAACACATTTATAATACTCAACAAATAACTAGTTAGCGGTAAGTCGAGGTCGATCCATGGGACGGTGTGCTTTGGGTTCTAAGTCTATCTATCTCGATTTATGCTAGTGTCACAATTTGTTTGGGTTTTTAGTTGTGTCCTAGACTAATAAAAGCAATAAAGTAAAACAAGCAATAAAAGGAAGGATGTAAACAATTGATAAAAATTGCTAGGGTGTCATGGGGTCATAGGGGATACATGGTGTTGATCATACAAACATGTTTACAAAGTTGCAAGCAATTATTGTTGTGATGGAACCGAGTTGGTTTATATCTTACAATCCTAGGAAGAGATGGGTCCTGGAGCCGAATCGATTAGAGTGTACAGCACCTACAAGTCGACTTACTTTCCTCCTATTCAACTTCTATGCATGGTCTAACAAGACTCGAGTTGGTTTATATCTTACAAGTCATGTTGAGTAGATAAGAGATGGTTGTAAATGCAAGGATTCATAGGCTTAGCATTTCATCAAACATAACATGTGCATAAAGTTGACATCACAACAAACAAGCAATTTAATTATGAAAACATATTAGATTAAGCATGAATCATTCCCCATGTTGGTTTCCCCTAATTACCCATTAATCCTAGCTAAGATACTACTCACTCATTATCAAGTTTAACATGCTAACATGGTTGTCAATCATATTAACAAGGTAAAACATGATGAACAAGTAAGAAAGATTAACAATAATTAAAACAAGGATTAAGAGAATTATACCTATGGAGATTCCAAAATAATAAAGCAAAGAATAGAGGAAGAGAACTTGATTGATTGATGAAGGGTTGTCAATCCTCAAATAATAACCCAATAATTTTCAATTACCCAAAAGTAACAAACTTGAACAATAATTAAGGAGAGATTAATGTGAAATTTGTGAAAAGATTAAGGAGTAATCTATTCTAATCTATTCCTAATCTAATCTAAGAGGAATTTCTAATGTGGAGGCTCTCTACTCTAAAAACTTCCTTTTTTGATTATTTACAAGTGAGGTATATATAGTAGAGCTTCATTAGGTTAACTAAGGCTAAATTAGTAATTACGTTTTTGAGTTTTAAGTAAGGAAATGCTAGTCTTTTCGGAGAGATGAGCATCTCGGCTGAAGACGCCGCAATTCGTCCGTTCAGGAGGGGAAGACGCTCAGATTCTTGCAGGGGTGGACGAGCGTCTTTCTGCAAATTCGCTCGGATTGTAGCAGAGGAATCCGAGCGGCTTCGAGGCTTGGACGCTCAGATTATCATCTTGGACGGACGTCTTGTCCCTTTGGACGCTCGGATTCTGCGTCAGAATCCTTCTCTTCACTTTCTTTTAATTATTGTAAGATTGATCTTTAGTTCTCGCCCTCCTCTTCATACTAGTCCATCAAATGTCGTCAATAAGGTTCCAAATATGCACGGAAGACGGGAAATTCTGCCTAATTATCTTCTTTCCTACAAAACATATGAAATGCACTAGGAAAGCAAATAGGAAGGATTTGACGGATAAAATGGCTATGGAATGTTATAATAGTATGCAAAATAGGCTCAATTAGGGGACTAAATGTGCGCAAATAATGGTCACATCACCTATTAAAGAATGTGACTCCCAAAAGATACCACTAGGCTTGTGGTACAAACCCACGAAAGCCGAAACTCTTGAAATGCTTACTCAAGTTCAGAATCGCAAGAATAAGGGAATCCAAATGCAACCTTAACTCCCTACATTAAATGGTTACTTCGTCAGAGAAGGGGACTGTGAAAATTTTTATGCATTTCCCGAACCTTGGAGATACAAAGGCATTCAACTAGCTGGAATCGAGGTCTTCCACGATTGCTACTTCATTCCTCCAGAAACGGTTTCTACCGTCAAAGCTTGTCAGACACCTTGTCTCGACGAATAGGCTGTTAGCCTCCTGTTTGGAGAGGATCGATTCGTCAGGGCAGCACAGGACGAGATCATTACCATGATACTTCAAGACGACCATTTCAACCCTACAACATTGATCACCGACACCAATTCAAATCAGCAGAAAGGATGGAGAAAGTCGATCAAATGGACCAACAATCAAGGAAAGCTCTTCAAGGTCACTACTGGGTAAGGAGAGATGTTCAACGGAGAACCTGAAGACGATGAATTCGAATTAGAATCGGAGTCGGAGTCGGAATCGGAACCTAAGTTTAGAGAAGTCGCTAGAGAGTCTCCTCCTGTCGTCATTCCCCATCCCTCTGTTTCTCCTAGCATAGCATCACCTAGTAACAGTAGCTTGGGGAATGTCCCGGCAACTGTCCCTTTACCTCCACTAATTACTGCGCAGATGGCTTCTTTGTTTCAGCTGTTTTCAAATTTTAATATGAATAAATTTGATTCTGCTTACTCCTTGTGTATTCTGAATGCAATTCTATTTACGATGATAATGAGGATGATCCTGACCAAGACTCAATTGAATTACCTCCCTATATAGTCAAAGAAATACTAGAAGAGGGGGAAGGGGCACCAGTTATAGAAAAAACCGAACCTATCAACGTAGGTACGGAATTAGAACCCCAAGAACTTAGGATAGGAATGAACCTTGACCCAACTGAAAGGGCCACTTTCATCGACCTCCTACATGAGTTTAAAGACGTCTTCGCTTGGTCTTAAAAGGACATGCCAGGGATCAACAAGGATATCGCAGAGTATCGCATTCCAGTCAAACCAGGTTTCAAGCCTGTAAAACAGAAGCTTCGTCGGATGAGGACAAAGTGGGCTCTTAAGATTAAAGAAGAAGTCGATAAGAAATTCAAAGGCGGGTTCATCAAAGTTTCCGAGTATTCAGACTGGGTGGCTAACATGATCCCCGTACCCAAAAAGGATGGGCGAATCCGGGTTTGTGGTGATTTCAGAGACTTGAACAAGGCGAGTCCTAAAGATGACTTCCCTCTACCGCACATCGACATATTGGTAGACAATACAGCAGATCACACGTTGTTATCCTTCATGGACGGGTATGCAGGGTATAACCAAATCAAAATGGCCGTAGAAGATATGCACAAGACAGCCTTCGTCACTCAGTGGGGCACGTACTGTTATACTGTTATGCCATTCGGGCTAATCAATGCTGGGGCTACATACCAACGCACTGCAACTACTTTGCTACATGACATGATGCACAAAGAAGTGGAGGTGTACGTGGATGATATGATTATCAAATCTAAAGATAGAAAATGACACATCGATAACCTTCGCAAATTCTTTCTCAGATTGCACAAGTACAACATGAGGCTCAACCGTCAGAAATGTGCATTCAGAGTAACGTCAGGCAAGCTTCTGGGATACGTCGTCAGCCAGAGGGGAATAAAAATTAATCCATCCAAGATCAAGGCCTTAATCGAAATACCACAACCCCGGACATAAATGGAGGTTAGAGGATTCTTGTGCAAGGTTTAATACATAAGTCGATTCATATCGAAACTCACCGTGATCTGTGAACCTATCTTCAAAAAGCTCAAGAAAATGGACCATACCATATGGGACAAAGACTGTCAAAAGGCATTTGACAGAATAAAGCAGATACTGGCTAAGCCACCCGTGCTATTGCCTCCCCAACGAGATCAACCTCTTGGTTTATATCTCACAGTCATCGAAGCAGCCATGGGGACTATGCTCGCGCAAACTGTTGGAAAGGAAGAGAGAGCTATCTACTAACTTAGTAAGAAGTTCTTAGAGTACGAGAGTAATTACACACTTCTCTAGAAGACATGCCTCGCTCTTGTGTGGGCAACAAAGAAGCTACGCCATTACATGCTTAGCTATTCTGTCAAGGTGTATTCTAAAATGGATTTCGTCCAATACCTCTTCGAGAAACCAGTTCTCAATGGACGCTTAGCAAGATGGACCTTAATGCTCTTAGAGTTTGACATCAAATATGTACCCTTGAAAGTCATAAGGGGTCGTGCAGTGGCCGAATTCTTCGCAGACAATCCGATCAACGACACGCAAGCAATAGACACCTGGTCGTTTCCAGATGAGGATATTCTACAAACCAGTATGGATTCTTGGGATCTTTACTTTGATGGGACATCCAATTTAAGAGGATTCGGAATAGGAGTGTTGCTCATTTCTCCTGAAGGCAAGCATACACCACTTTCTGTCAAACTCGACTTCGAGGTGACAAATAACGCAGCAGAGTATGAGGCCTGCCTCATTGGTCTACAAGCATCAGTGAGTTTAGGCATCAAGCATCTTCGAGTACACGGCGACTCATCTTTAATCATCAACCAAATCACTGGATCCAAGAAAATCCGAAGTGAAAGTCTTGCACCCTATCAGGCTAGGATAGATCAAGTCGCTCAATTCTTCGATCAGGTTACCTATCTACACCTACCTCGCGAAGAAAATCAGTTTGCGGACGCTCTTGCAAAACTTGCATCCTTGATTAATATGCATGATGACATGGTTGAAATGCCCTTGTGCATTGAACGGTGATCAGAGCCAGCCTATGTACACTTCCTCATAGATGAAGAAGAAAACCTAGAAGAATCTTGGTTCCAAGCTATTCTCAATTTCAAGCTCAACGGTACACACCCACCAGATATGGATAAGAGGGGACAATGCGCCATACGCCTACCTGCCTCTCAATATCTCCTCATGCAGGGAGAGTTATACAAAATAACACCTCTTGGTGTCGTCTTACGTTGCGTTGATCGTTCACAGGCACAAAAAATAATGGAAGAAGTTCATGATGGATAATGCGGTCCTCACATGAGTGGACCTATGATGGCAAAGAAGATTATGCGTCTAGGGTATTACTGGACGACAATAATGTCAGATTGCATCAAATATGTTAGGCATTGTCACAACTGCCAGATCTTCGGGAATGTACAAAATGTTCCTCCTTCAATGCTATATACCATGACATCTCCTTGGCCATTTTCTGCTTGGGGAATAGACATCATCGGGAAGATCACTCCAGCTGGGATAAGAGACCACTGTTTCATTTTAGTAGCCATCGACTATTATACTAAATGGGTGGAAGCAGCATCTTACACCAGCAGTACAGCCAAACATGTGGCAAACTTCATACAAACCAATCTCATCTGTCGATATGGTTACCAACATGAAATCATCAGTGACAATGGATCACATTTCCAAGCCGAAGCTGCACAGTTGCTAGCCAAATATTAGATCAAGCATCATCATTCCTTGCCCTACAGACCTCAAACGAATGGCGCGGTAGAGACAGCTAACAAGAATGTCGTCACAATTCTAAAGAAAATGATCGACAATTATCGCGATTGGCCTAGCAAAATACCCTTTGCATTATGGGGATATCGCACGTCAGTCAGAACGCCCATTGGGGCTACTCCTTTCTATTTGATTTACGGTATGGAATCTGTACAACCAGTGGAGCTAGAGATCCCATCTCTGCGCATTCTACTCGAATTAAAGTCAAATTCCAGAAGCTGATTGGAAAAGGGATAGGTATGACGAACTCATCCTCTTGGACGAACGAAGGCTACGTGCGTTACATAATGTGCAGACATATCAAGCACACATCAAACGAGCCTTTATCAAAAGGGTCAAACCCAGAAACATCAAGGAAGAAGATTTAGTACTCAAATCAGTCAGGCCTCTATTACTTGTCAATCCACTAGGAAAATTTAAGCCTAATTAGGCGAGACCATTTTTGGTCAAGCCCATACTTTCAGGAGGCGCGGTTAAGATCACAGACCTAGACGGGAATGAGTTTTCTAACCCTACCAACCTAGACCAATTAAAACGGTACTTCCCTTAGAAATAGGATAAAACGCGCCTCACGTGAACCACGTGCCGCTTGTGCGACACGAAATAAAACCGGCCCCTGGCCCGCTAAAAGCTCATGACAATACGCTCTTGCGTTTTGACATTTTGACATCCTAATATCATCAAATAAATTAAATTGCACTTCTCTAGGAGTAAGTAAAGCACATGCTTATTTTCTAAGTTCATTACAAGCTCTTGCTTCGAACATTTATTCTTTTACATTTTCCCGAACTACGCATAGGGTTTGATTTCATTTTTTTCTAATGAATATGTAGACAATCCTTCACAGGATACAACCCGCCTTTTTTAAAATGTAAATAGAAGGATATTTGCATTTGCATTTGAAATTCGACAAGAATAAATAAAGAAATTTTATGAAAGTTTCTTAACTAATAAATCTTTTATTCTTTGTTCCATAAATAATAATAATACGCCAAATACATATAAATTTAAATGCTGAAATTAAAATGCTACTCTAGGATTCTAAAAACCCCGCCATTTATTACAACTTAAATAATAATAAATAATACTATTAATAAAATGACTAAGGATATTCTTCCATTTTCCCCTTGCCTTTGTCACCCTTGTCATATTTCTTGTCTTGACCACGAGCGGGACGCTCTTTCGTTATCTCCGACCTAATCACCAACGGTCGTTCTCGCGGTCTAGCATTTCCATTTCGGTCCACCACCATCTTCTCAGTAGGAGCATTCTTTGGTTTCTTCGACGGACGAACAACCCGATATCCGACTTCTTCTTCTTCCTTAGTCAAGTACATTTGGTTCTCCTTCGCCACTTCATGGATTTTGCAGTTTATAGGCTTGTGCGTCCTTAGTTTATCACGCTCCTCGGGGATGCTAGCTTTCCTTCATTGCAGATATAAGTCAGATACCCATAATGAGCCAACCGGGACAGGTATAAACCACATATTCCTTTGGGCCCAACGAATTGCCCACTCCCGATAAGACTCTGCAGTATGTGCCAAGGCAGTTTGAGGGACAGTGTCTAGCTTTGGGATTTTCTGTCTTAATCCCACTTGCCTCATCAATCTCTCCGAAAATGTATGAACCATGAATTCCAAGCCAGGAACGCGAATGGACCGCCTCGGATCCAAGGATGATACTCCTGTCACTGACCTAAGATGCCACCATGGCCCATCTTCACTCTTCAGTTTCTTTTCCCAGTAATCGCATAATCGAGTGAAGTCCACTATGTACATCCGCGTCCTCATTGCAATAGATCGGGAGCGGTATCCTACCACGTTAACTGGGGGCTCGATCAGCCACAGTCTCTCCATCAGCCAAATTTGCAAAGAATAGGAGACGGGAGTCAGTCCCATATTCGGCCAAATCCAAAAAAAAATAAAAAAAAATAAAAAACGAACCAAAATAGTAAAAACGGCGAAATAGGAAAAAAATGGGTTCTTACCTGTAAAATGATAGGACTCCCAAGATAGGGTAGCTCGTGGTTCTCCTTCACGTTGTCCAATCCTAGGATGGTCTCCCCTAGAATCAAGCATGCCGGACTCCTGCGCGGTTCCATTTGCTCCACTATGCCGAGAAATCGAGGGTCACCCCTCATCTCTTGGTCCCCATGCCCTCGAGGAATGTAGCAATGAAGAAGGAAGAATCCATAAGCTCGGCACCTTGCCACATAGGAGATAGTAGGGTCCTCCCTATCTATAAATAGATCAACAAAGTCAAACATACGGACACCTTTCGAGGTCACGAGACGGTCTACCTCAGCCTTGGTCAACCCAAGCAAGTCCCTAAATTTGTTTTATATCCTTGAGAGCTAGGAGGTATAACCGGAACACCTTCTGCATCCCATTCTCCAACCGCATCAATTTCTTTAGGAAAAGGGCAAATTTCGCCTCCCGGAAAGGCAAATACATAGAAATTAGGGTCCCAATATTCAAGACATGCATCCAAAAAGGGCCTCACGGCCTTCACTAGTTTCAAACTTATGATTGATCCCAAATTAAGAGCACCCATGTCGTGTTTCTCCATATTTGTGAATTCATTCGTCCACTCCTTAATGCGATTTTCAAAGGCATCCATGTCTTGTTGGAAAATTTGGAGATGTTTATAAGAGATTTTATGTAATAAACGAAGTCGAGAAAGAAAGAATTGTGAGAATAGAAGCTCAACCGAGGTCTCTATTTATACTATTTGATGTTTCCTAATTTCAGCAGAAAACAGACGAGCTGGGGAAATGACCCAGCAGTTGCTGCGCCTCTTCGAAGGATCGGAGCTCCTGCTGCGCCTTTTCCCCAGGTCCCTTTCCTCGTTTTGACGGCCGTGGATCTTTCCTAATTCCGTTTTATTTAAAATTTCCTATTCCTATAAGGATTTAGTTTGGTAATTCCGTGTAATTGCCAAATTTGTGTTTCCTAATCGCTACGGGTTCGCTTTTCGAGGCAAAATCAACATTTTTGCCCTATACGCACACTTACCCATTTTTATTTTCTTTTTCTTTTCGGGGAATCATTTCACTCCCTCTTTTCAAAATATTTCTAATACACTTGGACATTTCTTTTAATTTCTTTTTTTAGGGGGTAGCCCTCCCTACCGTCTGGTCGCGTCGTGCCGCGTCACTTTTTTTCATTTTTGTCCATTTTCGGGCACTTTTTTCATTTTCGCGCTTCTTTAGGCCATTTATTTAATTTAATTACTTTTATTATATGCTTTGCTATGTGATTTTTCTACGTGAATTTCGGCAGCATGACGGCGTAAACCGTCGCATGCCAAACCTGTTTTCTAAGCTAACCTGCAGATACAACAAACACCCAGCAGCAAAGGCACACATGCCATCATATATACAACCAAAAAGCAAAGTGTACATCAAAATACGGGCTCCTACCCAAGCCGAAGTCACAAAAGAAGAAATGTACAAATGAACAACAAACAGCCAGCTAACTAGTCCTGGCGACCCCTCAGCTCAGCTATTGTCCAAGGCGGCAATCTCAGCGTCTCTGGCCTCGAGCTCTCTCAACAAGCGGGCCGTCTCCTCTTGGGACTGCGCTAGCTCATGCTCCAAGCCACGCTTCCTCTAAACAGAAGAAATGGAGCAATGTTTTATTCTACTTTGCTTTACAAGAATGAAAGATAAGAAATGAGAAACTGATAGGGAAGGTTCATACCTGCCTCCCAAAGCCACTAGCGAGGGCCTCGATGGCTGCAGCTCGCAGCCGGTTGGCCATCCTCCACAGCTTTACATGTCTGGACGGCGCCACCTTCATTCAGATACAGAGAAAGTTCAAGCAAATGCATTCATATGTAATAAAGCATAAAAGAACAAAAACAAACAGCCAAAGCTGGGGGCTTACCCTCCTCACGATGTGCTACCACTCGTCCAAGCCAGCGTCGGTCACCGCCTCGCCGAAGTCGCGGATCTCCGAGATCGTCGTCATGCCCGCCGAGTTGGTGTACTCCAGTGTCTCTGGAAAAGCTGGGGGTTCGACGCCCGCCACCTCGATCTCCTGCAAGGCTCAAATGATTCATTATTTTGATGATCATTCATCGTTTATCGGTTTTATCAAAGACAAATAAGAAATAAATATGCTTACCACGATCGTCCAGTACGCCAACCTCTGGTGAACAAACTCCGCGTACTCCGCGCTAGGAAGAAGGAGCACGTCACCACTCGCACCGGCCAGGTCCGTCGCCCTCTCAGCCTCCGAAGCCTCCCTAAACATCGTCCGTGGAGGATCGATGGGAACCATAAAAGCATCATGGGAGCTTTGTCGAACCAAACGCTCGCCCAAGTATGACACAGGCCCCATGGGTGTCGTTAACAGCAACCGACTCAAACTCTGAGGACGGAGAACCTCAGCCACGAAAGCTGGAGCTCCAGTGTAGCTCTCCCAGGGCCGGGGCACCCACTAAAGCAAGAGAATGGGGTCATTCCTATGATCATCTCTAAGCAAAGGAAAAGATATAAATAAGAATCAAGATACTTACGCTGTCCAAGCTCAGGGTGTTCACGCCCCTCCGACAAACGTCATAAGAAGACCGCTGACTCTTTCGACGGCACACGATCCAGTCCCTGATGACGGGGTACTCCCTCGGTACATCCGCCGCCCTCTTGGGCGCAAAACTGGGAAAGTAGGAGTACACCCACACCTGCAGACAAATGATAGTGATTACAGCTCATTCTCTACCAAAATGATCTTTTATATTTTCAAAATAATAATATAGAAGAAAAATGACAAAGTGATCTTTTATAGTTGCAAGAAAGGTTCATACCTCCAACAGAAGTCCATGACCGATAGTGGAAGGAGGAGTCCCCTTCTCCATCAACTCCGGACGAACCATGGCTCTCATGTAGCGAGTGAGGACCGCAAAGCTAGGAGTAACCCAGTCCCAATGACCTAGGCTACTCAAGTCAGCAAGAAACGGAAGAAGCTTCGTCGACAGCCTCTCCCCCTTGTCTCCGAGGTAAATCGAAGACAAGAACCACCACAGCCACAAGCGAGCCCGGTGCTCAGCAGTACAAGGAGGTGGAGGCACCATGCGCCCATCCATCCCTACCCTCGCCGGAACCCTACCGCCGAAGTAGTCTCTCACGTAGGAACTCGACACTAAACCGGGAACCTGGGCTTCACTCGTAGCCAGGTTTCAGCCGATCAGTCTCCTCGCCTCGACCGAGTCTACTCTCATGGACGTCGACGGCCACACCACCGGCTCCTCTCCATACGGCAGACCGGAGGTCATGCCGTAGTCCTCCAAGGTGACCTCGATCTCTCCAAAAGGCATATGGAAAGTCGAGGTCGTATCCTAGAACCGATCAAGAAAGGCTCAAATCAGGCAAAGGTTAGCCCAAATCTTCCTTTCCTTGATCTCCCTCCAAGCCTGCACCAAGTCACCAAAAGCTCCCTGCTCGATGATGGCCTGCTCCTCCTCCGTCAGCTTCCCGAAGGCATCCATCATCGTCGTGTAACCCGAGAAGGACCTAATGTTCCCGACCTCCTGCGGCAATCCAAAAGCAAGTTTTCTTAAGCATAGCAAATGACAAAGAATGAATGAACTAAGAAACGATAAGAAGTGCACAAATAAGTGAACAAACAAAGAAATGACAAGTGGAAGGCTCACCATACTCCTTGCCGTCCTGTACGATAAGTGGCTCTCCGCTGCCCAAATGATATGTCTACCATATCATTTCTCGGCCCACTCAGGCGCTCCTGCGAGCTAGTGGCCGCCTCGTCCCAGTTGGCCCTCCGTCGGGCCTTCTCCTCCTCCTCCTCCTCCTCCTCCTCCTCCTCCTCTGAGTCCTCCTCCATCACCTGAACGGTAGAAAGCTCAAGATCAACGTCGGTCTCCATGAAGTCTCTCCCTGACGTAGAAGGGATATCCTCTGCAATCAAAGCAAAATAAAGCAATATTAGAAGTTTTTTTAGCATTTTCGAGCATTTCAAGCGTAAAAAACGGCATTTCTGGCCATCTTTGGCCACGCTTTCCAAAGTCCAACCACTCATGTGGTAGGACGGGTCAAGAATAGTCTAAGTTCAAGCCTAGTTGTTGGTTAGAGCCGAAAATTCGGCAGCATTTCGCTATAATGTCAACTATGCCATATAAAAGTGTCCCGGAAGTGCTATCACAAATCAAAAATCCGGCATGATAGCAAGTTTACCCATTACTCAAGGGTTCTAGAACACTAAGTTTCATCAAAGACATGTGGTTGTGTTTATAACATTTCCAATTACTCATTTCTAATGTCAATTTCATGAGGCAAAAGCCCCAAATTTTCGATATATAAGGAAATAAAAACCCTAATTTTTGACCTAGAATCGAGCTCAAATGCAAATTAAAGCAAGTGCAAGTCACATACCTTGATTACTCATGATTTATGGCGAGATTTGATCGAGTTCTTGATGGAATTCGGTTGGGTTTTGATGAGAAAATGAAATATTATGTTTTTGAAATGGAAATAAAACACGACTTAAAGTCGGGCTTTTACCCAGATAGGGACGAGCTTGGGAAAGGACGCAGTACTAGCTGCGCCTCTTCCAAAGGTCGCAGCTCTTGCTGCGCCTTTTCCTCAACATGCTTCCTCAAAATTCGTTAAAATACGTTATAAATTCGTTATTTGTGGGCCCAGGCTTTGTTGCGCCTCTTCCTCAACATATGGCTCCGTTTTGGCATTCACTTCATCCAGATCAGCATTTTCTTCAACAGACTACAGACAACCATGACATTTTATTTCCTTCAACGCTGCTGATGATGCCTAGTTGTCGATACATTTTAATTCCTTCAACGCCGCTGATGTTGCGTCGTTGTCGACATTTCCTTCAACGCTGCTGATGGTGCATCATTGTCGATACATTTTATTATCTTCAACGCCGCTGATGGTGCGTAGTTGTCGACATTATATTTAATGCTGCTGATGGTGCATCATTGTCGACATTTCCCTCAGCGACGCTAATGGGGCGTCGTTGTCGATACCTTTTTCCTCAGCGACAGTGGGCATGGGCCACGTCTCGGTCTGTGGATTTGGGGCCACCTACCAATTCGCGGTCATGGGCCACCTGCACGCCAGGCCAATCGGTGGACATGCAGCGGTCTTTTGAAAGCCACGCTCGACGGCGTAAAGATGCTTTCGACCGGTTCGTTTTAGATCGGTCGATTTCGTCTCGGTAAGGGTCTCGAAACGATTAGAGATGTTCGGAGTCGCCACCAAGCATTTGTGGGATGCCTGGAACCCGTTCGAATTCCACTTTATACCTCGGTCAAATCGAAGCACAAAGCAGCGTTTGACAAAGGTACTAAAGATAAGGAAATCGTCCCTCTTTAGCATCCTATCTCTAGAATGACTCTCGTACGCCCTGGATAAGGTTGTCCACTATCCAAAGTTTATGAGTAAGAGGTGAAGGTACGTATTGGGAAGCCCTTTAATCAGACACCCAATCCCGCCCGCGTTTAGTGGCCTCTACTGATCGACCTTGGTTGGTTGAATGCAAAAGTTGATAAAACGGTTTAAATGCATGAATGCGCATCCAATAATTTAAACCTAACATGTGAGAGCTTTCTAAGTCGGTTGATTTAATCCAAGTATCAAGTATAAGATGTCGAGTTGGATTAATGGTTGATTTGCATGCAAGACGGAAATTAAACATCCATTACCGTATTAGGTTTAGGGTGCATAACATGATCCATTTGTCTTAGTAGGGAATTTTGCAAATATGGTTTTGAATAATTGAATAGTCATCTGATCCGTCCTATATCCGGGTTAGCCGGAGTCGGGATCGTCCTGGACTAATGCTGGAAGGAAACATGCCCTGTACCAGACGTCTATAAGAGGCGCGAGCCAGCCGGCGGTGGAAGGGGCCTCCCTCTGGTTTTGAAAATGAGAAATGGGGAGCCTGCTTGAGGCGCGGGTTAGCCAACGGTTGTATGCCGTGTTCTGAATATTTAGAAAATGTTATAAAACGTGTTGAAAATGGGTATTTGAACCCGATTTGGTTTTGAAAGGGTCGTTTAGACCGCATTTGTTGATTCGAAGAACTAGACTCGAATAATCATCATTATATGATAATATTCGCTGTCAGGTTCGATTTGACAAACTTGACATGAATAGTTTTGAAAAGTGATTATGGACTAATTGTTTTAAGTCCGTTTTGAATATAATTAGTCGATACTCGTCATCGTACCCGGGTTAAAATCCGGCATGGTATGTAGAACCAAGGATGATTTTGTGTTGGTGACTAATATGTTTGTTTGAAAATGTGAGGAAATGAAATAAAAGGCTTTAAAATACCTTCTAAATGTCATTAACCAAATATTATCACCAAAACAAGGATTTAACCGCCATGGTATGAAGAACCAAGGGTGAAAAATGCTTTATGGTTAAAACATGTGAAATGAAACAAAAAGGTTTCGAAAATACTTGAAATGGTAAAAACCGATTACAAATATGAAAAATGGATTAAGGGAAATGACGAGAACAAACACGGTTGGTTCCTGGTCTGAATACCCCATTTAGGCGCAAGCCAGTTGGCGACCTAAGGGGCTTCACCCTCAGACTAAAAATCAGTTTCGGCTCGCTTATTCCATGTTTTGGTTCATGTTATGCATGTTTTAGCATGTTAGAGTCATGAAACAAATGAAAACATAATAAAAGAGGATTTTTACACCCTCATACTTACATGTTTGGTTATGGCGAGTGACCGACGTAAGTGTAACAACTCGTTTGATCGGAAAAAAACTCAGTTTAAAACCGTTTTGGTAAGTAAAAGAGTGTTTTAAAAGTTTAGTGATGGTGTAGTGGTCGAAGTGGTAGGTCAAGTGATTTAATGCACAATGACGGTACCAAACAATGTGTAAGGCTCGTGTTTACAATCGGTAGGTCGTAAATACGCGTCGGATTGTGACTTTAGAAGTCGAGTCAAGAATTTTAAGGGAGAAATGAGGGGCGGACAGCGTAACTCTCAAATGGGTGGCATTTGAGGGGTATTTATAGGAGAATGAGTGGTTGTGTGAGTTTTGAGCGACGTGGCCACCTGGGCTGCTCAAAGAGGCGCGAGCCACGTCGCGGGTCTTCGAGCCGTGTTGTCGCTTTCACAACAAACGCAATCATGATTTGTTCTATCCTAGGTTTTGTAGTCACATGTTTGGTACTTGACCAACATGAATCCGGGAATACTTAGCATAGAAGGCTTTGAGATATTTTGTTTTTGTGGTTTACTCGGTTTGACTCGTTGTTAGAGTCGGGATTTGAATTTTCGAGTCGGTTTTTGGTTCGGTGTCGGTTTTGACTCTAGTTAGTGTCATTGCGACCCCGTCGTCGTGCATTAAACACTCCAGGTATTTTTGAAATGTTTTGAAATGTTTTATTTTCGAAATCGTTTTAAGTTTTCCGACGTAAAGTTGTACACAAACTGTCCATCAAACGCCGCGATTCCAAAACATGTTGTAGTCCGATAATCATCGGGTGTTTGTTGGAGTCTCAAAGAGATCTAGGGTATCTCTGAGCCCCCGCTTTGACTGAGGCTTGGACAGGGCGAAAGTCAAAGTAGAGCCCCCAAGTCAATCGAAGATTACAACATGGAGACCTAAGCGACGTCGAGGCGGCTCGAAAGGATTCGGGCCAAGGACCTGCCGCCGGGAAGGGCGACGCCAAGGTGACTCGAGGGTACGAGTCAAGGGCCTGTCGTCGGGAACAGTTTAGAGTCTGTCGACTGTCCGTGCGGGTCGTTTAAAGTCCGTTAGACTACGTACAAAGGCTCGCCAGCCATAAGAAGAAGTCATACCTGAGGCATCTTCGGATACGTCCTTGGTTGTTTGCGGATAAAGGCTCGCCAGCCATTGGTAAGGAAATGTACCCGAGGCATCTTCGGGATGTATCCTTGAAAGGTCGCGGACAAATGCTCGCCAGCCATTGTAAGGAAATGTACCCGAGGCATCTTCGGGATATATCCTTGAATGCTTGCGGACAAAGGCTCGCCAGCCATTGTAAGGAAATGTACCCGAGGCATCTTCGGGATGTGTCCTTGAATAGGTGCGGACAAAGGCTCACCAGCCGAATGATACGGTCGGTTAATGGACCAAAAGAATAGCCGCGTCGAATGGGCTTGTTTTGAAAGTAGCGAACTCGTGATGCCGCTGTGGAAACAGTGAATTTGGATTTTCACTATCACTGTTTTTGGAATGAGTGGGTTCTGCGAGGAAGCCCCATGCTGGTATTTGAAGGAATAGCGAATTTGGAATCTCCACCATTCAATGGCTTGAATTTGCAGTGGCGGTTTTGATCGCCGTTTGTTCTAATTTTGAAGGAAAATAGCAAATTTGAGTTTGCTATAGCGTTTAAAGTGACGGTTTATGTGCCGCCGTTGACATTTGACAGAAATAGTGAATTTGGAATCTTCACTATTGATCGAAGTGACGGTTTATGTGCCGCCGTTGACATGTAATGGAAATAGTGAATTTGGAATCTTCACTATTGATCAAAGTGACGGTTTATGTGCTGCCGTTGACATGTGATGGAAATAGTGAATTTGGAATCTTCACTATTGATCGAAATGACGGTTTATGTGCCGCCGTTGACATGTGATGGAAATAGTGAATTTGGAATCTTCACTATTGATCGAAGTGACGGTTTATGTGCCGCCGTTGACATGTGATGGAAATAGTGAATTTGGAATCTTCACTATTGATCGAAGTGACGGTTTATGTGCCGCCGTTGTTTGAAATTTGGAGAAATAGCGGTTTTTGAATTTTTGCTATTATATTTTGAATTGACGGATTTAATTGCCGTCGTTCGGATTTTGAGAAATAGCGATTTTGAATTTTCGCTATTATTTTTGAAGTTGGCGGTTTTGATCGCCGTTTGCTTGAAATATTTTGAAAATAGCGAATTTTGATTTTTCACTATTTGGTTTTGTTTGTTTTTGAGGAAATGACGACATTCAATATCGTCAACGAAAATCTGAATTTGTTGTGTGGAAATTGGGCCAAAGCCCAAATTTCGCTGAAAAGGCAAGGGAGAGGCCTGGTTTAGGCGCGAGCCATCTGGCGATGGAAGCCTGCTTCCCTATTTTCTGTTAAAAAGACGCGAGGTTGAGCTGCGGATGATTATTCATCTTCAACATCAAAATCTCGCAAAATCGCCATTAAAGGACCTTCTTGCTTGCTTTCACTTGTGCCATTGTCAACAAATGTCATCTCAAGGTAAGTATTTCCTCTTGAATCCATTCAAATTTGTCGATTTTTAGCTTGATTGAATTAGGGCGAAATTTTGCCCTAAAAATCGAATTGGGCGTTTTTGATTGAGCCAATTTCGAGTGAAATTGATGTTTGCATTAGGTTAGAAACCTGTTTAGAAGCATAGGGGTGCTTTTAGTTTGCATTTTGATCCCCGTTCTGGCTCCCTGTGCTCGAAAAACGTGAATGAGGCGAGAAACCGTCTCATTTCACAATGCCAACTTTATTTGCTTGGGTAGTGGGTCCCACTTGGTTGCATTGTAGTTGGGAAAACCCGTGTTTGCCATCTAAGGACCTTCGTTGGATGTTTGTGGGCAAAATTGGATTTTTGCCTTTTGCGACGGTCTTACGTCTGGCAAAATAAGCGCTTGTTTGAGCTTGAATTGAGTCAGTTTGCCTTGAAATGGACCTTATTGGTATTTTAGGTCACCTTGAGGCGTGATAAAATCACGTTTGCCTTTTTGCGGTCGTTTTTGAATTTTTGACCGGTTTAGGCTCAAACTAGCGTATGAATTGCCTATTTGAACCGTAGAAAAATCCCCATTGTGTCGGGAATGTATTTTGGGTTATTGGCGGACCTTGTATGGGTCTTGAAATGCCGCTTTTGTGGTTTTGACTCGTCTTTTGCTTGAAAAGAGGGGTGAGTCGTTTTTGTGTTTTTTTTTGTGAAATGGTTTGGGGCGGGATTGCCCCCTTGTTTTTGTATTGCAGGTTGTGTTTTTTTGTTTTTGGGTTTATCCATTTCATGCCGTCGTAATGCCAAAATTTCGGCTGACGTTTTTTTGTTTATAGGAGAGTGTTCGGGGCAGGCCGAGTCTCTCGCTGCGACTTTTGAGGAGTTGTTCGGGTCGGGCCCGGTTAGTAGTCCGGTTAGCACGCCTGCCGTGGTTGTAGAGGACGTTACTGAGGAGGAGCGACCTCTTGAGCAGACTGTTGGGGCCTCAGGGGTCGTCGAGGAGCGTGAGGAGCTCGTTGTTGGGGCTGTTAGCACCGGTAGAGCTCAGACTGGGGCTGAGGCGAAAACCTCCGGGAGGAGGGTTTCTTCGAGGGAGCGACGTCCTCGGGTGACTAGGCGGACGTTGCGGGACGTCAACAGGGTCTTTGAGTTGGGCCCTATCCACCACGTTGAGTCTCGCGGTCATAAGAGGCGGAGAGCAGAGACAGCCGAGGACGATGCTGACGTTGCGAGCTGGAGAGCCAGGCGAGTTACGGCCCCGCGGGGGTTACTTTTACGGGCGGCGCCTGAGTGGGCCGAGGGTTTTGACGGTAGCCAGTTGTTGTTCTGACTGGACCGACACCTTTCCTACCGTGCTCACGAGGGCATGGTGAGTCGCATTCCCTGGCTGAATTTTGTCATTTTTGAAGTGTCGAGCCTAAATAGGCATTCTGACGTTGTCTGTTTTTGATTTCAGGAGATCGGCACCATGAGGACTTTCTCGGGCTTTTCTACCTGCTTGGATCTTTACGACGTTCTCCGAGCCGGGTCGAGGGCGTTGATAGAGAGGTCGGCTTTTGGGCCGTTGGTGGCCGCTTGGCGGGACATTCATCGGTCCTCGATTAGGGCAAACCTGTGTTTGATCCGCGCTATATTGGATCGGTATTGGGATACGACGTCGTCGTTCCACATGGAGTTTGGGGAGGTCGGCGTGACTTTAGAGGACTTCGCCATGGTGTCCGGCCTTCCCTGCGGCGAGCTGCCAATTGAGTTTACCGCGACACCGGAGAGAGTGTCCTATCTTGCGGTCACTGCTTTGATCGGTACTGCTTTTCCTGAGCCTTCCGACGTCACTCCGTACCTGATTGTGAGTTCGTATGTGAAGGACCACTTCACTGAGTTGGTGGCAGGTGTTTTTGGCGCCGTTGGCAAGCCCGGAGGCAGAGGTTGAGGCCGACGCGAAGGAGGCGCGGCTGTGGTTGTGGTACTTCTTGGGTGCCACGTACTTTGGTGACAAGGGTGAGCGCTTGTCGACCAAGGTGCTTCCTTTCCTCACCGACCTTGACACTTTGGGTCGGTTTGATTGGGTTACGTCGGCTTTGGCGAGTTTTACCCGGTACTTGCACGCGGCGGTGCGTCTGGAGACAGTGGGAGCGGGTAGTGCTCCTGCTCTGGTTGGTCCCGGCCTCATCTTCGAGGTACGAGCGCTTTTTGGTGGTTTTGTTTTTTTAGTTTGATTTTGATTTTGACTTTGGCAATTTTTGAGAAATTGGCTAATTTGTGTTTGCTGTGTTTGTTTACAGGCTTGGTTGTATGCTTACATCACTCCTCTGCGTCCGGGGACTACAGACGGTGTTCCCTCGGCTTACCCTGCTGTGAGGGGTTGGACGGTGTCTCGGAAGAAGTCGACCAAGTCGACTTACGAGGACTGCAGGCGTCGTGTGAACAAGCTTTGGGTTGCTGATGTAAGTTTCTGCCTTCTTTTCCTTCTCCTTTATAGAAATAGATAAAGATAGGATGATTAGGTAGCTCATGAAGCCCCCAGTTAGCTGAATAGCTTTTCTTTGGATGCAGCTTGTTGGGCGGCCTTGGGAACACTAGACGGGTGTGTCGGCTGCCATCAGGGAGCGTTTGCAGCCTCGCAGCTCCTTGCGTCTGTACTTGGAGACGACGATTGAGCCGGTTTGGTACTTGGGCGAGCGTCTAGTTCGCTAGTGCTTTACCGAGACTTTCGTCGTGCTAGTTGACCCGCCTGGGGTGTTGTTCCAGGAATCGACCCCTGACGAGGTTGAGGAGCACCTTCACGGTCGGGGAGGTGAGGAGCTGTTGCTGCGGGACGCCGACTACGACACCTTCCGGTTGTCGAGCCTTGCTTGGTACCCGATCGAGGTATGTTTTCCACTTTTCTTTTGTTTTCATTCCCTCTCTTGATAGAAGGGTTTGTCATTTTTGATGTGGATCCAAATGGCTGGGAGTCGACCCGCTTATGAGGACTCAGCCCCCAGCTTTCCCGACGGAGACCACTTTTCAGGGGCCGGGTGGCGAGGAGCTCCAGTTGCGCTTACAGGAACCCGCGGTGGCCGAGGTGGCCGATGCCGGCATGGAGTGGAGGTTGACTGTTCTGAGGGTTAGTTCCTTACTTGAACACTTTCTCCAATTATATTTTGCCTTATATTGTATTGAAGGACATTTTGCTTTGTAGGTGACGACTGTTAGTCACCAGAACTTGTGGCGGATGGCTAACCGCTGGAGGGCGCTTGCTGGTGAGCTGGCTACGAGGGAGGCTCGGTTTTCTTAGGTACGTTTTGTGTGTTGTATTTCGTGTATTTGGTGTTGTGTTTCATGTTTTTAGATCTTGAGGATCTGTTATTGTGTTTTGTAGGGCACGACGGAGGTTGCTCGGGTCCGTGCTGAGTTGGAGGCAGCCAGGTCGACGATCGCGGGCCAGGAGCTGGGGATCATCCGTTGGGACCAGGACTTGAGGCCTCACGAGGACGAGCTGCGGAGTCGAGATGCCGAGATTGCCTCTCTGAAGGCTCAGTTGGCTGCAGCGGAGGAGCTTCACGTCGAGATGGAGCGTGAGACGCTAGAGAGTTCCCCGGAGAGGGAGTCTGAGCTGGTGGTGGTGTCTGCATTGGCGGCGACTCCTAGTGAGACCAGGACTGGTCTGACAGGAGACGTCGAGTAGTTGTTGTAGTTTGTCCGTGTCTTGGACTCTTGTTTGTTCACATTTACATTTTGCGTGAGGCGGTTTGTATATATGTGTTTTTGGATTGTGGTTTATTTTGTGATTTTTGGCTTTTTTGTGTTGTGTTTCGGAGGAGCGCTGTCTGTTGTTGATTCGCCTTTTGCTTTGCACCAGTTCCTGCATCGTTAGTGTAGAAAACAGGCAAAAGATAGCACATACGCATAAACGTAAACACGTAAAAGCATTTGATTGAAAACACGTAAAGCATTTGTTTCAAAATTAACCAAGATGACTTGAAGTTAAAATTTGGAATTTTGAAAATTCCGTGACAAATCGTCGCGTTTGGAATTGAAAAGGAATTGTTTTGAGAATTTGAGCAATTAACTCGTGTCGAGAATTAAATTGCATCGAAATTATTGAAAATTGACTCGAAAAATATAAAACTCAAACCGTCAGGAAAGAATTTTAGAAAAGGATTTTTGCGAGTATATTTGGCTTTTGATGTCAAGACTCGAATTTGTGAGTGCTTGAATTTTGAGGAAAATTGATGTCGTGTTATCAATTTTCGATTTTGATTTTTGCCGGAAAATTGCGAAAAAGCGAAAAATTTTCGGCACTTCGACTGACATGGAAACAATCCATCGCGGATCGGGGCGACTAGCCCTTCCCCCCTTTAAAAAAAGAAAGAAAAATCCATATGTTTAAAGCTGCGTCATGAAAACCGTGTCAGATTTCGTAAAACGCGAAAACAAGGAAATGTGAGTGTGAGGAAACACAAAATTCCTGAATCATCCCAAAGAGGCGCGAGGTTCCCGGCGGGAGGTTTGAGGTGTTAGGAGAAAAAACATGTTGAAAGAGACAAGTCAACAGCGGGAATCCTGGAGGAGCCTCAAAGAGGCGCGAGCAGCCTGGCGATGGAAGCTAACTCTCCCCTTTTTCTGAAAAATGCGCTGATCATTTTGTATAAATAGGGACGTTTACGCTTCATTGTTTCATCATCCGAAACACAAAAACATCTCTACAAAACCTCTTCTTCTTCCACAAAAATATTTCATGGATGCTTTTGAGAACGCATTGCGACAATGGTGCCGGGATTTGTCGCCTCCCGAGAAGCATCAACTCGTTTGCATGGGAGTTGGTCAATTGTTGGTGCTTCGCCAAGTCAAAGTGCAACCTTCATTTCTTGAAGCATGTTCTCAGTTTTGGGATTCGAAACATCATGTTTTCGTTTTCCCGAAAGGCGAGTTTTGTCCTCTTGCCGAAGAAGTTGGAGCCATTGGTGGGTGGCCGGGTTGTGTTCCGGTGCTTCCTCTTACTCGTTGTGCTACAAGGAGAAATTCAGTTCCATGTTGGGCTTATCAACAAGCCAAATCAACTTTCTTCTTGCTCCACATGGTGTGGATATGTTAGCTCTTATCAACATATTTTCAAACCGATTAGATGCTAATGTCTCGTAGGTGGCTAGGAGAAGGGCTCTTGCATTTTGCCTTGTCCATGTGTACCTCTTTGTTGATGTCTTGAAGAAGGAGGGGCCAAGATGCCATGGTAGCATGACCCGTATCCATGTGATTGAGCAAATGGAGCATGGTAGAGATCCATCATGGTTGGTGCTTGGGGAGATTATCCAAGCTTTGGACAAGGAAGGCTCTTGTGGAGAAGCTCCCTCTTTCGGATCCCCAAGGATCCTCCAAGTGTGGTTACTGGAGAGGCTAAGGTATGTAGAGCCTCCGGTTAATCCTTCTTCTTACTCCTTCCGTCATCTTACCATGAGGAAGAAGTTGTACCCGGATAGTTTTGCTTCCACCGAGGCCTATTAGGCCGCAAGGTTGGCGGAGGAGGGTGGTCCTCATATCCGTTGGGTGGTGCCTTGTGGCACTTGAGGTTCTTCACGGGGTTGCCCGCTTCGGGTGCTTGTCCTCGTTCTTTGCTGATGGTGGGTTTGAAGGTTGTTTCCTTCATTTATCCCGAAAGGCTCATGAGGCAAATGGGGCGTCAACAAAAGGTGCCCGCTCAAGATACTCTTGTCCAAGAGAATGTGTTCCGGAACTCCGAGCTTGTGGAGTTCTTCGAAAGATGGTGGGCCACTCGGCCGCTTTGGGAGGTTCCAAACCCCGTTGCCACGACATGGGTGAGTCCCGCTTATGTCAAGTGGTCACGTGCTCCGTCCTTGGAAGAGAGATCCAAGTTTCGTAAGGACGGGGTTGTCGATTTGAACTATCGAGAGGTTGGCAAGGCCAACCGTGCCTTCTTTGAGGAGTATGTTGATGGAGCTACCCCCGATGTGATGAGACCACCGAAGAGGAGGAGTTCCGGCCCCAAGAATATGGTGGGCCATGCATTAGCTCTTTTCGGGTCGAATATGGGGTCTTGTGCTAGACCGGAGGCCGTTGCCGTCTTAGATCCGTTTAGGATCCGTTCCAAGGGAGAAGTCCATGCTAGGCGGGCCAACAAGAAGAACAAAGGGGAAGATGTACCCTGAAGGAAAAGGCAAGGGTAGAATGGAAGAGTGAAGACCTCCATTACCCGCTTTATTATTATGTTCTAGTATTGTTGTGAGTTTTTATTATGTTGTACTAGCTAGTTATTGTGCGTTTTGTGCTAGTTTTACTATGTGAGGTGTGTTAGTGGACACCTTAGCTTTGACAAGTTGTAGACTCATCGAGCTTTGTTTGTTATTGGAATTGTAATCCCTCCCATTATTAATTAAATAAGAGGATTGCTCGTGTCGAAAATGGTGAACGCTTGTTTCTTCCATCCGTTTTGTGAAGGCAATTCGATTTGAATCGTCATAAACGTTTACACTTGGGAAAGTGGTATTTGGTGGAAAGGGAGAAAGGCTCATTTTTTGTATTTTTGTGAGAAAGGGAATGGTTCTCCCTTTTCTCTTTTTTTGATAGGGATTTTTGTATGGGAATGATTGTATTTGATTGTGGGAATGGTTGTATCCTTCTTGTGTAAGAAAGGACTGCCTACGTATCCACCTGAGGAGGTGAAATCAAACCATGATCGTAGTTCAAAGTATTTTGTGAATTTGAATTGGGGTTTGTGGTTGTATCCCTCAGGCATAAGAGGGACTGCCTACGTATCCACCTGAAGAGGTGAAATCAAACCATGCTCGTAGTTCAGGGGGTTCGTTTTTGTGACGGATCAAAGGACATTTGAAACAGGCAAGGTGCCACAACTTAGACTCGATAAAACATGCAATTTCAAATCAGAACATATTGAGGAACTTGACTTGAAAAGGGTTGAGGTCGATGCTAGTTGTAAAACTAGGCTAGGTTGTTGGTTGATAGGGTTCAAGGGTAGTATTTCTTGAGTTGGTCTAGGTTGGTCCGGTTTGTAAAGTCCTCCCCGTCTAGGTCACTCAGTCTCACTGCGCCCCCCGAAAGTATTTTCTTGACCAGGTATGGCCCGGCCCAGTTGGGTTTGAATTTTCCCCTCGGATCGAAGGGTAATGGTGCTCGGGCTGACTTGAGGACCAAGTCGCCCTCCCGGATGTTTCTGGGTTTAACCTTCTTGTTGAATGCCCGTTGTATACGTCGTTGGTATAGCTGGACGTTGTGCAAGGCGTTGAGTCGCCGTTCGTCTAGAAGAGTGAGTTGTTCGTACCTTCGACGGGTCCATTCCGCCTCAGGGACTTGACTCTCTAGTAGGATGCGTAGAGATGGGACTTCTAACTCTACCGGTTGAACCGCCTCCATACTATATGCTAGGTAGAAGGGTGTGGCGCCTGTCGGTGTTCGAATGGAGGTTCGGTATCCCCAGATTGTGAACGGGAGTTTGCTCGGCCAATCGCGGTAGTTGTCTTGCATTTTCTTGATAATGGTAACAAGAGTTTTGTTCGCTGCCTCCACCGCTCCTTTAGTTTGGGGACGGTAAAGGGACGATCGATGTCGCTTGATTTTGTATTTGTCCAGCAAAGCCTGAGTTTCCGCCCGGAAGTGGGAGCCTTGATCGCTGATGATTTCATGGGGTACCCCATATCAGCAGATGATGTTGTTTTGAATGAACTTGGCCACTTGTTTGGCGGTCAAGACTGCATATGACTGTGCTTCTACCCATTTGGTAAAGTAGTCGATGGCGACAAGGACGAAGCAATGCCCCTTTGTGCCTATCGGGTTGACTTTCCCGATGATGTCGATGCCCCAGGTTGGGAAAGGCCAGGGCGACGTCATTGTGTACAAAAGGGATGGTGGTATGTGTTGAATGTTGGCGAAGATTTGACAATTGTGGCAATGTTTGACGTAGTTACGGCAATCGGCTTCCATGGTGATCCAGTAGTAACCTAGCCGCGTGATTTTCCGTATAAGCATCATTGCACTCATGTGAGGGCCACATTCTCCGTTGTGAACCTCTCCCATGACTTTCTTAGCTTTGTGATGGTCAATGCAAAGGTGGAGAATTCCTCGGGGTGTTATTTTGTAGAGTTGATTTTGGTTTATCACGAATTCTGATGCAACT
Organism: Silene latifolia; assembly: GCF_048544455.1. Taxonomy (NCBI): domain Eukaryota; kingdom Viridiplantae; phylum Streptophyta; class Magnoliopsida; order Caryophyllales; family Caryophyllaceae; genus Silene; species Silene latifolia. Next base: position 55,293,895 of record NC_133534.1, on the reverse strand, counting down.
AAACAGATGGCTCTTTGTCCTCTTTGATCAGAGTTGGGAGGGAATTCATTTTTGGTTTTGTAATTGAGGATGGCTTAGTACCAAGGTTCATCATGGTTTTCCTCGTCGTCGATAATGGCACAAATGTGAGCTGGTTTGCTCCGTCTGTCGACACATAGGGGCATTGATGTCATGTCCTCGGGTATGTTGACGAGCGCGGCAAGTTTTGCCAGGGCATCAGCAAATTGATTTTCCTCTCGCGGTAAGTGGAAGTAGTCGACTTGGTCGAAGAACTCGACCTCTTGATTGATCTTTGCTCGGTAGGGAGCTAAGCTGTCAGATCGGATTTTCCATGATCCGGATACCTGATTGATGATGAGTGAGGAATCGTCATGGACCCTCAGTCTCTTGATGCCAAGTGTGATGGCTGCTTGTAGGCCGATCAGACATGCTTCATATTCAGCGGCGTTGTTGGTGATGGCGAAGTCTAGCTTGACCGAGATCGGAACGTGTTCTCCCTCTGGCGATATTAGAAGGATTCCTACCCCGAAACCTCTCAGATTAGATACACCATCAAAGTATAGGTCCCATGCGTCGGAGTCGGCACAAAGGATGTCTTCGTCAGGAAGTGACCATGTGTCGGTCGTTGGATCCTCGTTGACGGGATTTTCCGCCAGGAAATCAGCGACTGCTCTTCCCTTGAGAACCTTGAGGGGTATAAACTTGAGGTCAAATTCGGACAGCATGAGTGTCCATCTAGACAGCCTTCCGTTTAGTACGGGTTTTTCGAAGATGTATTTAACCGGGTCCATCTTGGAGTAGATGTGGACCGTGTAGCTGAGCATGTAAAGCCGCAACTTCTTTGTTGACCATACTAGGGCAAGGCATGTCTTTTCCAGTTGGGTATACCTCGTCTCGTACTCAATGAACTTTTTGCTGATGTAGTAGATGGCTCGCTCCTCGTTGCCAACTGTTTGTGCTAGCATTACTCCCATGGCTGTGTTGGTAACAGTCAGGTATAGGGATAGAGGAATCCCTGGTTGGGGTGGCATGAGGACAGGAGGTTTGGATATGATTTCTTTTATCCTGTCGAACGCCTTTTAACAGTCGTCGTCCCAATCGGTGTGATCGGAGGCTCGAAGCTTCTTGAATATCGGTTCACAGATCATAGTAAGCTTGGCAATGAACCGGCTGATGTATTAGACCTGACCGAGAAATCCCCGAATCTCCTTCTCATTCTTAGGCCGAGGCATTCATTGAAGGGCTTTGATTTTGGTTAGATCAATCTCAATGCCTCTTTTGCTAACGACATGTCCCAAGAGTTTTCCGGAGGTGACCCCGAATGCACACTTCTGAGGATTTAGTCTCATGTTATATTTCCGCAGACGAGCGAAGAATTTACGGAGGCCATTGATGTGGCCGTCCCGTTCTTTTGATTTGACGATCATGTCATCGACATATACCTCTACCTCCTTGTGCATCATATCATGTAGGAGAGTGGTAGCGGTTCTTTGATAGGTCGCTCCAGCGTTGATGAGACCGATAGGCATGACCGTGTAGCAATATGTACCCCACTGTTTGGTGAACGCAATTTTGTGCATGTCTTCCTTAGCCATTTTAATCTGGTTGTACCCGGCATACCCGTCCATGAATGATAGGAGAGCATATTCGCCAGTGTTGTCCACCAGAATGTCAACATGTGGCAAAGGGAAGTCGTCTTTTGGACTCTCTTTATTCAGATCCCTGAAGTCGACGCAAACCTGAATTCTTCCGTCTTTCTTTGGTACCGGCACAATGTTGGCCACCCAATCCGAGTGTTCAGACACTTTGATGAACCTAGCCTTGATATGTTTGTCCACCTCTTCTTTGATTTTTAGGGCCCATTCAGGACGCATCCGGCGTAGCTTCTGTTTCACAGGTTTAGCTCCGGGTTTAATGGGTATCCGGTGCTCTGCGATTTCTCTGTAAATCCCAGGCATATCTCTGTAAGACCAGGCGAACACGTCCTTGTATTCGTGGAGGAGGTCAATGAACTGTTGTCTTTCCGAGGGGTCCAGGGTTGTCCCTATCCTAAGTTCTTGAGGTGTATTGTCGGTTCCTACGTTAATAGGCTCGGTTTCCTCAATGATGGGGGTTCTGGTTTCCCGCTTGTCAAGTTCTTTGGCTAAGTGAGGTGGGTAGTCACTCAAGTCAAATTCCTCCTAATCATTCAGAATTGCATTGCAGTTAAATTGAGACGAGTCATAAGCAAACTTAGCGTTCATTAAGTTGACACGAGCGAATAGCTCAGAAAGGACAGACATCTCGTGGTCAGTCAGAGGCGATACGACAGAGGAAGTGGCCCCTGGAACAGGCTCCAGGTTGTCACCTTTCATGGGAGTGGGGGTGACCCTAATAGACTCAACCTCTGAATCAGCCACGACTTTGTGATAAAATAGTTGACTGGGGCATCAGGAGTGTTAGGAGCTATGACAGACTCTGACTCCGACTCAGATTCAGACTCAGATCCTTCTTCACCTCCCTTCTTGAACATAGGGCCTTCTCCAGTTGTTATCCTGAGAATGCGGCCTTGGCGATCGGTCCATTTGATGGTTTTCCTCCAGCCCTGGGTAGCTTTCTCCGTGTAGATACCCGTATCCGTCGATATTGGAATTTATAGAGAACCCGACAAACACCCGATGATGATAGGACACATGTATTTATTAGTTGTCATTGTCATTATTTGGGTTCGTTTTACGATGTAGAATGAGCGTTGTCGACGGAGTATTTTAATTTAAATGATATTTAAATTATGGTTTTTTTTAGGTGAATTCAATTTATTTTATTTTATTTTGAATTTATTTTCCCAAGTTTATTTTATTGAAAATAAAATAAATATTTGATTTGAAAAATCATTTTATGATTATATTTGGTTTGAAAAATCATTTATTTTAATGTGTTAATTGATTTGAAAAATCGATTTAAAAATCGAAAAGAACTCGTTTCAACCACGCGTTTTGGAGCGCGATTTTAGCTCGGTTTTTTGAGCCCGTTTTCTTTACGAGTTGGCACGAATATCGAGTACACTAACCAACCTAAGCCTCTACCCATCCAACCCCAGTTCGAACCCCATAACCACGGCCCAAATCATGCCCCAAACACTCCCCAAACAGCCCGCATACACGAGCAGCCCCCCCTGTTTTGCAGCTCAAACCCGAGTCCAAAACCCGCTCCAAATACCACCAAAACCCGTGCCCATTAACCCTAACCCATACCCTAATATCCTATCCATATTACCTTACCTTAATCACCAAGAAACCCCCCATACGAACCCTAGAAAACCTCCCAAAAGCTGCTGGACAGCAGCTATGCTCAGCCGAGCCCGTCTGCCTCTCCTCCCTTTTGCCCTACTTTAACTCCTTATAAATACCCACCCTTCACCATACATTCATTCCTCTAAGTTCTCCATACATCCTACCTTCACTCACAAGCTTTAAACCTCAGAAACAAACCCTAATTGCTTCTCAAAAACCCTCCACAAAACCGACATCCAAACTGAAACACTTTGTGTGTCCTCTTCGAAAAACAATTCGTTCCTCCTTCAAACCTCCATAAAAACTCGAGTTTCTTATTCCTAATTAACCATATAACATCCATCTACACATTAGATAAAGATTTACGAGCCAAATTGCCCTTGAGAGTACACGAAATCCCTCGAAAAACAGAGTGTTATACACTCTGTTTTCGCGGTTTGTTCCTGTCTGTCCAGTTCTGTTTGTGCTCGTTTTTCGTGCCCAATAACTCAAAAAGAGCAGGGGTTGCTTTAATATCTATGTTCTCCTCTCTTTCTAGTTTTCAAAACATCTTTTAAATCGAATTTTCATCGTGAAACGAGGGAGAAATCGCTGTTTGAAAGTTGCTGTCCAGATTTGCCAAAAACGCGTGTTTGCTTTGTTTCTTCGTCGACGACGGCCTCTCGAGATAAAATCTACCATCGATTACGACCCAAGACGGTGTCAACGATACATGTAGGTTGAGGGTGCATCAAATCCTCCTCTTTCTCCTTTTTTATTTCGTTTTTATGTTTGGTCTTTTATAGTTTGTTTTTGTTTGTTTATCGCTTTTTATTTATCGTTTAAATTAACTATGAAACTAGTTTAGTCCGAGTATGAGTTAAAGTACCACCATGAACACCCGCGTTGACTTGAGATGGGAAAAGAAACCGCTACATCAGTCGGTCGTACACCCCCGTCTCATTTACATATCCTCGTGTTCAAGGTAGGGCATAAATAAAACGAATTTCTAACTTCCGTTCCTCGCTTTTGACCCTTTGTTTGTCTCGGCCAATTCGACCCACCTTAGGACCCGTTGCATGTTAGTATGACCTCTGATTGTTAACATATAACTTATTTAGATGACATTAGATCAATTTAATAACCTAATTAGACACGATAGGTGGCTTCGACATAAGCTTTAAAATCAACTAACAATTCTGTAACTTAATTGAATTCATCTTCCCTTTCACTAATTTTCTCGCTAGCATGGAAGTGCGTGCTTAACACCTTTCCATTTGCACTCGTTGACGATTTAGAATTGTACCTAACCTAGTTCGTATTTATTTAATTCAATTTGTAATTAATTTACCTTTAATTTGTTTTATTTATTTCTAATTTTTTAAAAGTCGTTTTAATTATCTTTTATGGTTCAAAATCTGTAAATTTAATTTAATAAATTTTTTCGTAATTTATTTTACTGATTTCGTAATTAAAACATAATTAACTTTGCTTTTCTACAAAACCGTGCCTTGCACGTCCTGTCGACTTCGATCGATTAATCGCACGGTCCGCCATTTTAGTTTCTTTTCTTCTTTTGTTTCTTTAATTGTTTACTAATCCTATTTTAATAAATATGGATTGGTGAATAATTTTAATAAGTTGGGTTCAATTTAATTAATAAGTTGTACCTAATTTATTTCAAGCCTTTATACTTATTTATTTTAATTTAATTAGTTTAATTCTAATCTAATTTGTTTATTAACTAATAATTCGGCTAACATCTTTATTTAGTCTAACTTAGCTTTAGCTTTTTTGTTTACATTTGCTTCGTTTATTAAGACTTAATAATTTAAGTTGTATTTTGTTAGTTTGTATTGTAATCTGAGTCAAAGTAATTACGATAGTTGTTGTAATTAGATTGAGTTGTAATCTATTTCTCGTTGTGTCGGCATGAAACGCCTGGGTTGTAATAGGATAGATCCCAATGGCTCCCCCATTCCTCCTAAGCCGTGTTTGCGCATCTTTTATTTCAAATCAACCAACATGCTAAAACAACTTTGACAAAGTTAGTTTAGTTGCATCTAAATCGACATAGAAACTTCACATGGTAGGGTTAAAACGATGTTTGCATTTCATATATCGTAGTAGCTATGACCTTGTTTGAAATCCATACTTGACTTAGTAGAGGCCGTTATTGACGGGCGGGGTTAGGTGTCCTTATGGGCTTCCCAACACGTACCCTCACCCCTTACTCAAGATCTATGATTTGTGGATCCGTCTAAATACCATTGGATTATGAGAGTCATTCAAATCGAGTGATATAGGGTACAAGTCTTTATCTTTAATCACTCGTAGTCGATTGGCTTTATGCTTTTCGATGAAAGGTGTAAAGTTGACTTGAACGGTTCCAAGTTCCCAAAAAACATGGTGGCGACTCTAATTTGTCTTAATTCGATTTAAAAGAACCTCGAGTCGATTATGCCTAGTGTGGATCCCGCGGACGCAGTTCCCGAGGGCCTTGTCCACAGTTTGGCGACTCCGCTGGGGAAAAGAGGACTAGTTACACTTTGTTTCTAGGGTCTTTTCCTCCGAGGTGAAACTTGAAAAGAAAGTGTTGGAAAGTAAACATTACTCATAGTGCTACGATTCATGCATAAACCCTTAAGGACTTGCCCGGGCCGTCCCAGCGTTTCTTCGTGATGCGTGGGGGGCGACGTCCCACTATGCTAGGAAGCTGCACATTGCTCGCTTCCACTTCACCTCGCGTGGTTCTTGATGGTGGGGACGATCTTCTAGGTACTCTACCTTAAGACACCTTGCTCTATAAGACCGCAAAAGGATGGAGGGCATAGACCTTCTTGTAGAAGACTTGCCGAGACTTAGAGATGTCTAGGAGCATACATCCTTATAACATGAGAATGACAATGTGCAAATTGTTTTCCCGAGTCTTTTCGAAATTTCCCATGTCCTTTTCAAAACCGAACTTTTGAACAACTTACTTTCAAACTAGCATGGTTTTAAAAACGCGGAATGCTGCCCAAATAGGACTAGAATTTTCGGCCCAAAATGAGATTTTATAGCCGGCATGCTGCCCATTTCAAATCTCATTTTTGAATCAATCTTTCGTTTTTCAAAATCAATCCAAAGTGCCTCTCGAACCTCAACCAAGCATGAAATGCGTCAAGTCGTGTCCGGGTCATGGTCGTGTTAGGCCGGGTGTGTTTCGTTCTAAGAGTCTAGAACACGACCTTGTTGGGTCACCCAAGCTCACCTCTTGGGCCTTGAGTCATGTTGGTCGACCATTTGGTCTAGGATAGTCCACAAAAATGCCCAAGCTAGGCCATTTAGGGCGTTTCACCTGAACCTATGGGCTATGTTAGTCCAATCACGGGTTTAGTCACACCGAGTCCAGTTTAGAATCGTGCTATGACAGTTTGAGTCATGTCGTTTTGCCGAGTCTAAAATGAACCAAGGTCTAAATCTAACCGTGAGTCGAACCTTTGGTTAGCCAGTCTCAAGTCGAGTCTTTGTTTGAGTCAAGTTGGGGTCGTGTCCTTAAGTGTGCAGGGGCTCTTACTTTAAATATTGACTCAGTACGGGGTTTTCTTGTAGAAAGGCCGCCAAAAACCCGACGTCAAGCAATGGAAGATGCTGTTAACAAGCTTACTGAGGCCGTGAACCTCATGATGACCCGAATGGATGCAATCGAATCTAAGCCGGGTGAAGATTCCCCTCCACCACCGATCGATCCGGAAAAACGGTTCAAGTTCATCGAAGACCGTTTGAAACTCTCCCCGGGGAAGAACATTCACTATGAGAATGCTAGGGCCTATGCCCCGTGCAAGGCAGATAAGTTGCCCACGAACATGGTACTCACCGACATCCCAAAGTTTAAGGGCACGAAAGATTCATCCACCATGTTAAGGCCTATAAGGGGTACTTAGCACCAAGGGAGTACCCGCGACATGCTCTCTCGAAATTTTCGCTCATTCTCTGGATGAACACCCGAAGGCGTGGTTCTAGAATCTGGACCTTAAGAACTTCCCCACTTTCAAGATATTACGGTGGAGTTCTCAGAAGCACTATGCTTGACAACGTCGAGATTCAAACCAACATAAGAACTTTGGAGGTTATGACACAAAAGGAAAAAGAGGGCTTTACTTGAATTCCTCGCAAGATGGCGCGGCGAAAGCGTGAAACTAGCTAAGAAGCCTGATGAAGTTGAAATGGTAGATAAGTTCGTAAAGAATCTACGACCTATTTACCGCAATGCTCTGAAATACCAGAATTTTGGCTCTTTCAAAGAATTGATAAGAATCGGGATAAAGGTAGAAGATGATGTCATAAGGGCGGCAGGCCGAAAAGCCGAAAGGGTACCAAGGGGCCTCATCGTCTAAGGGCAAGGCCCCAGCAACGACCCATATTGATGAAGCCATCAATCTCTTAGAAGGGCAATCGAAGAAGTCGCAGCGCCAAACGCCTAGGGCATTGACCGATATCGGATGCACTTATACATACGCTCTCCAAAGGCTCATGGCCCAAGGAAAGCTGAAGCCTATTGGTCCAACTCCGGACCCTCCCGCTGATCAACAAGGTAAATGGTATAAACCAAATGCCTACTGTGCCTTTTATCAAGGTAAAGGCCATGATACTGAAAGGTGCTATCGACTGAAGCACGAAATCCAAGACATGATTGAGAATGGGACACTCCCGATCCCAACTGTTAAACCCAATAACATCACGAATCCATTTGGCGATCACACCAACTTTGTTTCTGTCGAAGACAATGTCGATTATTCCCATCTTATCCGCCCATGTCACTTGAAAGGGGTGTTTATCGGGAAAATATTTTTGGATTGCTCTGAATTCTTGCCAAACCCGAAGAATGAAATTCAAGTCGGGAGTCTTGCTCTAGAATGTACTCCTCTCGTTAACGAAGTTAATAAAGGACAATTCGATTCACCAACCTTCATCATTGGCGTAGATCCTCAGAGGACTACCTCGGGATGGAGGCAGGCCATCAAAGGGATCAAGGACAAGAGCCGAGCATCTAAGCTGACAGCTGAACAAGGGAAAGCTCAAGACCAGATTTGAAAATTAGGAGTCGGGATCTGTTTTCTTATCTTAGTCGAGTCGAGTCTAGGACTTTCTTTTCTTGAAGTTGAGTCGTTTGTTCCACGATGACCTAGGGTGTGTCCTAGGAATCGTTCCTTCGAGTCTGTTAAGCTTTTGTCATTCCAATAAAAAGTTGCAGTTTCATTTCCAAATATGTCTTGTTTCCAATCCTCAATCATTCCAAAATATGATAAAACGCACAACACACTCAAAGGCATCCATGGGGTGGAAATATGTCTCGTTTCAAAATGTAAGGTACACTAGGATCCTGTGTTTGAGTCCTTTACCTATTCTATGTCTGGCGGTAGAATACCTCCATCAGAACCAATGTTTGTGACAAGATTTTAGATGATTCTATGACAAACCCGGACTAGCTCCTTGTTTCCCCTATCGATGATGGAAGGCAAGGCTTTTCCCCAACAAAACCATCCCATCTCGAAGAGAGAAGATATCAACCCGTTCTAACAAGGAATTGTTAATTCCTACCCAAATTAGTTGGCGAAGCCCAGTTTTCAAGGTGTATCCATTTATGACTAAGAGAATGAATAGAAGATCATTTTCAAAGATGAGAAAAAGAGAAAAAATGAAAAAAAATGAAAAAAAAATGAAAAAAAAAGAAAAATGAAAAAAAGATGAAAGAAAAAGAAAAAAGGAAAAAAGATGTTGAAGTTATTGCAGAACGCTTTTGGTTGAATGTCGAAGTTACAGAGGCCAGAAGTCAAGTCAAGTACCCATAGTTGAAGTTCAATGGGCGAAGCCCAAAAGCGTAAGTAGTAACCTCTTTACCCTCTAAGTCCTTCTTGAGACAGTTACAAGGGGATAGTTGGGAATTTTGAGAATCATTCCGCTTGTGTTGTTATACCTAGCCTTTAGGGTCCAGACATGGAAATTTGAACCCACATCATTTTCCAACCCATTTGTACTCGGGTTTCATCAAATCTGAGACACCATTTCCAACCACGTTATAAGCCATAGCCCTTGGCCTTAACACCACAAAACGAACCTTCAGAATGATGGTTTACCTTGCGAACCTATTTTTATCAAGCTCCACATCCCAAAGAACCACAACCTTTTGTACCAACCCTAGACACGGGATTTAACGGTACTTTACAGGCTAGAATGGGATACGACATGATACCTTAGGTGAAACCTTTGAGTGTGTACACACAATCAAAATGCCAATTTAATTCACCTTGATCGAACTACGTCGGATTTGATTTCGCTCCACGCGAATACGTAGGCAACCCTTCTGAATAAGGGATTCAATCCACCCATCATCCAAGTTGTCATCTTGTCGGTTTCTTACGGGTCTTAACCAAGTCCAAATGAAGCCACCTTTGTTTGAGTCGGTCTTAGCCCTCGATGTAGGCTAGGATAAGGATATAGATTCAGATGAGTAGTGTCTAGTCTCAGAATGAGCTTTATCGACCGGTTTAGGCCAAGATGCCGAGTCATATAGATGTAGGTTTGTGTTGGGAACAGAAAATATGAAAAACCCGCTGAAAAGAAAGAAGGCGTGGAAGAAAAATAGTAAAAGCCCGCTGAAAAGAAAGAAGGCGGTGACAAGAAATGATGAAACTCGCTGAAAAGAAAGGAGGCGAGGAGAAGAGTGACAGAATGTTCCCAACAAGAGTGATGTGTGATGTCTAAGTGTTCTCATAAAATCAATCTGTGTTTAGTGTCTGGGCGAAGCCAACGTTGGTGCTCCGTGAGTTTAATCCACCTTATCAATGCCAAGTGATCTTGATTCCCGTGTGCCCTCGGGAGCACGACCATGCCATACGATATCTCCGTCCCAAGTTCGACGACCTTGTGATTCCCATTTGCCATCTTTTGGCGCCGGAACGGCCAATTTACATTTTTACCCCCAACAAGTCAATAATTGAATTAAAACCCGTGCACACTTACGGTTTTATTTTCCTTTTTTTTTTACGGTAGCGGGCTATGCCCACGTTTTTTTACGAGTCATACAGAGTGTCTGAGTCGTATTTCTTGCTCACCCGTCAAGGTTCGATTTCAAAATGCCAAAGATTTCAGAATTCTGGAATTTCAAAAACTTTTTGCGAATTGTGGATAGATGATCCAAGTAGTAGAATATTTTCGGGTCAATGGCCCAATCATTCAAAATTTTCAAATTCAATTTTCGGGTCGATGACCCAATCTTTCAAAATAATCCAATTTCAAGATCGATGATCCGAATGTGCTTATGTGATGATTATTGCTAGTACGTTTTTGTGTTCCAAATATAGCAGGATATGCTTCAACTGGGGGCTCTAAAGTCTTCGACTTTAGAGCCATTGAAATCGGGGCTCTGGCCGTAGGCTCCAGAGACCATTATCAAGATGTAAAGGATGACATCCACCAAGAATTCAATTCGATACAAGAGTATGAAATGGAAGAATTCCGTAGCTGAAAGCAAATGAGGAAAGCGGCGGCAACCTCCTTGGAAAGTCCCGTCCCGTTCGGACAAGTGCCAGCAGATGATAAATTTTGGGCAAATGTCAGCAGACGATGAATTTTGGACAAACTCCAGCAGATGATAAACTTTGGGCAAGTGTCAGCAGTTGCCGAACTACGACGCGGGTTTGATTCCGTCAGAAACGGATACGTAGGCGCCTAAGGATAAGGCTCAACTCACCATATATGCAATTGTATGGGTCGACGACCAACGACGATAATTTGACACAACAGAAGCAAAAGTCAATCCCCAACGAAGTTTCAGGTATGGCCTCTTCTTATGGCTGGCGAGCTTATATACGCAAGTCTAATGGACTATAAACGACCAAGAATCCTCGGTCGAGAGGGACTGGGGTATACTTTGACTTTCGCCTTGTCCAAGCCTCAGTCAAAGTGGGGGCTCTGTAGATACCCGTATCCGTCGATATTGGAATTTATAGATAACCCGACAAACACCCGATGATGATAGGACACATGTATTTATTAGTTGTCATTGTCATTATTTGGGTTCGTTTTACGATGTAGAATGAGCGTTGTCGACGGAGTATTTTAATTTAAATGATATTTAAATTATGGTTTTTTTTAAGGTGAATTCACTTTATTTTATTTTATTTTGAATTTATTTTCCCAAGTTTATTTTATTGAAAATAAAATAAATATTTGATTTGAAAAATCATTTTATGATTATATTTGGTTTGAAAAATCATTTATTTTAATGTGTTAATTGATTTGAAAAATCGATTTAAAAATCGAAAAGAACTCGTATCAACCACGCGTTTTGGAGCGCGATTTTAGCTCGGTTTTTTGAGCCCGTTTTCTTTACGAGTTGGCACGAATATCGAGTACACTAACCAACCTAAGCCTCTACCCATCCAACCCCAGTTCGAACCCCATAACCACGGCCCAAATCATGCCCCAAACACTCCCCAAACAGCCCGCATACACAAGCAGCCCCCCCTGTTTTGCAGCTCAAACCCGAGTCCAAAACCCGCTCCAAATACCACCAAAACCCGTGCCCATTAACCCTAACCCATACCCTAATATCCTACCCATATTACCTTACCTTAATCACCAAGAAAACCCCCCATACGAACCCTAGAAAACCTCCCAAAAGCTGCTGGACAGCAGCTATGCTCAGCCGAGCCCGTCTGCCTCTCCTCCCTTTTGCCCTACTTTAACTCCTTATAAATACCCACCCTTCACCATACATTCATTCCTCTAAGTTCTCCATACATCCTACCTTCACTCACAAGCTTTAAACCTCAGAAACAAACCCTAATTGCTTCTCAAAAACCCTCCACAAAACCGACATCCAAACTGAAACAGTTTGTGTGTCCTCTTCGAAAAACAATTCGTTCCTCCTTTAAACCTCCATCAAAACTCGAGTTTCTTATTCCTAATTAACCATATAACATCCATCTACACATTAGATAAAGATTTACGAGCCAAATTGCCCTTGAGAGTACACGAAATCCCTCGAAAAACAGAGTGTTATACACTCTGTTTTCGCGGTTTGTTCCTGTCTGCCCAGTTCTGTTTGTGCTCGTTTTTCGTGCCCAATAACTCAAAAAGAGCAGGGGTTGCTTTAATATCTATGTTCTACTCTCTTTCTAGTTTTCAAAACATCTTTTAAATCGAATTTTCATCGTGAAACGAGGGAGAAATCGCTGTTTGAAAGTTGTTGTCCAGATTTGCCAAAAACGCGTGTTTGCTTTGTTTTTTCGTCGACGACGGCCTCTCGAGATAAAATCTACCATCGATTACGACCCAAGACGGTGTTAACGATACATGTAGGTTGAGGGTGCATCAAATCCTCCTCTTTCTCCTTTTTTATTTCGTTTTTATGTTTGTTCTTTTATAGTTTGTTTTTGTTTGTTTATCGCTTTTTATTTATCGTTTAAATTAACTATGAAACTAGTTTAGTCCGAGTATGAGTTAAAGTACCACCATGAACACCCGCGTTGACTTGAGATGGGAAAAGAAACCGCTACATCAGTCGGTCGTACACCCCCGTCTCATTTACATATCCTCGTGTTCAAGGTAGGGCATAAATAAAACGAATTTCTAACTTCCGTTCCTCGCTTTTGACCCTTTGTTTGTCTCGGCCAATTCGACCCACCTTAGGACCCGTTGCATGTTAGTATGACCTCTGATTGTTAACATATAACTTATTTAGATGACATTAGATCAATTTAATAACCTAATTAGACACGATAGGTGGCTTCGACATAAGCTTTAAAATCAACTAACAATTCTGTAACTTAATTGAATTCATCTTCCCTTTCACTAATTTTCTCGCTAGCATGGAAGTGCGTGCTTAACACCTTTCCATTTGCACTCGTTGACGATTTAGAATTGTACCTAACCTAGTTCGTATTTATTTAATTCAATTTGTAATTAATTAACCTTTAATTTGTTTTATTTATTTCTAATTTTTTAAAAGTCGTTTTAATTATCTTTTATGGTTCAAAATCTGTAAATTTAATTTAATGAATTTTTTCGTAATTTATTTTATTGATTTCGTAATTAAAACATAATTAACTTTGCTTTTCTACAAAAACCGTGCCTTGCACGGGTCTGTCTGACTTCTGATCCGTGCACTGCACGGGTCTGCCAGTTTTAGTTTCTTTTCTTCTTTTGTTTCTTTAATTGTTTACTAATCCTATTTTAATAAATATGGATTGGTGAATAATTTTAATAAGTTGGGTTCAATTTAATTAATAAGTTGTACCTAATTTATTTCAAGCCTTTATACTTATTTATTTTAATTTAATTAGTTTAATTCTAATCTAATTTGTTTATTAACTAATAATTCGGGTAACATATTTAATTAGTCTAACTTAGCTTTAGCTTTTTTGTTTACATTTGTTTCGTTTATTAAGACTTAATAATTTAAGTTGTATTTTGTTAGTTTGTATTGTAATCTGAGTCAAAGTAATTACGATAGTTGTTGTAATTAGATTGAGTTGTAATCTATTTCTCGTTGTGTCGGCATGAAATGCCTAGGTTGTAATAGGATAGATCCCAATGGCTCCCCCATTCCTCCTAAGCCGTGTTTGCGCATCTTTTATTTCAAATCAACCAACATGCTAAAACAACTTTGACAAAGTTAGTTTAGTTGCATCTAAATCGACATAGAAACTTCACATGTTAGGGTTAAAACGATGTTTGCATTTCATATATCGTAGTAGCTATGACCTTGTTTGAAATCCATACTTGACTTAGTAGAGGCCGTTATTGACGGGCGGGGTTAGGTGTCCTTATGGGCTTCCCAACACGTACCCTCACCCCTTACTCAAGATCTATGGTTTGTGGATCCGTCTAAATACCATTGGATTACGAGAGTCATTCAAATCGAGTGATATAGGGTACAAGTCTTTATCTTTAATCACTCGTAGTCGATTGGCTTTATGCTTTTCGATGAAAGGTGTAAAGTTGACTTGAACGGTTCCAAGTTCCCAAAAAACTTGGTGGCGACTCTAATTTGTCTTAATTCGATTCGAAAGAACCTCGAGTCGATTATGCCTAGTGTGGATCCCGCGGACGCAGTTCTCGAGGGCCTTGTCCACACTCCGGGTCAGTATCGGAGATCAAGGTGGTTGGATCAAATTGGTTGTCTTTCAGGGCGATGTTGATAATGTCCTCAGAGTCGAGGTGTTTGATGTTATCTTCCCCGAAGAGGAGTGTGACAGCTTGTCCGTCACGGCATGGTGACGGTTTGGACTCGGTTGATGCAGCTTCGATGTTGTCGGGAATAAAGTGGCAGTCCTGTAAGACTTCTACTCCCGGGTATCTAGCCCTTGCCACAGAGTCATAGATCAGCTCCGGAAAGCCGTGGTAGAGTTCAAACTCTCCCTCGGGGATAAAGTATCCGCTGAGGGTCAAGTGGTATGGACGGAGAATGACTCTGTGCTTCTTGCGTTTTCGGATTAGGAGGTTCATCTCTTGGATGTCTTCATTGGTAGGTTCGTATCCCAGCCCAAAGGGAATGTTGGGGACCTTAGCCTATTTCAAGGGAGGCAATGAGTCCTTTAGTGGATTGAGCGGCAAACCCGGGAAATATCCTTGACGCATCATGATACGGTTGATCGTGAGGTTGGTGAACGGGTCATACTCAGAGGTTGCCAATTCATCAGTTATAGCGTTTACGTCTTGGAAACCCCACATTTCATTGTCGTCCTCCTCAATGGCTTGGGAGGCTACCCCTCTTCTTATAACTGCTTTGATTGGGAAAACGGGGATCGTGATTGTTTTCCCGTTGAAGGGGACCCTGATCTTTTGGTGGAGCGTTGAGGTGACTGCCTTGACGGCGTGAATCCAGGGACGTCCCAGGAACATGTTGAAGGACGCGTCGATGTCGACCACTTGAAAACTGGTTTGTCTTTCTGATGCGTGTCATTTATATGATGTTTTACACCCTATTTTACACGCATTTCAGAGCTCAATTGAGTAGTTTATGCTACTATTTCCCTTGTTTCGTGTATTTCTTCCTTTTCTTGTGATTTTGTAGGAATATGAAGATTTCAGTGGAAAATAAGCCGAATCCGTCCCTAAGTACTTAGCATTGCAGTTGACATGGAGTATTGACTCGAGGAATGAGCTTGGTGTGCGTTTCAAGGCCTAAAGATAGCAAAAGCAAGGATGCGTACGAGTTTAACAAGCAAAGAAGCATTTCACGATATTGCAGCCTCGTTCAGACGGCTA
Organism: Silene latifolia; assembly: GCF_048544455.1. NCBI lineage: Eukaryota > Viridiplantae > Streptophyta > Magnoliopsida > Caryophyllales > Caryophyllaceae > Silene > Silene latifolia. Next base: position 55,278,386 of record NC_133534.1, on the reverse strand, counting down.
TATCTCGAGTTCTAAAGCAGATAATGGAGTGACTCCAATTGGAGGTGAAAGCTTATCCTCTTAGCTTTCCAACGCCGCGTAGAACGCCTGATTTGACCAATTAACGAAGAAATGGCAGCTGTTTTAAGATCGGTACGCGCTGCAGGAATCGTCAGAATGCAATTCTGTACAACACCTTTGGTCGATCGACTGGCCTCAGTGGTCGAACGACCACCACGCGAGCTGATGCGTGAATTAAAAGATCGAGAATTAGAAAGCCCAATGTATTCTTAGATTTAGGAATAAGAGTGCGTGATATTCCTATATAACTAACCTATGTTTTCAGAATAATAAGGAGTTTTTGGGAGGAGAGACATGAGGTCTCGAGTTTAGCATAGTTTACATTCAAATACTTTAGTTTCTCAATAAAGTTCGCTATTTTGCATCTGGATTTCCTTTCGGCTTTCAGTTTCGGTATTTCTCAATCATAATGTCAGTGTTTAAGTTTATTATCTTCGTAGTTAGAATTGCTAGATTAGTTCCCTAAAGCCGTAATTTTCTTTATTGCGAATTTACTGTTAAATCGTTTTAATCATGCTTCCGTTTACTGTTTTAATTGCTTTCTTAGTTGTAGTTAGAATGATTATGAGTAGCTAAATACCCCGTGCTAAGATGCGAGGGGATCTGTAGCGAAGACGACGTAGATTAGTAAACCTGATGCCGACCTTTGGTCGATCGACTGGATTAGTCAGTCGATCGACTGGACCTGTTGGTCGATCGAATGCCTATAGTGGTCGATCGACTGACGCACGATAGATTAGCACTGTTTCAATGTTTTAATTGCAATATTTGACAACGAGACCGAAAGGAGACTTGTTAAATGCTTAGTATTTGACCGACCCACAAGATCGAGAGATAGGGGAGGGAAAATAGATTAATAAATTGAGACGACTAAATTGCTAAGATCGAAAGATAAGTAATTTAGGTATTAGGAATCACTTTTCAGGGCGAGTGTAGATACCTCATTTCTGCACCTCTCGCAAACCACCCGGTGATGATTAGGCCGCATGTTTGGTACGGGGAACGATTTGTGAGAGTTCGTAAGATTATCGTCAAGTGATTGCTCAAATATTAATATCAACCTCTTAGTTGTCATCCACGTCCCGATACGGTCGTTTTGACAGTAATTAGAGTACATTCGGAGTCCGGGCCTAAAACCGTCTCCATTTTCTGATAACCGTTAAATCCCGAGTCAGAATGTTCTGGAATGTTTCGGATTTTCTATTCCATATTTCATAAATTTTATCTTTTGGTAAACAAATTCCCGTAATATTCACATAAGATATTAAGGAAAACCGAATTATTTCCGTCCTACCATAACTCAAACACGGAAATCTTTCTTTCGCAGGAGGAAACCCTTTGGAAACAGATCCAGCAGGTGCTGCGCCTCTTCCAAGAGACGCAGTTACTGCTGCGCCTCTTCCCAGGCCTTTTTCTGCGTATTTCTTGTATCTTTTTCATATCTTTCCGAGATTCACTTCCAAAGAGTCTCCGAAACCCTAATTCCTCTACGTGATTAGTATAAATAGGAGCCTTCGCTCCTCATATTTCTCACGCGAGTGTCCGCCCTTCTCTTCTCCCTTTGCATTCTAGACTTTGTTCTTACTTTTTGGCGTCTACGTGCTTGAACTTTCGACCACGTAAGCTCGGATCCTTCTGAGTACCAGCCTCCCCGTTTGCATGACCGACCAATTTGACCAACTACACATTCAATCAACTTAATTAACTTAATCGTTTTCCTCTTACGAGGGCACTTTCTTTGCATTCGCGTCGAGCATCACTAATCGATATCTTAGTCCTTCTCGTTTCGTCAACATGTAAGTCTGAGGGTGTAAATCTCTCTTTTATTTTTTGTATTTTAATTATTGTATCACAATTGTAAGGTTTATGTCGAAAACACCATTAAAACCGATTTCTAAAACCATGCTTTAACACCTCTTTTTTACGAATTTCCAGTAGATAACCGTCGAGAAAGGACGCAGCAACTGCTGCGCCTCTTCGAAGGAGCGCAGTTCCTGCTGCGCCTCTTCGTGAGGCTGCCGCAGTTCCTGCTTCCTTTCTTCTTCGTTCGTCCTCTGTTTGTTCGTCAAGTTTCTTTTGTTTGTTTCGTTTGTTTGTTAATTCTTCATCGTGATAGCATATAATTCACATGTATATTATAGTCATCATCATTAATATGTTTTAATCGTCACAAATCCGACTTAAATCCCAAATAATCCAATATTTGCGGGTTTTCGTCATTAAATTCAATCCCGGGTTATACAGATTCAATTCATCAATATTGGGTTTCTGGAATTCGTCTCTGATATAGTTTTCATCTGTTATTTGTCATATCTATCATATATTCGTCATTAATTCATCGTATCTAACTTAATTAATTGAATTAATTTGTTTCACTTGTTAATATTTTTCACTCCTATAATTAATCCATCATAATTCCGTCTCATCCATGTTTATTGCTTTTACGACCCATTCGTATGTTAAATAAACATGCTAATCACTTCCATCCGAGTAAGTAATACCAATTGATCATTAAATCACCAATTAACATTAACGGCTTGCAATTACGGCTTCACAGCCAGAACTGAGCCAAGGAACAGACGCAGTGTCTGCTGCGCCTATTCCAAAGGACGCAGCTCTGCTGCGCCTGTTCCTGGCTGAGTTCTGTCCCTAAACTCCGTTTCTGCCTTGACGTAGTGTAATTAGTTTACATATTAGCTAACTATTAGCCGTAATATCACGCTAATTCCTGTCCGTTAATTTACTTTCTTTCTTTCTTTCTTTCTTTCTTTTATTCGTTTTCTCAAATTATCCGTTTTAAAGGTATTTTCGACATAAATCGCCTATTCCGATGTAATTATTGTAATTTTCATTATTGTAATTCATAATTATTGTATTTCTTTTATCATTTGTATGTTTTCACATGTAATCAACCTTAAATCCCTACTTCGACCCAATTGTATGCTAAAATTGTTCACCGACTTAGTATTAATTCTCACAAGCTAGGATTAAAACTTGGATGTTGCATTGCATGCATATAGCCGATGATATATCAAGTACGAATAACTTCCCTAATCATTAGTAGAGGCCGCTATCGAGGCAGGCGGGATTAGGTGTTCGATCAAAAGAGCTTCCTAATACGTACCCTCACCCCTTACTCCAGATATCTGTGAACACCCGTGTTCATTCGCATCCACGAGAGTCATTCTAGACATAGAATGCTAAGGGTAATGATTGCTTAGTGTTCATGTCTCTACTTTGTGTCTTGACATGACACGAGGTATTCGAACGGTTCCAATTTCCCATAAAAATTGGTGGCGACTCCATACAAAAATGCAAACGCTTGTTTCTCTTTTCCTCCCAAGCGCCCCCGTGGGCCCCCGATGTCCACAGTTTGGCGAATCCGCTGGGGAAATACACTTACGTGTAGCAAGGGTGAAACTTGAACAAGGTTAGGGAATAGTTTGTACAAGACAATTGTCGTTTTTCATAACTCGGTCTTCCTAGACCGTTTTATTCGGCCTTCCTAGGCCCGACCCTACCCATTCGACCAATCGTCCCGTCTAAACGGTTCTAATTCTTATTTGGGCCTAAGGATGGATAGCGATTGACGTCATCCATACCATGATGCTTACTCTTGTTTGTATCAAGGGCCTTCACTACTTGAGAAAATGGACTAGGAATCGGCCTTACTCTTGTTCGGTACGAGCCTCTCAACAGACTTCGGGTTTGATGGTTCGGTATGGCAACCCACCCTTTAAACCAAAACCCTTTTAAATGCACTCAGCATCCCGTTATAATGCTTGTATAAATATTTGTACCTTACGTGATCACCACTTCTAAACAAAACCATGACAAGTTTTCAAAAAAATCAAAACCCATTTTCAAATAAAATTTCGAAATAGGCTTTCAATTAGCGCAAAATCCGGTCAAAACTCTGTCCGTTTGTCGTGTCAAAATTCGGGCCACAAGCCCATTTCAAAACCTCACTTCGAGTCCACTCCTACAACTAAACTATAGTTGACTAGGACACACATTTTCGAAAACCTTGTCTTTCTTCAAAGATCACTCAACACAAGTGGCACACACCCACTTCACGAGTTAAAACATTTCTTCTTTTAGCAAGTGTGTTAGAATGGTCGATCGTGTTTTGATTCGTCGCCGATCTCTTATCCAGTTTTCAAGATGCCCGGATCAAGTGATGAAACAAACCTCCACCAACTTCAAGATGGTAATGATCTAATCTTAGCCGCGCTAGCCCAAATGCAAGTTACCCAAGACCAAGTCTATGACCGCCTTGAGCTCATTGAGGGCCGTATCTATGCCGTAGAGGGAAGGTTGCCTCCTCATGAAAGTGAAGTAATAGGTAACTCTAATGATGAATCCAAGGATGAAAATCCTCTCATTGGGATGACTGCAGCTGAGAAAAGACTCCAATACTTAGAGGAGCAATTGATGTACCTTAAGGGGGATGACATTTATAGAGAGAACAATCGCAAGTATGAGGCCGTCAATTCTAAATTTCCAACTAACTTCAATATGATGGATATCCCTAAGTTCAAGGGACACGAGAACCCTTTGAACCACATCCGTGCCTTCAAGGATTACATGTCTATCAAAGGCATCAAACCCGAGATGTTCTTAAGGATCTTTCCTTCATCTCTTGACACTATCCCAAAGCAATGGTTCTACTCCTTAGATCACAAGAAGGTCGCTACTTGGGAAGACGCCGCAATCGAGTTCTCTAAAAAATATGCGGATAATGCCGAGATCCAAGTCAACATGCGCACTCTAGAGGTTCTTACCCAAAATGACAAAGAAGGATTCACCGACTTCCTAAGTAGGTGGAGGAAGACTAGCACCCAACTAGTTGAATGCCCGGATGAGGCTACCCTTGTGGAAAAGTTTGTACATAATCTCAAACCCATCTATGCCAATCATTTGAGATACCAAAACATCAAAACTTTCAAGGACTTAACTGACTAGGGACAAGGATTGAAGATGACATCCGTAAAGGACTCTTGTCCAAAACGGTAGGTCGAGGATATCAAGGGTCCACAAGTCGTTCATACGGCTCTACTAGCAAGACCGATGAAGTTAACCTTCTCGAGCCATCCAAGAAAAGTACCCCACCAAGGAAATTCACAAATCTTGGGGACACTTACTCCAACGCTCTAAAAAGGTTAATGAAGCAAGGTAAACTCCAACCCATTGGACCTACTCCCGAACCCGAAAGAAAATCCATATTCTGGGACGAGAACTCGTACTGTGAATACCATAGGGGCAAGGGGCACGACACAGAAAAATGGTACAAGTTGAAAAACGTGCTTCAAGACATGATTGAAGATGGTCGACTGCCAATACCACCGGGAGGTAAGCCCAACAACACTCAGAATCCTCTTGGAGTTCTAGTGATCACAAGTGATGAATCTACCTTAGATTGCTCACACCTCATTTCTCCATGCGAAAATGAAATTTATGCAATCGAGAATGAAGGGCTCTACTCTACTATCTCCCCTACCATTTCCGACTTCATCACATGGGCAAGGAGTGTGGATAGATAAGTTTGGGAATTAGAAAACATAGTGACAACTCTACATAATCCCAACGCAACACCCGAAGAACATGTGCCACTAATCTTCTCCCAAAACGCTACTATGCAAGAAGTAGTCACCGTGGTTGACAAACTAGTTGACCAAATCATACGACTGGAAGGTGATATCATGAGAATGAGGGAACTAACTGCAATCAATGGAGTTTGGGCCGACAATGACGAGGACGAGTATCTCACTGAAAACTCCCTAGTCAAAGAAATAGTCCAAAATGGTGAAGGCCAAGATATGGACCACCTAACACGTTCGGGTCGTCCGTATCAAAGCACTACTCAAAATGGTCCAACCAACGTCATCACACCAATTGACAACGAAGATGACTCCACTGATCATTTGCTCAAGCAATTACAGAAGACAAAGGCTGATCTTTCACCGCAATTAATAGCAAGCTCATTCCCACATCGCCAAGCTTTACTGCAAGCTTTGGCCAAACTAAATGTAGCACATAACTCCACTCCTGAAGATGTAGTCAACTTGGTCTTCCAAGAATCACCGAAGTTAAGTAATCCTATTACTTTCTCGGACGAAGACTTGCCACCTTTTGGCGCTAGTCACAACCTTGCTCTATATATCACTGTCATTTGTCTAAAGAAGAATGTGCCAATGACCTTGGTGGATGATGGCTCTGCAGTCAACGTCATACCCCTCAAAACGGCATACAAGCTAGGCATGAAAGAGTCGGATTGGACCCCTACCAATCAAGGTGTGCGTGCGTATGACGGTACACGACGAAAGGTGGTAGGACTTGTTAACTTAACCAGAGCCACAGGGCCAATCGAACGAAAGGTTAACTTCCAAATAGTGGACATCGAAGCTTCCTTCAACATACTTCTGGGAAGGCCGTGGATTCACGCTTCCAAAGCGGTAACATCCACTCTTCATCAGAAGATCAAGATCCCACTAAATGGCAAAGTAGTGACGATCACTTCGTCACCTATCAAGGCAATAATCGAAAAACAGTCAAACAATCAAGTCCTTGCGGATCCCGTGTATGAACTTGGGGGCTTCCAAAGTGTAAGTGTCATAGAAATCGAGTTGGGACCCTTATACTATAATCCCTACTCCAACTTGGTGGTCAACCACATACTCAAAACCCAGGGATACTTCCCTGGAATGCCTTTAAACCCTACTCGAAGAAACACCTTCGCACCATACAAGGAAGGCAACTCAAAGAGGATACCACTTTGACTAGGGTACAAACCCACAAAAGAGGAGGTTCTCGAAATGCTTGCCCAAGTTCAAAACTGTAAGCACGTAGGAGTCCAAATGCGACCCTATCTCCCTACTTTAAATGGGTACTTTGTTCAAGAAGGAAGTCTAGAGATCTTTCACGGATTTCCCGAACCTTGGCATTATCTCGAGAGGAAGCTAGCCGGAATCGAGATCTTTCACGATTGCTACTTTATCCCTCCAGAAACGGTTCCTACCGTCAAAACCCGTCAAGCACCTTGCTTAGACGAACAAGCTGTTAGCCTATTGTTTGGAGAAGATCGATTCGTTAGGGCCGCGCAGGATGAGATCATTACCATGATACTTCAAGACGATCGCTTCAACCCCACCGCGTTAATCACAGAAACCAACGCAAGACAGCAGAAAGGATGGAGAAAATCAATCAAATGGACCAACAATCAAGGAAGACTCTTCAAGCTTACTACTGGTGAAGGAGAGATGTTCAAAGGAGAACCAGAAGACGATGAGTTCGAGTCGGAGTCGGAGTCAGAGTCGGAGTCTAGAGAAGTCATTAGAGAGTCTACTCCTGTCGTCATCCCCACTCCCTTTGTTTCTCCTAGCTTAGCCTCGAGTAGTCACAGTAGTTCGGGAAATGCCCCAACCACTGTCCCTTTGCCGCCACTGACCATGGATCAGTTGGCTTCTTTGTTTCAACTTTACTCAAATTTTGATATGAATAAATCAGTTTCTGCTTACTCTTTGTGTTATCTTGAGTGCAATTCTGTTTACGATGATACTGAGGATGACCAAGACCCAGACTCGATCGAAATACCTCCCTACGTAGCCAAAGAAATACTACAAGAAGGGGAAGGGGGACTAGTAATAGAGGACACCGAACCCATCAATGTAGGAACCGAATTAGAACCCCAAGAACTTAGGATAGGGACTACCTTGAGCTCTACCGAAAGGGCCGATTTCATAGACCTCCTAAATGAATTCAAAGACGTTTTCGCTTAGTCCTACAAAGACATGCCAGGGATCGACAGGGATATCGCCAAAGATAAGATTCCGATTAAGCCAGGTTTCAAACCTGTAAAACAGAAGCTTCGACGAATGAGAATAGAATGGGCTCTAAAGATTAAGGAAGAAGTTGACAAACAATTCAAAGCCGGGTTCATCAAAGTTTCCGAGTATTCTGACTGGGTAGCTAACATAGTACCTGTACCCAAAAAGGATGGGAGAATCCGTGTTTGTGTTGACTTTAGGGACTTAAACAAAGCAAGTCCAAAAGATGACTTCCCTCTACCTCACATCGACATATTGGTGGACAATCTCGCACCACGCATTACTATCCTTCATGGATGGGTATGCGGGATATAATCAAATCAAGATGGCCATGGAAGATATGCATAAGACCGCCTTTGTCACCCAATGGGGAACCTATTGTTATACGGTAATGCCGTTTGGATTGATCAACGCCGGAGCTAGATATCAACGCACCGCAACCACACTCCTACATGACATGATGCACAAAGAAGTTGAGATATACGTAGATGACATGATTGTCAAATCCAAGGAAAGAGAGGGACATATTGCGAACCTTCGCAAGTTTTTCGCAAGGCTACGAAAGTACAACATGAGACTCAATCCTCAGAAATGCACATTCGGGGTAACATCTGGCAAACTCCTGGGATACGTTGTTAGCCAATGAGGTATAGAAATAGATCATTCCAAAATCGAAGCTCTGATCGAAATTCCACAACCTCAAACAGAAAAAGAAGTCAGAGGATTCCTGGGAAAAGTACAATATATAAGTCGATTGATATCGAAACTTACGATGATTTGTGAGCCTATCTTCAAGAAACTCAAGAAAACAGACCACACCATGTGGGATGATGATTGTCAAAAGGCATTCGACCGAATAAAGGAGATATTGGCTAAACCACCAGTGCTCATGCCACCACAACGAGATCAACCTCTTTGTTTATATCTCACAGTAACCGAAACGGCCATGGGTGCCATGCTGGCTCAAACTGTAGGAAGTGAAGAAAGAGCTATCTACTATCTTAGTAAGAAGTTCTTGGAGTACGAGTGCAAATACTCACAACTCGAAAAGACATGCCTCGCTCTTGTGTGGGCAACGAAGAAGCTACGCCATTACATGCTTAGCTACTCCGTCAAAATATACTCCAAAATGGATCCAGTCAAATACCTCTTCGAGAAACCCGTCCTCAACGGACGTCTAGCAAGATGGACACCGATGCTCTCGAAATTCGACCTCAAATACGTGCCACCGAAAGTTATAAAAGGTCGCGCTGCCGCCGAATTTTTCGCAGAAAATCCTATCAATGACGCACAAACAATAGATACTTGGTCATTTCCAGACGAGGATATACTCCAAACTGATGTAGACTCCTGGGACCTGTACTTTGATGGAGCATCGAACTTAAGAGGATTCGGAATAGGAGTATTGATCATTTCTCCTGAAGGCGAGCATACGCCAATTGCTGTCAAACTCGACTTCGAGGTGACAAACAATGCTTTGCGTGAATCTGAAGCTTGTCTCATTGGACTACAAGCGGCAGTGAGCTTAGGCATTACAAACCTCCGAGTACATGGGGATTCATCACTGATCATCAACCAAGTTACAGGATCTTGGAAAATCCGAAGCGAAAGTCTCGCACCTTATCAGGCTAGAATAGACCAAGTCGCTCAATTCTTTGATCACGTAACCTACCTACACCTACCTCGGGAAGAAAATCAATTTCCAGACGCTCTTGCGAAACTTGCATCTATGATTAATATGCCAGATCACATGATGGAAATGCCTTTGTGCATCGAACGACGGTCAGAGCCGGCTTATGTCCACCAAATCACCGATGAAGAAGAAATCGCGCAGGAACCCTGGTTCCAAGCAATCCTGAATTTTAAGCTTAATGGTACCTATCCACCGGATATGGACAAGAGGGGACAACGTGCTATACGCCTACTAGCTTCCCAATACGTTCTCATGCAAGGAGAATTGTACAAAAGAACACCTCTTGGTGTAGTCCTACGTTGCCTTGATCATTCACAGGCACGAAAGGTGATTGAAGAAGTCCACGACGGAGAATGTGGTCCTCACATGAGTGGGCCTATGATGGCAAAGAAAATCACACGTCTGGGGTATTATTGGACCACAATGGAATCCGATTGCATCAAATACGTAAGACATTGCCACAATTGCCAAATCTTCGGGAATGTACAACATGTCCCTCCTTCGCTACTCTATACGATGGCCTCCCCTTGGCCATTTTCTCGCATGGGGAATTGACATAATCGGAAGATAACCCCCAACCGGAACAGGGGTCACCTGTTTCATTCTAGTAGCAATTGACTATTTCACCAAATGGGTAGAAGCGGCTTCCTACACTAGTCTTACAGCTAAGAATGTGGCAAAGTTCATACAAAATAACATCATCTGTCGATATGGTTGCCCACATGAGATCATTAGTGATAACGGATCACATTTCCAAGCTGAGACCGAGCAATTGCTAGCCAAATACAAGATTAAGCATCACCACTCTTCGCCATATAGACCACAGACTAACGACGCGGTAGAGGCGGCAAACAAGAATGTTGTCACAATTCTCAAGAAAATGATTGACAACTATAGAGATTGGCCAAGCAAGATACCCTTTGCTTTGTGGGGGTATCGTACATCTGTTAGGACGCCCACTGGGGCTACTCCTTTCTATTTGACATACGGCATGGAAGTTGTACAACCAGTCGAGCTAGGAATACCATCCTTGCGTATTTTACTAGAAAGTCAAATCCTAGAAGCCGATTGGAAGAAGGATAGATATGAAGAACTCATCCTCCTGGATGAACGTAGGCTACGCGCCTTACATAATGTCCAAACATATCAAGCACGTATCAAACGAGCTTTCAACAAAAGGGTTAGGCCAAGAAACATCAAAGAGGGAGACTTAGTGCTCAAATCGGTTAGAGCCCTTTTACCTGTTGACCCACGAGGAAAATTCAAACCTAATTGGGCCTGACCATTTCTAGTCAAATCCATACTCCCAGGGGGTGCGGTTAGAATCACAGACCTAGACAGGAATGAGTTTTCAAACCCAACAAACCTTGACCAACTAAAACGATAATATGCCTAGAATAGGAACGAAAACGCGCCTCGCGTAACCCCACGTGTCGCTCTTGTGGCAATAAATAAGCGGCCGCTGACCAAGCTGAAATAAGCCAATGTCACTGTGCTCTTGCATTTTGACAAATTTGTCATCCTCGTATCATCAAATAAACTAAATTCGCACCTTCAGAGTAAGCAAAAGCTCATGCTTATTTTCTACGTTCATTACAAGCTCTTGCTTAGAACAATTATTCTTTTACATTTACTCGAACTACGCGCAAGGGTTTGATTTCGCTTTTTTAAGTGAATACGTAGGTAATCCTTCACAGGATTCAACCCGTTATATCTAAAATGTAAATAGAAGGACATTTGCATTGCATTTGAATTTCGACAAGAATAATAAATAGAAAATCACAACGGTTTCATAACCATTTAACCTTTTTTATTTCATCCATTTTCTGATAGTAATAGTACGCTACATAATAAAAAATAGAATAGGCTAGGATTCTAAAAACCCCACCTTTTTATTACAACAACAAATAATAATAATAATCAAATAATAAATAAAGAGTCGGGCTATTCCTCCATCTTCCCCTTGCCCTTGTCATTCCTATCATATTTCTTGTCACGACCTCGAGCCGGACGCTCTTGCGCCACTTCAGACCTAATCACCAACGGTCTTTCTCGAGGCCTAGACTTTCCATTCTTGCCAATCACCATTTCCGCGACAGGAGTAGTCTTTGGTTTCTTTGAAGGATGAACAACTTGAAACCCGGCTTCTTCTTCTCCCTCTGTCAGGTGCTTCTCTTTCTCTTTCTCTCCCTCGCGCACCTTGTAGTAAACAGGCTCGCGCTTCCTCAGTCTCTCGCGCTCTTCCGAAGTAGTAGCCTTTCTCCATCTCAGATAAGAATCCGACACCCACAAGGCATTGGTAGAGAAATTCAAGAACCACATGTTTCTTTGGGCCCATTTAATAGCCCACTCTCTTCGGCTCTCTGTAGTAAGCGCCATAGCAGTCTGCGGGACGGTGTCAAGCCTCGGGATCGTCTGTTTCAGCCCAACTTGTCTCATCAGTCTTTCCGGGAAGATACACATCATAAACTCCAATCCAGGAATGCGCACGGACCTAGTGGGATCCAAAGAAGACACTCCAGTGACAGATTTGAGGTGCCACCACGGTACGACCCACCTAATCAACGGGTCATCGTCGCTCTTCAGCTTGTTCTTCCAATAATCACAGACCCGAGTGAAGTCCACCATGTACAACCTCGTCCTCATCGCAATCGAGCGGGCATGATAGGAAAGCACATGAATTGGGGGCTCGATCAATCGGAGCCGTTCCATAAGCCAAACCTACCAAAAGCAGGTATTAGACACCAACAAAAAAACCAAAAAAAAAAAACAACAAAAAAACGTCTTTTACCTGCAGAAGGACGGGGCTTCCCAAATACGGTAGATCGCGGTTGGATTTCCTACTATCCAAGCCCAAAATAATCTCTCCTAAGCATAAGCAAGCTGGGCTCCTGCGCAGCTCCATCTGCTTAACAAGGCCCAAAAGACGGGGATCACCTCTCAAGTCTTCATCAACATGCCCTTGGAAGACATACACATACAACAAGCAAAAGCCAAATGCCCTCCGCCTAGCAACATGGGAAACGGTGGGGTCGGCTCTGTTGATGAATCGATCTATGAAGTCCAACATTCTCACGCCTTTCGAGGTAACTAGACGGTCCACCTCAAGTCTAGTCAATCCAAGCAAGTCTCTAAATTTGCTCTTATACCCTTGCGAAGTAGAAGGAATGGCAGGCAAGTGTTCAGAATCCCATCCACCAATAGCAGCAATTTCTTCAGGAAATGGGCAAATATCACCTCCAGGGAACGCAAAAACATGGTAATTCGGGTCCCAATAGTCAAGGAAAGCATCCAAGAACGGTTTAACAACCTTGATGAGTTTTAAACTCAACAAAGACCCAAAATTATAAGCACCCATATCATGCTTCTCCACATTCGAAAATTCGTTGGTCCATTCCTTCAAGCGGATCTCCAAAGTATTCACGATGAAAAATTTCTCTTGAGAATTTTATGTAAATAGACGAAGAAGAGACGGAAGAATTATGTGAATAAAAGCTCCACCCGCGCTTCTATTTATACTAATTTCTGTTTCCAAAAATCCGTCAGAACAGGACAGCTTGGGAACAGGCGCAGCACCTGCTGCGCCTCTTCAAAGGGACGCAACTCATGCTGCGCCTCTTCCTCAGCTTCACTTCTATGATTTTCCGCGTTGGATCTTTCCTAATTCCATGACGAATAATTTCCTATTCCTACGGGTTATTATTTTGGTAAATACGCGAAGATTACCATGTTTCAGGTTTCCTAATTTCGCGGGCACGCATTTCGAGGCGACGTCGACATTTTTCCCATTTTATCACACTTGTATATTTTCATTTTAGGAAGTAATTTTCATTTTAATTCATCATTTTAGAGAATTTTTTTAATATTTCTCATTTAATTCATTTTACCAAATCTCAACATTTCTATATTAATTTCAATTTCTTAATTTCATTTCTACATTTCTAACTTATAGATTTCTTTTTTTTTTCTTTTTTTAGGGGGTAACCCTCCCTACCGTCCGGTCATTTCCGGCAAAATTTTTGCATTTTTGCATTCTTTTGAGTCACTCATTTTGCGCTAATTAAGGCCATATGTATATATAAATGTATGCTTTGCGTGTTTTCTATGTAAATTTCGGCAGCATGACGGCGTAAACCGTCATCTACCAAACCTGTTCAAAACTAACCTGCAGATACAAGCAACACAACCCAGCAGCAAAGGCACTCAGGCCGTCGTATATACACCAAACAAAGGAAATGTACAACAAACTGGGGGCTCTCGCCCCAAACAAAGTCCAAAAATGCTCAAAATCAATGGCCAAATGTACAAATGTACAAAAGTACGGCCAACAAACAAAAAAAAGCTACACAAAACTAATGCTGGGCGCCCTCCAACTCTGCAACTCTCGCCGCAAGAACGGCGATCTCGGCGTCCCGAACCTCGAGCTCCCTCAACAAGCGAGCTGTCTCCTCCTGAGACTGGGTCAACTCTCGCTCCAGCTCGCGGTCACCCTGTAAGCGATAAATTGGCTCATGTCAATCGATTCAAGCATAATCGGAAAATCAAAATCAAAAATCAAAAATGAAATAGGCGTAAGGTTCATACCTGACGACCTCGACCGCCGACAAGTGCCTCGACGGCAGTAGCTCGCAACCGGTTGGCCACCCTCCACAACGCCACAAACCGAGACGGCGCGACCTGCATTTTCAAAAGAAATTCTCAACAATTGAACAAACTCAATCAAATGTGTTCTTACACAAAAGTTATACAAGTTAGAGGCTCGCCCTCCGAATCAGATGCTGCCAGTCATCCAGGCCAGCATCCGTCACAGCTACGTCAAAGTCACGCAGCTCGGAGATCGTCGTCCTCCCAGTCGCATCAGTGTACTCGAGGGTCTCGGGGTACTCCGGGAGCTCGATGCCCGCCGCCTCGACCTCCTGCAAAAACAAATGGTTCTCACTAATCGATGATCTTTCATCATAAATCTCAAAATCAAATCAAGAGGAAAAATAAAAGATGCTCACCCCTACCGGCCAGTACGCCAACCTCCCGTAAAGGAACGCCGAGTAGTCCTCGTCAGGAAGAAGAATGGCGTCACCACTAGCACCAGCCAAGTCCGCCTCCCTCTCAGCCTCAGAAGGCTCCCTAAACATCGTCCTGGGAGGATCGACGGGAACCGTCAACACGTCCCGCGAGCACTGATGAGCCAAGCGCTTGTCCAAGTACCACACAGGACCCATCGACGTCCTCAACAGCAGTCGGCTCGAGCTCCTAGGCCGAAGGACCTCAGCCACGAAAGAAGGCGCTTCAGCGTACTCCGCCCAAGGTCTGGGCACCCACTGTGACAAGATAAGAAGGATCATTCCAATGATCAATTAAAATCAAATATAAGAAGCACGAGTGAATGTAAGTGAGATACTCACGCTGTCTAGCTGAAGAGCGTTCATGTCCCGCCGGTAGACGTTGTGAGAAGAACGCTTGCTCTTCGTCCGGCACATCACCCAATCCCTCACCACGGGATATGCCCTCTCCAGCGGCTATGTCCTCCTGGGCGCGAGGCTCGGGAAGTAGGAGTACACCCACGCCTGTAAAGCAGAATAATCAATGACGATCTTTCGTGATTTGATAAAGAAAAGGAATTAATTTTAGTCTAAAATAAAGGTTCATACCTCCAACAGTAGTCCAGGTCCGACAACACCAGGAGAAGTCCCCTTCTCCATCAACTCCGGACGAACCATGGCCCTCATGAAGCGGATGAGGACCGCAAAACCAGCTGTGACCCAGTCCCAACGCCCTAGGGAACTCAGGTCAGAAAGGAAGGGAAGAAGCTTCGTCGACAGCCTCTCGCCCTTGTCTCCGAGGTAAATCAAAGACAGAAACCACCAGAGCCACAAACGAGCCCTCTGCTTAGCTGTGCAGGGAGGAGGAGCCGTCTCCCTCCCGTCAATCGTCACCAGCGCCGGGATCTTCCCCGCAAAGTAGTCTCGAACGTAGGAAGTGGGTATCAAACCCAAGATCGAATGACCTTTTCTTCGCGACAAGTTCCACCGATCAATCTCCTCGCCTCGGCCGAGTCCGCCCTCATGGCGGACTCCGCCACTCCACCTCCTCGGTCCCCGCACGCACCAAAATCATGCCGTAGTCCTCCGGAGTGACTCCCACCTCACCGAAAGGCATGTGAAACGTGGAAGTCGTATCCCGAATCGGTCCAAGAAAGCGCGGACCAGGCTAAGGTTAGCCCGCAGCTTCCTCTTCGCGATGTCCCTCCAGACCTGCACCAAAGGACCAAACGCTCCATGCTCGATCATGGCCCGCTCCTCCGCCGACAGCCGCTCGTAGTGCTCCATCGCTGTCGTGTACCCCGAGAACGACCTGATGTTCCCGGCCTCCTATTGTGATTTGAAACAAGGCTATCTTTAGTTTTGAATGAAATTTGAAAGGAATTTGAACAAATGAATGAAAGAGGATGAGTAATGAGTAGTGAATTCCTATTTTACCAAACTCTTCACCGTCCTGTAGGACAGGTGACCCTCTACAGCCCACACCAGGTGCCTTCTCTCCCAAGTCTCAGCCCACGCAAGAGCACCTCTCAACTGACGACCTCCTCGCCCGACGTTGGCCCGTCTCAGGGCCTCCTCCTCCTCGACGGCCTCCTCCTCCTCGTGGACCTCATCCCCAGTAGCCATCACCGCAGCGATGAAGGCCTGCTTCAAAGCCTCCTCGACAGTAGCAGCGTCTATCTCCATGGGAGCTCTCCCAGAAGTAGAAGCCTCATCACCTGCAACATTAAAGCAAACTTAGGCCGCGTCACGTGACGACAAGCCTTGGTTAAGGGACTTTCGAGCCCTCGAAAGCCCTGAAATCGCTCTCTTCTTGCCATCCTTGGACATATTCCCACCTACCCGATCACTCATGTGGTAATTTAGGTCAAGTCAAGCCTAATTTGAAGCCTAGTCCCGGGTTCGAGTCAAGATTTCGGCAGCATTTCGTTATAACGACGATTATGCCCTAGAAAAGTGTCCTGAAAAAGCTGCCACAAACCAAAATTCCGAGATGGTAGAAAGTTTACACATCATTCAAGGATCCCAAATATCAAGTTTCATCACAAATGGGCAATCCTAAGGCTATTTTCGAGGCAATTTACGGTTTAGCTGTGAAACCGTCTCAAATTTCACTCAAAGGCTCAAAACTCAACAAAAATTCGAGACAAATACATGGTTATGTTCCTAATACTACCTACTTTCCATTTCTAATGTCAATTTGACAAGGC
Organism: Silene latifolia; assembly: GCF_048544455.1. Classification (NCBI taxonomy): domain Eukaryota; kingdom Viridiplantae; phylum Streptophyta; class Magnoliopsida; order Caryophyllales; family Caryophyllaceae; genus Silene; species Silene latifolia. The sequence goes on along the minus strand of NC_133534.1, from coordinate 55,261,558 downwards.
AAATGTGTTTGGGGGAAAAGCCCCAAAATTTCGATCAAATGGGTCATAAACCCTAATTTTTTCGGCTCAAAATTGGACAAATATGGATGATTAATGCAAGAATGAGACACATACCTCGATTAGTCATGATGAATGCAAGATTTTGGATCAAACCTTGGCGGAAATGGTGAAGATTCGAGAGAGAAATTATGTGAATTGTGTTTCGAACAAATGAACATAAGTCTCCTGATTATCGCGTTTTTACGCAGAAGGAACACTTTTGGGAATAGACGCAGCAGGCGCTGCGCCTCTTCCAAGAGACGCATCTCTTGCCGTGCCTCTTCCCTGTGTTCCCTCCATACGGATTTTCAAAAATTCGTTATGAGTTCGTTATTTGTGGGCCCATCTTTGGTGCGCCTCTTCCCCGATGCTATTTTATTCTTTTGGTCCGTTCGACGATTTTCTTTCATTCCGGCCCACATTTTCCAAGCCCGCAGCAGACTGTCGCACGTTATTTATTCCTTCCAAGACCTTTTGCTTGTCGCAACGAGCATTTATTCCTTCACAGAATTCAACACACCTTCATTATGTCTCCAGCGAGAGTAAGCGAATATACTTTCCCTCTCATGTCAAGAAGAATAATTCCCAATCATGTCTCCAGCGAGAGTAAGCGGACGTACTGTCCCTCTCAAGGCATGAGGATTAACATCTACCTAAGCAGATTTCCCCTCAGCAGTTCCCGCCTGTGTCCTGCTACTCGCAATTATTTCTCGAAGACTACCCAAGCAGTTTTCTCTCAGCAACTCCCGCCCGTGTCCTGCTACTCACGATATTTCGTGTTTCCCCGCGGAGTTCGACGAAGGTGTCGTTCTCCAGTTGTTCCCAAACCAATAGAGTTCCTATACCCAACTCTTTAGGTAACCCCTTTTCAGTTAAGCCTCCTTTCAGCCTTCCCTTTAAAGAGAATTATCCTTTCAGCCTTCCCTTTAAAGATAATTATCCCTTCAGTCATTCCCTTTAGAGAGAGATATCCTTCAGAGTTAGCCTTCAGAAGTATTAAGAAGAAATCCTTGTGACCCCTAGTGCCTTCAGACACCCAGTTATCTTCAGACCAAAGAGTTTTGCCGAAGCGTTTTCAGTTCCGTTTCACCCAGGGGTATCTCAGGTATGGTCTCTTCTTATGGCTGGCGAGCTTCCTTACGTAGTCTAATGGACTTTAAATGACCCTCCCCGATAGTCGACAGACTCTAAAATGTTCCCGACGATAGGTCCTTGGCTCAGACCCCTTGAGCCGCCTCGCACCGCCATAGTCGTCAGGTTGTAATATTCGATTGACCTGATGGCTATATTTTGACTTTCACCTTGTCCAAGCCTCAGTCAAAGTGGGGGCTCTGTAGATCCTCATTTCTGCACCTCTTGCAAACCACCCGGTGATGATTGGGCCGCATGTTTGGTACGCGGAATGATTTGTGACAGTTCGTAAGATTATCGTCATGTGATTGCTCAAATATTAATATCTACCTCTTAGTTGTCATCCACGTCCCGATACGGTCGTTTTGACAGTAATTAGAGTATATTCGGAGTCCGGGCCTAAAACCGTCTCCATTTTCTGATAACCGTTAAATCCCGAGTCAGAATGTTCTGGAATGTTCTGGATATTTCTATTCCATATTTCATAAATTTAATCTTTTGGTAAACAAATTCCCGTAATATTCACATAAGATATTAAGGAAAACCGAATTATTTCCGTCCTACCATAACTCAAACACGGAAATCTTTCTTTCGCAGGAGGAAATCCCTTGGGAACAGACGCAGCAGGTGGTGCGCCTCTTCCAAGAGACGCAGTTACTGCTGCGCCTCTTCCCAGGCCCTTTTCTGCGTATTTTTCGTATCTTTTTCATATCTTTCCGAGATTCACTTCCAAAGAGTCTCCGAAACCCTAATTCCCCCACGTGATTAGTATAAATAGGAGCCTTCGCTCCTCATATTTCTCACACGAGTGTCCGCCCTTCTCTTCTCCCTTTGCATTCTAGACTTTGTTCTTACTTTTTGGCATCTACGTGCTTGAACTTTCGACCACGTAAGCTCGGATCCTTCTGAGTACTAGCCTCCCCGTTTGCATGACCGACCAATTTGACCAACTACACATTCAATCAACTTAATTAACTTAATCGTTTTCGTCTTACGAGGGCCCTTTCTTTGCATTCGCGTCAAGCATCACTAATCGATATCTTAGTCCTTCTCTTTTCGTCAACATGTAAGTCTGAGGGTGTAAATCTCTCTTTTATTTTTTGTATTTTAATTATTGTATCACAATTGTAAGGTTTATGTCAAAAACACCATTAAAACCGATTTCTAAAACCATGCTTTACAACCTCTTTTTTACGAATTTCCAGTAGATAACCGTCGAGAAAGGACGCAGCAACTGCTGCGCCTCTTGGAAGGAGCACAGTTCTTGCTGCGCCTCTTCGTGAGGCTGCAGTAGTTCTTGCTTCCTTTCTTCTTCGTTCGTCCTCTGTTTGTTCGTAAATTTCTTTTATTTGATTCGTTTGTTTGTTAACTCTTCATCGTGATAGCATATAATTCACATATATATTATAGTCATCATCATTAATATGTTTTAATCGTCACAAATCCGACTTAAATCCCAAATAATCCAATATTTGCGGGTTTTCGTCATTAAATTCAATCCCGGGTTATAGAGATTCAATTCATCAATATTGGGTTTCTGGAATTCATCTCTGATATAGTTTTCATCTGTTATTTGTCATATCTATCATATATTCGTCATTAATCCATCGTATCTAACTTAATTAATTGAATTAATTTGTTTCACTTGTTAATATTTTTCACTCCTGTAATTAATCCATCATAATTCCGTCTCATCCATGTTTATTGCTTTTACGACCCATTCGTATGTTAAATAAACATGCTAATCACTTCCATCCGAGTAAGTAATACCAATTGATCATTAAATCACCAATTAACATTAACGGCTTGCAATTACGGCTTCACAGCCAGAACTGAGCCAAGGAACAGACGCAGTGTCTGCTGCGCCTATTCCAAAGGACGCAGCTCTGCTGCGCCTGTTCCTGGTTGAGTTCTGTCCCTGA